>NW_006160154.1:4666673-4667034 GCF_000334495.1 Tupaia belangeri chinensis | reverse complement strand
GCCAGGAGATGCCGCCGCAGCACCGGAAACAGCAGAGAATGCCCCCAGGGGCTGCCGCCCGGTTCGCATCCATCATCACCCACATCACCGCGTAAGAGCGCACGAGCATGCGCGCGGCGCGTGCACACACACACACACACACACACACTCACTCACTCACGTGCACCCACACATACACAAACGAACACCTCTACCAGGGACAGATCTGGGGTCCGGGACGCCCGCCGCCCGCACGGCCGGGCATTAGGCCTTCTGGCCTTGCAGGTGCCGGAGCTCCCCACCCCCAGGTGCCGGCGACGCTAGGTGTCGGCAGACCCAGGATCCGCAGGGGCCGAGGAGGGGGAGCCGGGCAGAGGGCGGG
>NW_006160154.1:4656600-4666248 GCF_000334495.1 Tupaia belangeri chinensis | reverse complement strand
CGGGGCGGTGGGCTTGAAAGGGAGTTCTCAGGGGTTCTTCCCGGAGACCGGCGCCCCCGGTGTGTGGGGGGCTGCCTCTGCCAAAATTAGCCCGCCTGCGCTTGTCCTGTGGTGCAGGTCAGGCGTTACTAACGTTCAGGACTCCTAACCTGTTCTGCGCAGTTGGTTCTTCTGTACCTAGCACGAGGGAATCTAAGTAGCTTCTACACAAACAAGTATCCCCAGTGTGTCTAACGAGTGGCCTGAAAGTCAGGGAAGGCGTGGGTCTCCGGCCCTCTCCTCATAACTATGTAGAATTCTAGCTAATGCCATGTTAAAGCTGTAAGAAACCCTGGGAAACACTTAGCGACTGCTCTCTCTCTCTCTCTCTCTCTCTCTCTCTCTCTCTCTCACACACACACACACACACACACACCCCTTCTCCCAGAGACTCAGAATCCTGGAAAAGTAAGGTGACTTGTCCAAGGTCACCTGGTCTATATGTTTTACTTGTTGGTTCTTATATAAAATGTGCTTGGTCCTCCTAGGCACAGTTCCGTAAAGAAAAAAGCTAAATCCGTGTCATATCTGATGTGATTCTGACCTTAGAGTGTAAAACAAACAAATGAACAAACAAAAAGCAACCCGATCCAGGTAAGAGCCTGACCCTGCATTCACTGCTGCGATCATTACATTTCATACATTTCCTTTCATGTAAATTAAACATCAGGAGCTGACAAGGCAAAGGACAGAGTTCAGCAGAAGAGTCGGTCAGGCAGGACAGAACCGGGTGGCCCCCAACCTCCTTCTAGCTTGACTCTGCTGCAGATGTTCTTAGGAGAATCCAGAAGGAACGAACAACCCACATCTAAACTGTAGGCTATGGTATCTACACCAGAGACGAAAGATAAAGGGAAAGTGACACATCACCCCCCTCCCGCCTCTGGGGGAGAATGGCCATGCCACAATTCCTTCTCCACTCTCCTCTTGAGATTTTTTATTTTTAGAGGATTTTTGTTTTGTTTTGTTTGTTTGTTTGTTTTGCTATAGGGCGCATGCACTCACCAGACAGAGACAGAGCGATAGAAAGTGAGAAATCACCCCCCAGGGGGGATGGCCATGCCGCAATCCCTTCTCCTCCGTTCTCCTCTCGGGATCTTGGGTACGCACGCACACACGCCTGGCGTGAGTTTTAAGCCACCAGGTCCAGGACGCAAACCACAGTCTACTACATGGGAGTCCAGCGACATAGCCATTACGCTAACTGCTGGTCCCTCCTCTTGGGATTTTGGGCACACTCACTCACACTCCCAGTGATTTTCAAATCTCCAGGTCTGGGACTTGAACTGTGGTCAGTCATGCAGGAGTCCAGTGCCTCAACCACCATGCTACCTGCTGGCCCTGTTATTTTTATTTTTTTATGAAAGAAGCAGAACATGTTCACATAGGACATTTGCCTTGACCACTGCAGGCTGATGAAGTGTCCTACCTTGGTTTCATGCAACCCCCTCATGAAATGGGGTTGCTTCTCTTTCCATGGTTAGCTTCCAGTAACCAAACTGCCCTGACTACGTCATTGGAATGTTAAGGTAGTGCAGGGTCTGCCTTGAAGATCCCAGCAGAGTTCTCAAGGAACAACAGATGGATATTCCACTTGCGTTACCTGTATGATTGCCACGGTTAATTCTCCTGATCTCACTGCCTCTGGGGGAGCTGGAGAAATTAGATGAGAATGGGCTGCAGAATCTTGTCCTAAATCCTGTCTTTGAAGTCTTTTAAAAAACATACATGAAGAACAAAAGCTAGCCAATGATCACTATTAGGCTTAGACTCCAAATGGCAAATATGGCTCACGCAATGACCTTGGCTTGACTTTGAGAAGTCTTTTGCCCTTGCCAGAGGCAGCCTGAGCTAGAACTAAAAAAGAAGAAGAACCAAAGAAGCCTGTAAGAAGAATGAAGAGCAAATGCAAAATACAGAGCATCAGGGCCGGTCAGAGAAATGAATTTTGTCTACCTTCATGAACACAAGAACAGGTCAAGAGCTTGCTTCGGTGTTTAGAGCCACGCCTCCAGATGTTCACAAGTCAGATGAAAGCAGCAGCCTGCAGAAGGAAGCGTGACTCCCTCCAGGACAGTCTGAGGTGAGAAACACACAGAGCCCTTAGCGCGAGAGTTGATGTAAAAGCGTTGAACTTAACTAAGCCAGAACAGCCCTTTGCTGCTATGGGAATTCCAGCTTCTGACTGTCCTGTGTAACCCTCTCCCTAAGCAAGGAGTTCAGCCAGGAAGACCTTCTCAGCCGAGAACCCGAGCTGCCAATTCTGTGGCTGCAGACAGGCCGACTCTGCTTTTCCCAAGGAGCTGACTGGATAGTTTCTCTCAGCAGCCCACAGAAGAACTAGGGATTTTGAATTTTCAAGGAGTTCTTTCAATGATCATATTAAATTTAGTTTAACTTCAGCCTATTCTTTCTAATTTAGTCTTCATGGTCTTAGAAAACAGTCAGCTAACCCCCTTTTCAAGTTCTTTCACATGAATGAAGATTTTAAACCATCAATTAAACTTTTCTTTTCCTCCAACTCAAAAAACCCCATTTTCTCTTTTAAATGTTTGTGTGTGTACGTTTTATTTGTGTGCACATATATGTATGTGTAAATATATTCAGGTTGAGTGTCTCAAAATGCTTGGAACCAGAAGTGATGCAAATTTTAAAGATTTCAGATTTTGGAGTATTTCCACACACATGAGGTATTTTGGAAATGGGACCAAGGTCTAAACATGAAATTCATTTATATTTCATGGATACTTATTACATACAGCCTATATTTAATTTTATACAATATTTTTGTAGTGCAGTGTTTTGGCCACAACCTGCCGTATGAAATCAGGTGTGGAATTTTCCACTTGTAGCGTTATGTTGGTGCTTAAAGTTTTCCAAATTTTGGAGTACTTTGGAATTTGGATTTTTGAATTAGAAATGCTTATAACCTATATAAATATTTTTTAAGGAAATAGCATAGGGACACGTTTGGAGAGAGACCCTGAGTCTCTCTGAGGTGTGGGCTTGTACTCTGAGCAAACACCACCTGTTCCTTTGGGCTTTGGCAGAACCTTGCAACCTGTCCTTTCCTTGACCCTCGCTGCAGACAGAGCAAAGGGTGAAAATTGCTAGGAGTGTTCCAACACACACATCTGAAGGAATTCAGGAAACATCTTGACCCCAATTAGCAAAGTCCAATCCCTGCTCTGCATCTGTAAGATTCCTGAGCCTTCTCTGAGCGTGGTGGTGCCTGCCTTATGGGGAGATGCTTTAGCCTTATGTCTCTGCCCCACATCTGCAGCTAGGCTTCTCTCCATTAGAAAAGAAGATAATGGGATTCTTTCTTGATGGGATTATCACCAAGGGATGCACCTGGCACAGTATGTCCAGGCCCTTATAGAATTGTTACCTGCTTCTTGTAGCAGATCAACATATCTATGGAATGTCATAAAATATACATATGTAATGTCACCTTGTACTATAAATAAAGATGGCCAGTTTGTCTGGGCAGCTCAAGTTGGGGCACAAGTTGCTTGGGTTACCTAGGCTCAGGCTGCCTGTGTCTGCTATTATTCTGTCTCTTTGTCTCATTCTTCTCGATTCCCAGGTCCTCTCCAAAAGAAGGGGTTCCTCTTTTTCTTCCTCTTTTTCTTCCTCACCATCAGCCCCTGATCATGATTCAACTCGAGCCAACCCTCAGGGCAGATGCTGACAAAATAGCATATAAAAAGGTATAGATAACCGTATAGCAATCATTTCTGTACCTTCCCTCCAGTCTTGGAAACAAAACAATATAGGCTCAATAGAAGCCACTTTATTTTTTAGAATTTTTTTTATGCATCTTAATTTGACCACAGAGAGAGAGCGAGTGAGGGAGATTGAGAGAGAGTGAGAAAGCAAGTCACCAGATTCAGGACTTGAACCATGGTCGGCCATGTGGGAGTGGCCAGCACCTTAACCACCACACCACCTGCTGATCCCCTAGAATAATTTTTGTTTTAATTTATTCATTCATTTATTTTCTTTTGACCAGAGAGAGAGTGTGTGTGAGAGACAGAAGAAAACTGAGAAAGCAAGCCACCAGGTCCAGGATTCAAATCATGGTTGACCATGTGGAAGTGTCCAGCACCTTAACCACCATGCCACCCACTGGTTCCCCCCTAGAATAATTTTTATTTGATTTTTATTATTTTTATTTTGACCAGAGGGAGACAGGGAAAGTAAGAAAGCAAGCCACCAAGTCCAAGACTTGAACCATGGTCAGTCATGTAGGAACTCAGCACCTTAATCTCCACGCCATTTGCTGACCCCGGGAAGCCACTTTTATATCTATCTCTAATCCCTTTCCTACTCAGATCAATTTACTTTTAAGCTTTTTTCACAAGGTCTATTTCCTCTCTTCCTGTTATTAAACTAAAAAACTAAAAAGCAACCCTGACTGCATTGGGCAAGGGATTCAGGCAGGAAGGTCACTTAATGGAAGTTTTTATTCTTCCATGGAGTTCTTATTAAGTACTCTGTAGAAGTGGAGGATTGTTTTTGTCTTTTGTTTGTTTGTGTTTTAGATTTTTGTGCATGTGCACCTGCCAGAGAGACAGAGTCAGAGGGAAAGAAATCACCCCCTAGGGAAGATGGCCATGTTGCAGCCCCTTCTTTATTCCCCTCTTGGGCTGTTGGGCGTGCACACACTGAGCATGTTTTCAAGCTGCTGGGTCTGAGACTCAAACTGCAGTCGGCCATATGGGATCCAGCAACTCAACCACCACATCACCTCACCTGCTGATCCATGCATTTGGATGATTCTTTTAATTTTGAATTCTTTATTTTTTTATTTTTTGGAGAGGTTTTTGCTATAGGGCACGTGCACTCGCCAAAAAGAGAGAGAGAGAGAAACAGAGAAAGCAAGAAATTACCTCCCAGGGAGATGGCCATGCCACAATCCCTTCTCCATTCTCCTCTTGGGATCCTGGGCATGCACACACACGCACCCAGTGTGAGTGTTAAGCTACTGGCTCTGGGACTCGAACTGCTGTCGACTACATGGGAGTCCAGCGATATAGCCATTACACTAACTCCTGGGTTCTGAGGATCAACGTCTTAAGAGATGGTGCCTGGTAGAATCTGTGTCAGTTTTTCTAACCAAGCCTTGGAAAGCATGTGGCGCCACATCCTGTTTGTTAAGGCAGCCAGGGAGGCCCAGTCAGACCAACAAGAAAAGAAAGAGGCTCCATCTCTTGATGAGACAGTGGCAAGATTCTGGGGTGGCCTACAATTGGCAACATTGTTGCAGCCATTTTGGGAAATGCAACACATCAGAAAGGACAACAAACAATTTAAATTTAATATTATTTACAATTACACCATAATCTTATAAAATGTATTTTATAAAACAAGAGGCCAGCCAATGGTGTGGTGGTTAAGGAGGCTAGATCTCACCTAATTGACTATATGCTTCGAGTCCAGGACCTGGCAGCTCAAAAAAATATGCTGTGTGTGTGTGCACGCACACACACACGTGTGTTCAAACCCCAAAAGGACAATAAAGGAGAAGGGATTTTGGTGTGGCCAGTCCCCTGGGCTGGGGGAGATTTCTCACCTTCCCTCTCTCCGTCTCTTTGGCAAGCATATGTGCCCTATAGCAAAAACTAAAATAACAAATAGAAAAATGAAAGAAATTTAAGATCTCCACATTGAAAACAAGGTATATGGGCTCCCAGAGAACAAAGTTGAAGGACTTCCCCTACTTGACCTCAAGTTTTCCCGTAATACTAATACTAATCAGGACAATGTGTTATAGGCCTATGAACAGACAAATCATTGAAATGATCTGAAAATGACTGAAATGAAGTACAGAGTCCAGAGCTAGATCCATTCGCATATGTTAACTAATTTTGACAAATGCACTGAAGATGCTCTTTTCAATAAATGTTGCTGCAACATTTTGATAGCCATATGGAGGGGAACAAATAAGCTTTGACCCCTTAGCCATAAACCTAATTAACTCAGAATAGATCATGAACTCAAATGTAAAAAGCTAAGCATATAAAGCTTCTAGAAGGAAATATTGGAGAAAAGATTTCATATACAGGATACAGAAAGGACCACCCACAAAAGAAACCAATTATCATTTGAACATCATCAGAAATAAAATTTTCCTCATTGAAAGACACCATCAGGGGATAGCAGATGGTGTGGCAATTACATCACTAGACTCCCACACGGCTGACTGCAGTTTGAGTCCCAAACCCGGTGGCTCGAATATCACGCCCGGCGCATGTTCATGCATGCCCAAGATCCCAGAAGGAGAATGGAGAAGGGATTGCAGCATGGCCACCCCCCCGGGGTGATTTCTCACTTTCCGCCTCACTGCCTCTGTCGCTCGCTCGCTCTCTCTCTCTCTCTCTCTCTCTCTCTCTTTCTCGTGAGTGCACAGGCCCTAAGGCAAAAACCTCTAAAAAAATTTTTAAAAAGACACCATCAGGGGCCAGCAGGCGTCATAGTGATTAAGGTACCGAACTCCCACATGGCTGACTGAGGTTTGATTCTTGGACCTGGCAGCTTGAAAATCATACCAGACACGAGTGTGCATGTGCCAAGAATCCCAAGGAGAGTGGAGGAGAAGGGATTGAGGCATGTCATCTCCCAAGGAGGTGTTTTATCACTGCATCTCTCACCCTCGCTGTCTCTTTCCAGCGAGTGTATGTGCCCTATGGGAAACTAAAAGAAAAAATATATGTAAACTTCATTTATGATGAAGTTATATATAGTAGCAAAAATAAATCCAATAACAAGCGAATGAGCAAAGTCAAAGTTGTTTTGGTTTTTTTTTTTTTTTTTTTTTCTATAGGGCGCGTGTGCTCACCAGACAGACAGAGAGAGACAGAGAGGCAGAAAGTGAGAAATCACCCCCACGCTGCAATCCCTTCTCCTCCATGCTCCTCTCAGGATCTTGGGTACACACACACATGTGCCTGGCATGACTTTTAAGCCACTGGATCCGGGACACAAACCACGGTCGGCTACGTGGGAGTCCAGTGACATAGCCATTACGCTAACTGCTGGTCCCAAGTCAAAGTTTTTTAAAACAATTATTTCATTTTATTTTATTTTATTATGTTATTTATTGTAATTTGACCAGAGAGGGACAGTGTGTGTGGGTGTGTGTGTTTGTGTGTGTGTGTGTGTGTGTGTGTGAGAGAGAGAGAGAGAGAAAGTGAGAAAGCAAGGCACCAGGTCTGGGACTTGAACCACAGTCAGCCATGTGGGAGTCCAGTATCCTTAACCACCATGCCACCTGCTGGCCTCAACTTAAAGTACTTTCTAAAAATAACCTGATACTCTTTAAAAACAATTTTGGAAGATATTTAAGGGCTTGAGAAAATATTAAGTATTTATTGAAGAAAGAATCAATACAAAACTGCATATTGTTCTGATTCACTTTGCCTATAGGTTAATAAATCTAAGTAAATAACTGTATCCATATGTATTGGCAGAGGTATGAAAATGCTCACGGTAAGGGCCAGCATGTGGCATGGTGGCGAGGGCACTGGACTCGCATGTGGCTGACTATGACTGGAGCCCCAGAACTGGCAGCGCTCTCGCTCTCGCTCGCTCTCGCTCTCTCTCTTTCGTGAGCACACATGCCCTATAACAAATTGTAAATTAATAAATAAAATTAAATAATAACTTTTTTAAATGTTCACAGTAATTACATCTGAATAGTGATTTTTATTTCCTTCTTTATGCTTCTTGGTGTCTTTCAAACTTCTTACTATACAGTAAGAAAAAGCGTCTTCTGACATGAAGTGTAGGAATATAGTGAGTCCATTGGCCCAGAATTCTTTTATTTAAGAGAGATTTTTGCTATAGGGCATGAGTGCTTGCCCCAGAGAGACAGAGAGAAAGTGAGAAATCACCCACCCCGCAGTAGGGATCATTGGTCGGGAATTCTAACTCCACTTGTCTGAACACGTGTGCAGGATGAATGGGAGCAGGGTCAAAGCCAGTGCTTCCGGCAGACAGCTGGAGGAACGGAAGGGGTGTCCTCATAGCAGAAAACGGTGCCTCTTCAGGAAATGCATCTCAGCTGCAGAGGATCAGGGAACTTAACAGCTAACACAGCAACTTGACAAATGAACTAGGCTGATGCAGATGAACCAGTTTTGTAACAACTATGACACTAGCTAGCATTTTAAGTGCCTCCTCAGTGTCCAGCAATCAGCCAAATGCGTTACTTGTATTTTCTCCTTTAGTTTTGTAACAATGCGAAGAGAGAAGATTATGACTGTTTTGTGGATAAGGAGTGTCAAGGTAGAGAAGTTAAACAACTCTCCCAAGATCAGCCAGGTAGGTAGGAAGTAGAGCCAGAATGCGAGCTCTTACTGTCTGGGCCCAGTGACCACAGTCGTAATTACTGGATTCACCTATATCTCCATGAGGTCTTTCAACAGAGAAGTAAAGATAAAAATATATATTTTAGACAGCACCAACCAAAAGACACACTTTTATATAAAGAGAATGAAAGGCTTTAATCAAACATCGATATTTTCTCTCACATCTGCTGACCAAAGGCCAACAAGGCAATTACAATTTTGATATATGCACTCTCATATACGAAATGAGTGAAAACTCGTATTTCATTAAATTCTGAAGTTTTATCTCAATTATATAGTCATTGGATATCTGCTACATTTTCATCTCTCATGAACTGCTCTACTAGGGAGTAGTAGATTTGACGGTAAGGGCTAACTGTATGATAGTTCTGCCTTCCTTCCAAGGAGTGGCCAGAGGAGCTAAGATTAGCAAGGAAAAATGGAGAGTTACCCACAAAAAATATCCCATCAGGCTAACAGCAGACCTCTCATCAGAAACAGTGCGAGTGAGGAAAGAATGAGAAAATATATTCAACGTGTTAAGGGAAAAGCAATTTCAACCAAGAATACTGTACCTAGTAAGATTATCCTTCATATGGGGAGAAAAGACAAGAACATTCTCAGATAAACAAAACCTGAAAGAATTTATCAACACCAGACCAGATCTCCAAGAAGTTCTTAAGGGAGAATTAAACACAGACACAGAGAAAGAAGAGTTCAAAAACTAAGAAAATGGCCAACTTAATCATAGGGACAAGTCTGGAGTTGAATATTATATTCCAGAATTTAATTGGGAAGATCAAACCACAACAGAAGATAGATTAAGTACATGAGACTGAACTGGTGAAATAGCATTTTATGACTTTTGACTAAAACATTGCTGATTTTCTTCAAGGCTTTGTTTTCTGATTTTAAGGACTTTTGTCTTGAGCTGTCGATAGATTCATGTATCTACTATTTGAACAGAATCCTAGTCTGTTTCCTGGCTTTAAGTGTTTTGTTTTGTTTTGTTTTGTTTTGTTTTCCGAGAGGTTTTTGCTATAGGGCGCGTGCGCTCACCAGACAGACAGATGGAGACAGAGAAACAGAAAACGAGAAATCACCCCCGAGGGGGGATGGCCATGTCACAATCCCTTCTCCTCCAGTCTCCTCTTGGGATCTTGAGCATGCACGCACACATGCCCAGCGTGAGTTTAAGCCACAGGGTCCAGGACTTGAACTGCAGTCGACTACATGGGAGTCCAGCAACACAGCC
>NW_006160154.1:4644966-4656387 GCF_000334495.1 Tupaia belangeri chinensis | reverse complement strand
AGGAAGGAAGGAAGGAAGGAAGGAAGGAAGGAAGGAAAAGGAAGAAAGAAAGAAAAGAAAGGAAGGAAGGAAGGAAGGAAGGAAGGAAGGAAGGAAGGGAAAGAAAGAAAGGGAAGAAAGAAAGAAAGAAAAAGAAAGAAAGAAAGAAAGAAAGAAAGAAAGAAAGAAAGAAAGAAAGAAAGAAAGAAAGAAAGAAAGAAAGAAAAGAGAGAGAGAGAGAGAAAGAAAGAAAGAGAGAGAGAAAGAAAGAAAAAGAAACCTATATTAGCAAGAGGTGATCATATGATTCAAGTAGGACCAATCAGAAGGCTTTAAGAGACACAGATAGATATGACGACAGATGTCTTGAGCTTGAGCTATAAGGAAGATACATGTTTACAAAAGTCATCTTGGCACGATTTTGGAGACCCTCTTAGCTAGCAAAGAGATTCTGCAAATATTGTCGACCTGATTAATTCAGGCTTTTCTAAAGCCCAGGCTAAACACTAGACTTGATATGATTGAGTAAGTTCCCTTTTACTGACGGTAATCTAGAATGTTTACATAGAAAGGATCTTTATAAATGGGAGCTAGAATCTTGAAGCTGTGGCGAATACAGTTTTCACTGAAGGTGTTTTCGGAAGGGTGATGGAGATGAATGGGTTGGGGAACTAACTTTCTCTCAAGCCATTTCTAGGAGCCAACACGTAAGTTTCTGTCACTTGCAAACAAAGTAGTACAAATTAATACACGCCATTTCATCCTTTCTGCATGTCTCCCCCACATTGTCACACGTTTACCTGGAACATGCTTATAAAGGGCACTGTGTAATGATGAATTTATGTCAGAAAACAAGGCAACAGCAGCATTTCTCATTACTTTTGACTTCAAAAATATTATGAGCACAAGCTCATGAACATCAGCTGGCATATTGCCATGTAAAACTTATTTCCAGGGACCAGCAGGTGGCGTGGTGGTTAAGGGCACTGGACTCCCACATGGCTGATCGCAGTGCGAGTCCCAGACCTGGTGACTTGCTTTCTCACTCTCTCTCTCTCTCTTTTTTATAAAGAATTATTTTATTTAACTTTATTTATTTATTTTAATTTGACCAGAGAAGGACAGTGTGAGAGAAAGAGGGAAAGTGAGAAAGTAAGCCACCAGGTACGGGACTCGAACCATGGTCAGCCATGTGGGAGTCCAGCACCCGTAGGCCCCAATTAAAATAATTCTTTAAAAAAAAATTATTTCCAGAAAACACCGATTTACTTGAATGGGGGTCTTTAAAAGTTTATGGGAAAATATTATAAAGACTATGCATGGATTTCAAAATAAAAAGTTAAACCAAAATAAACTCGTATTTTTTTCATGTTTAGAAAGTGCCTTCATATATTATTATCATTCTAGACAAGAGCTACTCAGTTCATTTTTACATACCAGCAAAAAAAAAAAATTTCCTGGGACCAGCAGTTAGCGTAATGGCTATGTGGCTGGACTCCCATGTAGCCGACTGTGGTTCAAGTCCCAGATTCAGTGGCTTAAACTCACGCTGGGCGTGTGCGTGCGTGCCCAAGATCCTAAGAGGAGAATGGAGGAGAAGGGACTGTGGCGTGGCCATCCCCCAGGGGGGTGATTTCTTGCTTTCTGTCTCTGTCTCTCTCTTTCTGGCGAGCGCATGCGCCTTACAGCAAAAACCTCTAAAAAAAAAAAAAGAGTTTAAAAAAAGAGAAAAGTTTCTAATCTTGTACCCTACATATATCTGGACCATTACATTACAGGATGTAATGATTTACACCATTTCTATTACATGATGCTTACTGGGAAAGTAATTAAGATCATGATGAACATAAATAATGCCTTCACGGCTAAAAATTCCCCATTAGTGTCTTCCTTTTATTCATGTAACTCTCCATAAATAAAAGAATTACTTCCTAGCTTAAAGAGACAGTTCTTCAAGTATTTTTTCATTATTTCCTTTTCCTAAAGTGTAGGACTCAGATTCTAAGATATCCAAGTATCTTGGATAAGATAAATTTTTAAACACCAAAGAAGAAAATTTCAGAGATGTATAAGAGCTTTTAAATACATAGTTTCTACTAAGATCAAATTGCACAATTTAAGCTAAGTCACAATGCCAAGCAAAACAAGTTTCACAGACATGTGTTTATGTCAGCATCTTGTATTTATCCTAGAATATTCTATGATATCAGAGGAAATTAGTTTGCATTTTTGATGAATTCAAAAGCTACCTGGCGTGTAACTCTTTCTTCCCCTCTTTTCCTTTAGCTCTTCTTTCAGCAAGTTGCTTTATCTTTGGGTAAAAATCTGCTGTCCCTGTGGGTTCCATCTTGGTGGTTTATATGGATATGCCATTAAATAGACAGTGGAATAAAGAAAAATAGGTTTCTTGGCCAAGTCACTACACTTCTTTTGGCATTTTTTTTTCTTTTCATATATAATGAGCAGTGAGTTTCCTTTAAACTCTGAAATTCAATGATTATAAAAATAATAAGGTCCATATGGTATAAAATACCTAGTGCCACAGTAGCACCTATAATCACAACCTGGACAGTTTCATAGCCTTCCTTACCAACCCTCGGACCAGTCCATGGCAAGCTTTAACATTTAAGACACTTTTCTTTACTAATTAACTGGGGCATTTATTGAACCCTAGGTCCTCAATCCCTTGTCCCTACCTGATTCAGTAATTCTTCAGATAGGCCAGAAGTATCTGAATTTTCATAAGCATTGGGATCATTCTGATATACATGGTCTGTGTATGCATGATAGAGAAAACCACCTTAGAGTCCATTCAGCTCTAGGTTCTGCACAAGTAGAAAGCAGAGCGGCCTTCGAGTTCACTGATCTGGCCAGAATGGGCCTTCGAATGCTTGGGCTGCTAACTGTGGCCACAGTCTAGCCACTTGGTGATGTGATAATCAGAACTCCCATATTCAGGCTCAGATAGAACCCCCAGAGAATGACAATGGGGCAAGGTGTGTGGAGACCCAGAGATAGGAAAGCATCCAGGTGAAGAGACATACATGTGGTGGGTGAACATACAGAGGTACACACATGCATGCATGCCTCACCTGGGCCTGCTTCCAGCAGGTGTTCCTCTAATGACACGAAGAGCAGGGATGGCAATCTTGTTTGGCCAAAGCACTCATGCCCACGTCGTGAAGCCCCAGCAATCAGGTGGGGAGAGAAGGCATGAATATCTCTGCAGCCCATGCTTTAAGGAAGGCGGGCCTCTGGGAAACAATCTAGAAAACAGACTTGGAAAAAAGGGCTGCCATCCCACACCATCTTTCCCCCTGCCTATCTGCAGCCACAGTCTGAAAAGCAATTCTGATACATGGTGCCCTCCTTCACTCTGCTCAGAATGATGACAGGCTTTCCCTCTCCTTCTGCCTTGAGCAGACTGTGGAACACAGAGAAACACAAGTGTCCAGGGGAAAAGAGAAAATGTTATGAACCGGGTAATTAATGCAAAGTTTGTAGAAAGGTTGGCAATTCACTTCCCCCATCATCTCTCCTCTTACAGGTGACTGCTGTGGTTCCCTGATCCTCACTCAGTTTATAAAGCAACATGTTAACTTCATGAAAGCTACCTTAGTTAAAATTAGACCACACAGCACATCCACATAACCAGTACACATTAACTGCACTCTGTCATATACGTAGAACGAACCTGGGAAGAAGAATATAGCAGGTCACCTCTCCCTGTCATGTGGTGAGGACACATTGCGGACACACAAAACTCAATGGTGTGCTGATAGAATTACATGAGGTGCAAACTGAGCAAGAGCACTGCGTACTATAGCCATACAGTAGTACATTTAATATTTTACTTTATGCATTTAAAAATAATACTTTTCAACAAATGACCCTTTCATCTCGCCACATATAAAAATTAATTCAAGAGGCCAGCCTGACAGCTTCGAGGTTAGAGCCAGATCCTGCATGGCTGGCCGCAGCTGGAGTTCTGGCCCTGGGGGCTGGGAAACATGCAGGTGCATCCATCTGTGTGCCCAGTGTCCTGTCCTGCCAGGATGGACACGTGGAGAAGAGGGGTTGAAGCACGACCATACCTACTAGCAGTGCTTTCTCCCTCTTCCTCCCTCTCTCTCTCTGCCTCTCTCTGGTGAATGCATCTGCCCTCTGGCAACAGCAACAACAAAAATCAGAATAGATCACAGACATAAATACAAGAACTAAAACTATAAAATTTCTAGGGACCAGCAGTTAGTATAATGGCTATGTCACTGGACTCTCATGTAGTTGACCATGGTTCAAGTCCCGGACCCAGTGGCTTAAACTCACACTGGGCACATGTGCTGTCATGCCCAAGATCCCGAGAGGAGAATGAGGAGAAGGAATTGTGGCATGGCCATCCCCCCTGGGGATTTCTCGCTTCCTGTCTCTCTATCTCTGTCTTTCTGGTGAGCACATGCAGCATACAGAAAACAAACAAACAAACAAAAAACCTCTCCAAAAAGAAGCTTAACGAAGGTTGGCCGGAGATCACAGTGGTTAAGCACTGTGCAGAGGGAGCTGGATTCCACATGGCCAACCACAATCAGAACTTGGCTCCAGTAGCTTGAGAAACATGCCAGATACGTGTGTTTATGTGCCCGGGATCCTGACAGGATACAGAAATGGGGAAAAGGGGGTTGCAGCATCTCTCCCCATGGGTGTGTGTGTGTGTGTCCCTCTCTCTTGTCAATGATACATACATGCTCCCTTTTTTTATAACAAAAGAAAAGAAAGAAAAAAAAAAAGAAATTTAGGAAAAGCCAGCATTTGGAACTTGTAAATTTCATAAGTGGAATATCAATTCTTAGCAATAAAAATAAATGATAACATATCTAGTATTTTCTTCCTCTACTTCACGGGATCATTGTCTCACCTGTCAGGGGAAGGCCAGGTTGATGCCCATTGAGGCGAGATGGTGGTTCTAAAAGCTTCCAAAGGTGTAAGAAACACCGCTGCGGAGCTTGTTAAAGGTGTCCGTCCTTAAACTACACTGCTCCCCTGCTGCCCCCATGTCTGACTCAGGTGTCTGCCATACAGGCCAAAAATGTGAACTTTTAACGAGGGCCCCAGACTGAACACCGCCCTCGAGGTGCAGTCCCTCCAAGCTCCCCAGCACCCAGTACCCCTAGGAACAGAAGGCAGAGTGCGGACAGAGGTTCTGGTCCAGTGGCTCCGGGGACGGAAAAACCTGAGAACGGACAAGGAAGGAGCCTCTTCCGTAGGCCTGGCTGAGGGAGGGGCCTTGGGGATCCTGGCTATGAGAAGTGCCCTCTAGGTCTTCATCTTTTTCTGAATATCCAGCCTGAGTTTCTAGCACAAGGACTAACTTTTACCTAGGAATAGGAAGCCTTTGCCACGTGTGCTGTTTCACAAATGTTGAGTCCTACACTGACTTAGTCACGCTCAGTGTTGAGTATAGGGTGGAAGGCACGGAGCAGTGAAATGTACTTTGCCTGTATGAGGGTGCTGTAAAGGCAGGAGCCAGGAGCCGGGGTGGGGGGAGGGTGACGCAGAGGTGAAACACAGAGCTCTGCGAGGGTGACTCACGTGGGAGGGCTTTGGGTTTGCAGCTGGAGACCTCCCTAAGGAAACCGGGCTTGGGGGCAAATGTGTCCATGACCCGGGCTGGCTGAAGCTGGGTGAATTATGGCATCAAGACCCTGTTGGAGGGAACCAGCAGTTAGCGTAATGGCTATGTCGCTGGACTCCCATGTAGTCGACCACGGTTCGCGTCCCGGACCCGGTGGCTTAAAACTCACGTCGGGCACGTGTGCGTGCATGCCTGAGATCCCAAGAGGAGAATGGAGAAGAAGGGATTGCGGCGTGACCATCCCCCCTGGGGGGTGATTTCTTGCTTTCTGTCTCTATGTCTCTCTCTGTCTGTCTGGTGAAGGCATGCGCCCTATAGCGAAAAAAAACCTCTCCAAAAAAAGAAAAAAAAAAAAAAGACCCTGTTGGAAACCCTGTTGGCTCGCTCGCTCTCTCTCTCTCTCTCTCTCTCTCTCACTCATGGAAGAGACTTCGATTTTAAAAAGAAAATGTTTAAGTAGTAACCAGACCTGCTTACTCTCTGTGGCTAATTATCTATTTTTTCCTCTTTTTTAGGTTTTTGTCATAGGATGTATATACTCTCCAGAGACATGGAGAGGGAGAAAGTGAAAGATCACCCCCAAGAAGTCATGGTTGCACCACAATCCCTTCTTCTCCATTCTCCTTCCACACACACATGTGCCTGGCATGATTTTCAAGCTGCTAAGTCTGGGACTTGAAGCACAGCCAGCCACATAGGAGTCCAGTACTGCAACCACCACGCCACCTGCTGGCCCCTCTGATTTTTTATTTTGATATACTGTTATACAGACTGTGAAGATCCTGTTTGCAATCAGAGAGACACTGGGCTGCTCTAAGTCACATCTTGGAGTGTTTTCAGCTCATGCTGCTCATATAACACGGTCGCCCGCCCATAAAACATATATATTCTTCTCAACTTAAAAGAGAGGGTGGCATGGGACCAGCAGATGGCATAATGGTTATGTCACTGGACTCCCACGTAGTCAACCATGATTCAAGTTTCAGACCCTGAGGCTTAAAATTCACACCAGGTGCATGTATGTGGGCACTCAAAATCCCAAGAGGAGAATGGAGGAGAAGGGACTGCTACATGGTCATCCCCCAGGGGGTGATTTCCCACTTTCTTTCTCTCTGTCTCTCTTGTTGCTCCAGCAAGCACATGTGCCCTATAAGAAAAATCTCTCTCTTAAAAAAAAAGGGGGGGGGGGGTCGGAGCTGTTGCTGTGCACACAACTTCACTCCTACCCATGTTCGTGGAACTGTGTGCACGTCTTCCCTAGAAGATGTACACTAAAAGCTGGGAAAAGCAAATCGCTTCTGGTATGGGAGATAGGAACTTTTAGGATAGGCTCTGGGTGCCCCATTTCCAAGAAGGTGGTCTCCTCTGCTCCCACTGACCCCTGAAACTCCCCTACTCTCTTACCTGGATACTCCCAGAGCTACTACAGGTAGAAGCTCCTCCAGCACAGACTAGGAGATGAACGGAACTGGCGCTGCATCCTGGGAGAAGGGAGTTTTAACTGCCTGGGAAGAGAGACATGGAGGTTCTGTCCTTGCAGGCAAGAGCCATTTCTAAAATTGCCTTACTAATTATTGATGCTATCATCAATATGCATTATGAATGATAATTATATATTTTTTCTTAAAGAATTATTGTATTTATTTATTCATTTATTTTAATTTGACCAGAGAGGGACAGAGTGAGAGAGAGAGAGAGAACGGGAAGGTGAGAAAGCAAGCTTCCAGGTCTGGGACTGTAGCTGGTCCTGTGGGAGTCCAGCACATTTAACCACCACACCACCTGCCATCCCCATATCTATTTCCTTTTTAAAAATTATTTAACTTTGCCATTTTTATTATTATTTTTTTTTTTTATTATGAGGCACATGTGCTCACCAGACAGAGAGAAAGTGAGAAAGCAAGCGGCCAGGTCCAGGACTCAAACTGTGGTGGCCATGTGGGAGTCCAATGCCTTAACTACCACACCATCTGCTGGCCCCTATTCTATCTTTTCTTAAATCATTGACATAGTTTTTAAATGATAAAGGTGGTTTCTTTTTTTTAATATGTTAATAGGCATAGGTGTTGTCAGGTCTGTCACTGAGGGACAGAAACAGCACTGTTGAAGTCTACAGTATTAGAGAAAACCAATTTTACTTGGGGGGAAAAAATAAAATTCTCAACACCCCTCCCTAATGGAACTACCTTAATGAAAGTAACAAACATAAAAAACATAAAGGCTTGATGATCTTTCCTCTTCATCTTCCACAGGCTTCACGAGAGAAATGCAGGTAAGATCAGCCAGAGAACCATCCACCCTCTTGGCAAACTCCCTCCTGAATATTGGAGAAGTATTTATATGGACATGACCCAAGGACAATATTTTGAGAAGTTCACATTTAAATTTTGGTTTACTATTTGCTTCCTCACTTCTAAGGGATAAAAATATTTTCAAAGCATCAATGTTCCCATAACATTAATTGTAAGCATTTTTTTCTCACTATTTTCTACTTTCTTGCTCTGAGTCTTAAGAGGTACAGCAAAGAGAAATGAACGTTTTAACCAAGGCAACTCCTGAATTATTTAACAGCAGAATGCTTTAGGTTGTATTTTGGCAACATAACAAAAGTGCACTCAGGACACTGCAAGCACACAATCCTGTCAAGAAAGGAGAGGAGCCGGCTCTCTGCAGACCAGTTCTAGGTGAAAGGCAAGTGAAAAAGCTAGGAGGCAGAGGAGATCCCTCTGAGTGCCCTGGGTAGGGCATGGCCCCTTGCCCTCTCTGCTACTCGCACCCAGCCTTGCAGCAATCCACCCAAGACCTGGTGGGTGCTTCCCCACATCAGCATCTCCTGTCTGTGATGCAGCTCAGCTGTGCCCCACTTCTGTGATTTATAAGCAGCCCTTCTTGTACAGCAGATGTGAACATTCACCAGTATGGACTGATTTATGTCACCCTGGAAAATCTCAGAGGCGTTAAATATCTGATTTTTTAAAGTTTGACTTGCTCTGTTTATTAGAAAGATGACACATCTTTTCATGTCTAATGGTGACTGGTATTTTTCTTTTGTGAATTGACTGTTAATACTGTTTTCCTTTCATTGGTACTTTAGTCTCACTGTAAATATTTTCCCATTGTGTTGGTTTTCTTTTGACTTGTTTGCAATGTTGTTTGGAGGTAGAAGGCTTTGTCATTTTTGAAGGGTGCCAGGAATGCTTTTTCTCTAAAGAGATTATTCAGTAAAATTATTTGAAGTTAGGCAACAGACACTGACTATGGCTAATTTAAACAGTAATAGAGTTCACGAAAAGATAAGAGCCCTCAGATAGACAAAGGCAAATCACAATAATGAGTCTGGTGAAGAGCAAGCCCCAGGATGTTCTGCGTCTGGGTTTTGGATAGTCTCCACAGGGAGCCACCACCACTTTCAGTCCGCATGTCCCCAACTCCAAACTCATACTTCTGGGACTGTGTAGGCTCAGTCAGAAGCCAAGTCCACAAGGACAGACATGGGAGCAGTGAAAACTGTGAGACCCTAGTACATGAAGACAATCACAGGGGCATGCATCCCAGGAAAGAAATGCTGGAGAGCAAAATCCCATCTACAAGATGCTTCAAGTTCAGATCAGCAAATTCTTTCTGTTTTTTGGTTGTTGCTTTGTTTTGTTTTTTTGTTTGTTTTTGGTGTTCATTTATTTCTTCCTTGAGAGGGTGAGACAGGCACCCTCAACAGGTTCTTCACACCACAAACCAGGCCAAATGAAGGCACATACACCTCGCCTTCTCAGAGAGGTCTGGAGATGCAATCTCCACCTTACCATGTGGGTCCAGCTGTGTCACCACTGTACCACTACCTGGCCCCATAACAATTCTTTATAATCTTTGTCCTTGAGCTGTTGCGTTTCATCACACATTGTCATCTCAGGATCAAGATGAAAAGCCTTCATCTTATTACACTTTCAAAGAACGATCATTCGCTTTAGCATTTTTGTGTTTTACGTTCACATTTGAATCTTCATCAGGTCTGGAATTTATTCCGTTTTTTTTACAGGAGGTTTTTATTTGTTTCTTCAGTGGCAAACATCATTTATTGAAGTAGATGATGGCAAATAAAGAACATAGCCACACATATCAAGGAGCTGGAAAAAAAGAACAAGCAAAACCCAAAAGTAATAGAAGAAAAGAAATAATAAAGGTCAGAGCAGAAATAAATAAAATAGAACTCAAAGGAGTAATACATAAAGTAAATGAAATGAAAACCTGGTTCTTTGAGAGGCTAACAAAAAATGGCAAACTGTTAGCTAGATTAACTAAGACAAAGAAAGAGAAAAACTCAGATAAATAAAATCAGAAATGAAGAAGGGATGTTACAATAAATATAAAAGATTATTAGAGGAACCAGCAGGTGGTATAATGGTTATGCCGCTGGACTCCCACTTAGTCGACTGTGGTTTGAGTCCTGGACCCAGCAGCTTAAAACTTACACCAGGTACATGCATGTGTGTGTGCCCAGAATCTGAAGAGGAGAATGGAGAAGGGATTGTGGTGTGGCCATCCCCACTGGGGGAGAGGATTTCTTACTTTCTGTCTCTCTGGCGAGCACACACCCCCTATAGTCAAAAAAAAAAAAAAAAAAAAAAAAAAACAACCATAACAACAACAAAAGACCATTAGAGATTACTATGAGTGACCATATATTGACAAGCTAAAAAATCTGAAAGAGGCAAATTTGTGGACACATGCCTAGATTAAACCAGGAAAATACAGAAAACCTGAATGGTCTAATAACAAGGAACTATATTGATTCAGTAATAAATAGTCTCCCAACAGAAAGGTCCCGATGACCTTATTGCTAAATATTACAAATTCTTTTAAAAAGGACTAACACATTAACACCAATTTTTCTGAAACTGTTCCAGAAGATTCCAATGGAGGGCATTCTCCTAAACTCATTCTATAAAGCAACCATTACTTTGATACCACAGACAGAAAAATACCCAACAGAAAAAGAAAACTACAAATCAGAACCCCTGATGAATATATACGCAAAAATCCTCAACAACATTGTAGCAAACTGAATTCAATAGCACATTTAAAGGTTATACAACTTAATGAAGTAGGACTTATCCCAGGGATGCAAGGATGGTGCAACATGCACAAAACAATAAACATAGTATGTCATATTAACAAAAGGAAAGGCAAAAATCATGATCGCATAAATGGATGCAGAAAAACATTTGATAAAGTTCACCATTCCTTCATTATTAAGAATCTCAACCTTGGGACCAGCAGATAGATAATGGTTACTTTGCTGGGCTCCAACATAGTTGAGCATCGTTCAAGTCCTGGGCCCGGCAGCTTAAAAATTCATGCCAGGCACGTGTGCATATGTGTCCAAAATCCTGAGAGGAGAATGGATTGTAGCACGTCCATCCCCCCTTGGGGGTTGATTTCTCGTTTTCTCTCTCTCTGTCTCTCCAGAGAGTGCACATGCCCTTTTCCTCAGATCTCTCTTCTATCAAAAAAATAAGAGTCTCGACCTAACAGGTACAGAAGGCACATGCCTCAAAACAATAAAGGCTATATATGACAAACTCAGTTAACATTATACTCAATGGGGAAAAGTTGAAAGCTTTTCCTCACAAACTGGAATAAGACACGAATGTCTGTTTTCTCCACTTCAATCCAAAATGGTATTGGAAGTCTTAGCCAACACAATCAGAGAAGAGAGTGAAGTAAAAGGCATTCAGCCTTTTGGCCAGAACCACCATCTTCCAGTAATTAACCAAAATGACGAACACAAAGAGAAAGAGGAGAGGCACCCGATATAT
>NW_006160154.1:4626520-4644561 GCF_000334495.1 Tupaia belangeri chinensis | reverse complement strand
GCTACTGAAACCTATTCCCTATGAATTCATGGCGTGATGGGTATTAAAAATAAACTAATCCGTGGTCTATAAAAATGTTTGCCTTAATTGAGTAGAATTATGTTCCCTCACCAAAGCTAATTTTTATGGGGCTCTAATTCATTTTGTAATATCTTTATTCAAATTTAGTATTTTTTCACCTGAACGATGTTAGGTGGTTTGGTTTATACAACAAATAAAACTCAGTTGGTTAGAAAACTGTAAAAAACAAACAAACAAACAAACAAACAAAACAAGAAAAAGAAAGAAAGAAAGGAAGGAAGGAAGGAAGAAAGAAAAGGCATTCAAATTGGAAAAGAAGAAGTTAAATTGTTCCTATTTGCAGATGGGTTAATTATATAAATAAAAAAACCTGAAGAATTCACCAAAAAACTCTTTGAAGTAATAAGCAATCCAGCAAAATTACAAGATACAAAATCAACATATAAATATCTGTAGAATTTTTGTGCTCTATTTCTCTTTCTATCTTTCTTCCTTTTTTTTTTCTTTTTTTTGGGGGGGCTATAAGGCACATGCACTCACCAAAGACACAAAGAAAGAGAAAGTAAGAAATCACCCCTCCCCCCAGGGGGATGACCATGCCACAATCCTTTCTTCTCCAGTCTCCTCTCAGGATTTTGGGCATGCATGCACTTGCAGCCAGCATGAATTTCAAGCCTCCATGTCCAGGCTCAAACCATGGTCAGCCATATGGGAGTCTAGCATCTTAACCACTATGCCATCTGCTGGCCTTGGTACTCTAGTAATGAGTGAACTAAGGCAGAAATAAAGAAATAAATTCCATTTTCAATAGCTACAAAAAAATTAAGTATCTAAAAATAAATTTGCTCAAAGAAGTAAAAGATCTCTACTGTGAAAATTATAAAACGCTGAATAAAGAAGTTGAAAAAGACACCAAAAAAAGGAAGACATGTCTACAAATTCAATGTAATGCCTATTAAAATTTCAACAACATTCTTCACAGAAATAGAAAAAAATTTTGCAGAAGTCACACACACACACATAAACACACACACCAAAAAAAACCTGCATGTCACCAAAGCATTACTCTTTACCACTTTACTATATAAAAAGGGTAAATCTGGAGGCATCTCACTACCTCACTGTAAAGTATATTAAAAAACCACAATAACAAAAACAGAATGGTACTGGCACAAAAACAAACACATAAATCAATGAGACAGAATAGAGAAGACAGAAATAAATGCAACAACACATTGTCAACCAATTTTTGACAAGAGTCACAAGGCAATCCAGTGGAGAAAAGATCACGTTTTCAAAAAATGGTGCTAAAAAAACTGGATCTCCATCTACTCGAAAAAAATGAAACTTGATTCCCATCTCTCAAAATTTACAAAAGTTAACTCAGAATGGATTAAAGACTTAAACATAAATTTCAAAAGCATAACATTTTTCAGTGTAGGAAAACAATAAAGAGACAGTTTGGAGTAGGCAAAGATTTATTGAATGAAACACATAGAGCGAGGGCAATAACACCAACAATGGATAAGTGTGATTGCATTAAGACGGAAAAAAAAAAAAGCTTCTGTACTGCAAAGGAAATGATAGATGGAGTAGAGACACAACCCACAGAATGGGAGGAAATATTTGCAAACTACTTCAGGTAAGTACCTAGAAAACAGAATGTGCAACGAACTCAAACATATTACCTGAAAAAACAGACAATCCAATCAAAATAGGCAATTCTCAGGAACCAGCAGTTGGCATAATAGCTATGCTGCTGGGCTCCCATGTAGCTGACTGTGGTTCAAGTCCTGGACCCGGTGGCTTAAACTCACGCTGTGAGCGTGTGCACACGTGCCCAAGATGTTGAGAGGAGAATGAAGGAGAAGGAATTGCGGCGTGGCCATCCCCCCACCTCCCTCCATGGTGATTTCTCACTTTCTGTCTCTCTGTATCTCTCTGTCTTTCTGGCGAGCACATGTACCCTATAGCAAAAAACTCTCAAAAAAAAAAGAAAAATAGGCAACTCTCAAAGAAGATATATGAATGGCTTAAAAACATGAAAAATAAGTTCGACATTTTTTAACAAAAGGAAAATTCAAATCAAAACCACAATGAGATATCACCTAAACCCAGTCAGAATGGTTATATCAGAAAAACAAAAAAAGTGCTGGTGAGGTTGTGAGAAAAGTGAATCTTCTTGCACTTCTGGTAGAAATATAAATTAATGAGGCTACTGTAGAAAATAGTTTGGAGGTTTCACAAAAATCTAGCTTTCAGTACAAAACCTAGTGAAAAATCCATGTTCATCTGAGGTGGGCCCAACCCATCCCTTTAACTGGAAAGCCTCTGTCCCAAACCTCTCCTTCTGGCCCAACAACTAGCAAGAATCCGTGTACATCTGAGGTGGGCCTTTTCTCTCCAAATTTTTTCTTTTATGTTTTAAAAATCTGTAAGTACCTGTCTCTTGTCTCTGATCTCTTCTTTCTCTTGCTAATTGAGAATCCATGTGCATCTGAAGTGGGCCCAGCTCTACCTCTTAAACTGGAGAGTCTCTTCCCCAAGCCTCTTCTTCTGGCCCAACACCTAGCATTTTCATTTTTTTAAAAAAGAAGCTGTTTTTTTCACTTTTCATTGTTTCGTTTTGTCCTTTTTTGTTCTTTTCCCCTTTCTTTTATTTTCTTTTACCTGACTTTCTCATCTTGCTTCTCAGCTTCCACACACTGTCTAGGCAGGTCTGGATGCACAGAAACATTAGGTTATCCCATCAGGCTAACATAGGGTCATAGAAAACCTCAATCCCCACTGAACTTCTACAGAAAGGAAGAAACTCATCTTCATAAATTTGAATACATTTCTGTGGATACCATGTTGCAAAACACAATCAATTCTGGATACCATGTTGCAAAACACAATAGTAAAGGAGAAATAGGCATAGAAACACCTCACAGTAAAGTGAACCATATGAGCTTACAGTAGCAGAAATCTCCCAAAAATGAGCCAAACATGAATATACCACCAAATCACTAAAAAATCAGAGAAGAAAGACTGCAAAATGAGCAGCAGGTAGAAATATGGAGCTGCAGTGAGTGTGGCTCATCTCCTCCCACACACCTCTGAATTCTCCATTGAAACCCTGCAGTTCAGCCCAGGTACACCTATTCCATAGAAACTGTGAGGCCTTTGTAATGTCCAGTTCTACTGACAAAAGTGCAGGTTTCTTGATGAGGATCAGGGAAACGGAACTGCAGAAATATTGCAGGTCATCCCCTCCCATGTGCCTCCAACACCTAGAGTTAACTCCAAGAAATTAGGAAGTAACATATATATAATTCATAAGATGACAAGAAACCACCACAGAAGTACAAGAAATATGAGAAACCAAGGAAATATCCCTCCCCTTAAAGGGAAAGAACAGCCCTTCATCATCCACAGACAGTACAACGGAACTTGTGGAAATGTCAGATAAAGAATTTAGAATATTCATAGAGACAAAACTAACAGAGATGCAAAAGAAGAGAGACAGCAAACTACAGAAGCTACAGGAGAAAAGAGACAAGTTCCAGGAGGTGAGGACGTTCTTGCATGATCTGAAAGAGGAAATAAACACCAGAAATAAGAATCAAATGGAACTGTTAGAGATGAAGACTGTAATACGAGAAATCAAAACCTCCCGTGAAAGTATTAAAAGCAGATTCGATCATGCAAAAGATAGAATCTCAGATATAGAAGACAGAATCTCTGATCTAGAAAAATTCACCAAAGAGACTGAGAAAATAACTCCCCCCCAAATGAGAATCATATATGAGAAATACTAGATATCGTTGGACGCCCTAACATCCAGATAATTGGTATCCCAGAAGGTGAAGAAACTAATCAGGCATTGATAATCTATTCCATGAAATCCTGTAAGAAAACTTTCCAAACCTAGAGAGGCATTCAAATATCCAGATCCAAGAAATACAAAGGACCCCACATAGAATCAATCCAAAAAGATCTTCTCAAGGCATATCAAAGCCAGACTGACCAAAATCACAGAGACAAGATACTAAAATTGGCAAGAGAGAAGCGTCAGGTTATCCCATCAGGCTAACATTGGACCTCTCCTTGGAAACAATGCAAGCAAGGAAAGAATGGGAAAATATATTCAAAGTGTTAAGGGAAAAGCAATTTCAACCAAGAATACTGTACCCCCTATAAGATTATCCTTCATATGGGAAGAAAAGCCTAAAACATTCTCAGATAAACAAAACCCAAAGGAATTTACAAACATCAGACCAGGTCTTTGAGAAGTTCTGAAGGGAGTGCTATACCAAGAAAACTAAAGTCAGACAAAAATAAGAGAATAAAAAATGACCAAGACAACTTAATGGTAGGGGCAAGTTCAGAAATATCAATAATAATGTTGAATGTTAACTTCCAGGAATTAACCGCGAGATCAGATCACAGTAACACTAAAAATTCAATATGAGAGAGATTACATAAGACTGAACTGGTGAAGTAGAATTCTATGACTTCTGTCTAAAACATTACTCATTTTCTTCTTTGATTTGTCTTCCAGATTTAAGGATTTTGGTTTTCTTCTGAGTTGTTGATAGGTTCAGCACTTTATTAAAAAGATTTTTAAATTGAAAACCTTTCCTCCCTTCCTGACCCCTTTGCAATTGGAAATTTTCTCCTTTCCTGGCCCCTTTTCAATTGGAAAATATTTGTGAGCATACTAATTTTGTGGCAGAATGGTTATTTGCATAAGTTCAATAATACAAATAGCACCTGTTGTCTTGCATCAGAAATTGAATTCTTATGGTGCTTTCTGTAAATAACAGACCAAATCGAGATTAACCTAATTCTCTTTGCAAATAAGTTAGTTTATACCTCTCTTTAGTGAAAGTGGGAATGGAGAGAGAAAAAAAATATTCTAGTTGAAAATTACAGTGCACTTGTCACTAGATTCTAGCTTTGTCCATATTTTTAGTTTAAGATCTTTTGTGAATCAATAAAATGTGGGGGGGGAAAGCTTAGTATGGAAGGGAGGAAGGGGAAAGGGGCAGGAAAAAAAAAAGTAAAAATATGCTTAACTGACAAAAAAATGAGAAGCGATTTACTGATGATAATGGATATAGTACTATCTTTGTCTTGACTGACATGCATGGTATTTGTGTTGAAAAAAGAAATGTACTCTGTAAAGACATGATTAAATGTAAATAAATAAGGAAAATAAATTTATAGATAGATCTATCATATGATCTAGTAATCCCACTGTTGGGTAGATACTCAAAGGACAGGAAATCACAGTCAGAGAGAGATTCTCATATCTACATTTATTAAAACATTATTCACAATAGTTGAGTCATGAAATCAACATAAGTGTCCAACAACTGATGAATACATGGGAAAATGTGGTATATATACACACAATACCATAAAGAACAACAAAATCGTAGCATTTGACACAAAGTGAAAGAACTCAGAAGATACAACGTTAAATGAAATAGACCAGACTATGAAAAATATTATTCGTCCTCGATTAACATACCAGATGTCCATATTCTTTGGCAGAAGTTGAAGGACTTGACAGCAAAGAAATAGAATGATGGGCGCCAGCTAGCAGCTTGATGGTTAAATTGGCTGGTTCCCACATGACTGAACCACACAGTTTGAGTCCCAGGTCCAGCAGTTTGGAAAAAAAAAAAAATGAGTTCATGTCCATGTGTGCCCAAAATTACAAAAGGAGAAAGACATGAAGGAGAATTGTGGCATGACCACACTCCACAGAGTGTGCTTTCTTACTTTCTCTCTCTCTGTGATAAGTGGCATGCCCTCAGCAAATTTAAAAAAGAAAGAGTAATGGTAGATAACAAGTTGCTTCTAGAGGGAAATGTTTGTGAAAAAAATTGTTAATGGATGCAAGAATGCCTCTAAATAAGGGGAAGAGGCTATAGTATGGTGTGCAGTACCTAATTAAAACACAATACATATTTCAAAAACATTAACTAGTGAAACTATTATCAAATATACACAATAGAATGTAATGTTCAGTGTTGAAGAAGATGAAATTGTATATATCCTTGATTTAATTACTGTACACTAAATCATGCTTTTAAAAACTATATTGTGTGGCCAACAGGTGACGTGATGGTTAAGGGCCCTGGACTCCCACATGGCTGATCACAGTTTGAGTCCCAGACCTGGCAGCCTGCTTTCTCACTTTCTCTCTCTCTCTCACTCTGTCCTTCTCTGGTCAAATTGAAATAAAATAAATAAATAAAATAAAATAAAGTAACCATTAAAAAAAAAAACTATATTGAACCCCACAAAGATATACATCAAAGTGAGAAAGTGAGAAATCACACCCCCCCCCAAGGAGGATGGCCATGCCACAGCCCCTTCTCCTCCATTCTCCTCCTAGGATCTTGGGTGGGCCTGCACCCGTGCATGGTGTGTTTCTCAAGCTTCTGGATTCAGGACTCCAACATTGGGATAGCCATGTGGGTATGGACTATGTCCAACCACTATGCCATCTTCTGGTCCCTTAAATTGTCTATTGATACATAGTGACACATAGAGTTGAACTGCTATATGACATTATGAATACACTACTACTACTACTACTTATCCGTTTCTGTAATGGACATTTAGGGTTTCTCTAAAATTTGCTATTACTATCAATGCTGCTGCATCAACAATTGTGTACTTTCTGATGCATATTGTAAGACCTTTCTAGGGTCTATATCTAGGAGTTAAATTGATATGTCTTAGCACATATGTATCATTGACTTTAACAGATATTTTCAAATTCTTTTTCTTTCTTTCTCTTTCTTTCTTCCTTTTTTTTTTTTTTTTTTTATATTTTTGCTATAGGGCACATGTGCTCATGCAAGAGGGTACATGAACTCACCAGAGAGGAGACAGAGGCAGAAGAGAGGGAGAGAAGAAAGTACTCCCCATGGGGAATGATGCTGCTACTATCCCTTCTTCAATTCTCTCTCCTTCTGGGATTTTGGGCATGCGCACATATGTGCCTGGTGTGTTTCTCAAGGCACTTGGTCCAGAACTTAAACCACATGATCAGCCATGTAGGATCTGGTTGCCTCAACCATCAGACCATGGAGTCCAGTCCTCCAAATCTCAAATGTTACTTCTTTTTTGCTTCCAAGGAGGGGTGGGGTGGGGAAGGGGGGAGGTAAATATAATTCTCTATATGTTTTGTCCTTACAATTATTTCTTTATGTTTTTACATACTTTCTTTTCCTTCTTTTCCGCCTCTAAAATTTGATGTTTCGTGATTATCTTCCAAAACCTATGTTTGTTCAACATGATGATGTCCCATATTTTATTTCTCAATTGACTGGATTATATCTACAGGTAAATTTTTCACGAAGAATATATAGGATGTGGGATGCATATTTTCCTTAACTCTGGGGACATCTCCATGTTGCTGAGGCATAGCTGCAACTGGTTGGACACTCCTCAGAGGGCTGAACTCTGACTTTGGGGCCTCTCTGTCTTTTTTTTTTTTTTTTTGGAAAGGTTTTTGCTATAGGGCACGTGCACTCGCCAGACAGACAGAGAGAAACAGAGAGACAGAAAGCAGGAAATCAACCCTCAGGGAGGATGGCCATGCCGCAATCCCATCTCCTTCATTCTCCTCTTGGGATATTGGGCACGCACACACATGTGCCCGGTGTGAGTTTAAGCCACCAAGTCCAGGACTCAAACCACGGTCGACTACGTGGGAGTCCAGCGACATAACCATTACGCTAACTTCTGGTCCCGGGGGCCTCTCTGTCTTGATAGCAATAATATCTTCTTTATGTCCCAAGGTTAGTATGGTAGCTACTTCTTGGAGTTTCTGCTGTCTGGTTTTTGCTCTTTCAGCTCCCCAACACCCATCTAACCACTTCCCTAAATTAAATCCCCTCTGTTGAGGTTTTAAGGTGGTTAAAGGTCCTGGGGGACCTGCAGGTGACGTGGTGGTTAAGGCAACTGTAGTCCACTTGACCAACTTCAAGGTTCAAGTCCAAGACTCTGAGGCTTAAGAAACATGCTGGGCACATGTACACACACACACCTAAAACCCTAAAGAAGAGAATGGAGAAGAGATTGAGCATGATCATTCCCCTGTGTGGTTGATTTCTCACTTTCCCTCTCCGTCTTCTGTCTCTTTCTGGTGAGCACACACGCCCTGTAGCAAAATTTAAAAACAAAAAAACCTCTGTTGAAATACTTGATGTGCTCTGTATTTTTCTGATTGAGGTGTTGAGTCGAATAAATATCTTTTGGATCTACATCTCCTTCAACATAACCAAGTTGCATTTTGTCTGAATTTATAGCATGAATATAAAGCCTTTTCAAATTTTACCATTTTCCTGTTTTTCTATTTCTTTTAAAATACATTTAGGCAAGTAGGATTTTTTTTAAGGCTGAGGAAAAAAGAATAGTAGAAAATACGCTGAGATTTTAAACATTACTATCTCTGAGTGATGGCCTTTTTTGGTGTATGATCAAATTTTCATAATAAGCATACATTACTTTTATAAGCAGGGGCTATGAAATGTTTTTTAAAAAGTTCACAGCAATGGTTGGGGAGTTACTCCTATTTAAGTAAGGATGTAAATTCTGGGCAACTCTACAAATTTTGTAGGTCACCTTCCTTTATATAGTCATCATTCCATTTGCAAAAGGAAACTGTCCCTTTCTCCCAGGGACATAGAGAGGACAAATGAAACAAAGGTAAAATATGCCTGCAAATGTCCTGAATTTTAAAGGAGAAAAGTGATGGTTTATATCATGGAAACATAGAGGCCAATCTAAGTATCATGAAGATTCTTACTTGCAGAGAGTAGTTATGAAGGTACCAAATTAAAATAAGGGCAGATTGCTTTAATATACTCATAAGCACTGAAAAGAACTCCCCGAAAAGTGAAATATGCCCCTCTAACCTGAGAACACAACCACCACTGGCAACTTGGACCTTGTCTTCTGGGAAATGAAATGTTTGTTTGGCATTCTCAGTGACGGATGCATCTGCCCTTCCTGGAGAACAGTCTAGCACAGACAGCCCGGCTCTGTGTTTGTCAGCACTAAACTAAGATTGAAAGCAAGACCCTCAACAAAGCTGCTGCCACTGCAGAGTGAATTATAATAACTCCCTTCGCACAAAATGCTATTTTTACATAAATGTGTTCTCTGGCTAGAGATTATTCAGGCATACAGAAAGAAGGGAGCCTTCATTAAATGTTGGCCTGGGGGCTGCACGCATGGAAACGCATCCTGGCCAGCTTGGTGGTCCTGATGGCGCATTTGCAGTTACCCCATTTGTCTCTCTTGTGGGATCATCTCTGTGACAGTCTATTTTGCATTTTCAAGATTCTTGCCCTTCTCCCTGCTATACCATAAAAAAGACAATTCTGCAAACTCTTGGAGTCTTTCCAAAGACTTGAGCTAGCCACTGTACCTTCACTGAAAGAGCTTTAGGGAAAAGAAGATTTGAATAAAAAGGACCTCCTCACACACAGCCCCCTTCCAAGGCCTCTCCCTAACTTTTTCAGTGTGGTAGTCTATATAACGAGCATAAATGTGGAGAGAGGTCTAAATCTCCCTGACAGTGCCACTGCCAGCGTGTGAGCTGTCTAGTGCTGTAATTTCATTACTCTCTCTGTCAAAACAGAAATGAAATCATCCTATCCTGCGAGGAAATTGGGAGTTTCGAATCATGAATTTAACATTAAACATTTAAAAAGCAAATTATATTAACAAAAAGAGTGAGTACAGTGGAAATCAAGGACAGTAAAGACAAGCATTTGTCCAGCCCTATGTAAAGACAATTATTTTCACAGTAACTTGGGAATGTGGAGAGTCAGAGGACTTAGTATGACAAGGCCAGGAAGCTAGTAGCTTATAAATATCACTTGGCAGAATGGCAAAAATCCAAGGAACAGGCTCTCAGGGCCTAGTGTGATTATTCAAAGGAATTTAAAAACTTCCTCCTCTATGAACTTAGAACTACAAAAGGCTCAATCATTGCTAAACAGAGATTATAAATAGATGAGAAGGCTTTGTACTTGTCATTGGCCTCATTTATTGAGAAAACAAATGAACATATTAAAGAAAATTCTTCAGTGTCCCCAGATCAAGCCCTACTGTGTAAAATTAATTAAGCTTAGTCTCTCCTTCCTAAGAGACAGTTCCACATGTACATACTGTAGTTCTAATTAAAATCTTTATTTGAGATGTCCTTATGTCTTAGGTAATATATAAATAGTTATACAAAAAGCTAAAGTCTATCTGCAATACATATCCTGTGCCCTTTTTTTCTACTTCAATGCTTCTACATTTCCCAACCAATTCCTTTTTTTTTCTTTTTTTTTCTTAGAGAGATTTTTGCTATAAGGCACATGCACTCACCAGAGAGACAGAGACAGAGAGACAGAAAGTGAGAAATCACCTCCCAAGGGGGATTGCCACACTGCAATCCTTTCTTCTCCATTCTCCTCTTGGAATTTTGGGCACAACACACACACACACACACACACACACATGTTTTAAGCCCCTGGGTCCAGGACTTCAACTACCTGGGAGTCCAGCAACGTAACCATTACGCCATCTGCTGGTCCCACTTTTGCACTTTTTAATATTTCTGTATGATCAGGCTAGAAAACGTGGAATTGACTGAGGATAATGAAAAAAGAAGGATGGGAAAATATACCACAGGCACTTAAGGCCTCCAACTAGAAACAACTAGATGCTGAGTAAATTACCACCAATGCACCTCTTAAAGCATTAAAGAATTCACGAATAAGGAACACAAACTATCAAAAAGTAACAGTGGCACAGGCAGTAAAGTACCTCTGTGCAATATGGGAGCTACATGGAATACCCAGGTTCAGATCAGATTTAGGGGTTAACCTAAACATGCCAGGTGTGCCTGCATGCCCTTGGTCCTGGCAAGGAGGCTAGGAGAGGACCACCGCGTGGCGGGACTCTGTCAATGGTCTCTCTCATGAAAAACACTAAGTACTTTTTTTTTTTTTTTAGAAAGAACACAAAGTGGAAACCTTGAACCTTAAATTCCCCGAATAAGCTGTGGGCCTCAAAGGGAAAATTAAACTTGAAGTGGAAATGGCAATTTCAGCTGAGAAGAGAATTACTAAACAAATTTGAAAAAATTATTCAGAATTACAACATGGAAAACAAAGAAATGAAAAAAAGAAGTCACTGAGAGACATGGAAGGAGCAGACATCCAGGTTACGGAGGCAGGTAGTGGTGGCCATCTACAGCTGAATCCCACAGGAAGCCACTTCAACAGAAGAACAGCTAAAATAGCATAAATCCCATGCTATCGGCGTAAGTGGAAGACAGAGAAGATTATAGCCTTTAAATTACTTGTATGAGGAGACTTCAAGAAGTTCATGTTCAAATGTAATTAAAGTATAAGCTTATTTTGGTGCAAAATGTTTGAAGTTCATGCATAGTTTTCTTCATAATATTTATTGGAGTTTTTTTTTTTTTTGGGGGGGAGGGTTTTTTGCTATCGGGCTTGGCACTCGCCAGCAAGAGAGAGACCGAGAGACAGAAAGCGAGAAATCACCCCCCAGGGGAGATGGTCACACCGCAATCCCTTATCCTCCATTCTCCTCTCGGGATCTTGGGCACGCGTGCACACAGCGTGAGTTTAAGCCACCAGGTCTGCAACTCGAACCGCGGTTCGCTACATGGGAGTCCAGCGACATAGCCATTATGCTAACTGCTGGTCCCATTTTATTGGAGTTTTTGAAGATCCCTAGTATGTAGAAAAATAACAGCAATTTCCAGGAAAAATACATCTCAAGCTCTCATTACAAGCCTTAGTGGAGAACTAGTGTGGATTCCATGGAAGGAAAAAAATGAAGAAAGGGCTTAAGAGTTCCTTAAAAGCAACCCAAGAAAGAGAACGCTAATCCGAGAATGAAAATACTACAAGAGAATCCTCGTAGATCAGAGCGCTGATTATAGGGAAGAAACTTCAAAATGTGTAGGGCCTGAGCTGGGAGATACATGAAGTATTACTTCTGGGAGAACAGTCTTAGAAAAGACAAGGTGAGCCAGAAGGTGGCGTGGAGGGTAAAGCAGCTTGATCCCATATGGCTGACTGAAAGGTTCGCGTCTTGGACCCAGTGCCTTGAAAATTACATTGGACTTACGTATGTGCATGCGCCAAATCCCAGGAGAATGGAAGAGAAAGGATTGCAGTGCAGCCATCTTCCCTGAGGGGTGATTTATCTATCTCTCTGTGGCGAGCATGGGTAACTATATCAGATACAATAAAATAAAAGACAAACAAGGTCTCCTCTGGAGACTTGGTGATAAAGGAAAAAGTAAACTAATGTGAGAGATTGGCATCCTGAAAGGCAAAAGAAAATCTATAGTTGAGAGATGTATGACCCCAGCCTCCTTTACATCCCTTGAAAAAAAGCCCAGTAAATATCAGTTGTTTGGTTTTTCAGGTATTGGCCATAGGGTGCATACACTTTCCAGAGAGAGACAGAGACAGAGAGTGAGAAGGAATGTGAGAACTCGCTCCCCAAGGGGGATGGTCACACTGTAATTCCTCCCCCTCCATTCTCCTCCTGGGGTTTTGGGCGTGCACACACATGTACCAGCATAACTTTCGAGCCGCTGAGTCTGGGACCTGAACTGCGGTTGGCCATATAGAAATCCAGCACCTTAACCACCACTCCACCTGCGGCCTTTTGTACATACTTATGTTGCTACATAGAAGAGTGTTCTATTGGGCTAGGGATTTTCTATAAAAGATTGTTCACAAAGATTGAGGCAACAATTTCTCTTAACCCAGGCTGACTTATTTTACGGAGGCTTTTAATTTAATCACCAGAGGGTATGTACACTCATGAGAGAAAGAGGCAGAGAGAGACAGAGTGAGAGAGAGAGAGAGCACCCTCTAATGGGGTGTGCTCAGGCTCCAATCCCTCTTCCTTCATTTCTCCATCCTATCAGGATTTGGGGCATATACTTTTTGTACCCAGAGTGCACATCTAGCTGCCAGGGCTAGGATTCAAACTGCAGTTGTTCATGTGGAATCCAGCTCCCAATGCACAGAGCCTAACCACTGTCAGTTGTTCATGTGGAGTCCAGCTCCCAATGCACAGAGCCTAACCACTGTGCTATGGAGCCAGCCTTACACACACTCTTCCCTAATATAATTTTGCACTGTATTTTTCCTCCCCCTTGAATCTGAGATAATCCTGAATCTGGGATAATCCTGTGATTTCCTCTGACGGTTAGAATGAAGTAGAAATGACATTGTGTGACATCTGTGTTCAAGACTCAAGAGTGTTCTTTGCCTCCATGTTACACTCTTAAAAGACTACAGTTAGCATAAAAAACTTCGTGAACAAGAAGTCCAAACTATCCATGCCAGCTGAGCTCAGTCCCAACCCTACCCAGCAGCTAAATATACCTGCAAGAATGAGTCCAGATGAAGCAATTGGAGAACCACCCAGCCAACACACCCTAATAGGCATTGAAGTTTTTGTTTTATATCTATAGGTTTCATGGTGGTTTGTTGTGCAAAAATAGAGAACTGATTCACACCATGAATAAACAATCTTGCCTTTAAAATGCAATGATATAAACTCTTTATTTATACAAAGCTATTTATGGAAAAATAAAAACAAAGAAAAATCAGAAAATAATCAAAGCATGCCAACTGATGAACTTGATAAACTGCCCCATTTAATCGAACAGCAGATGAACATTAAGGTACTACTCAAAACAGAATTAAACATTCTCAGATAAGCATTTAAGTATATGAAAAAATCTTTAACTAGAAATTGTTATCGAGAACAGAAATGGACTCCAAACAGGAAGAAAAAATTTAAATTTGATTAAAATGAGAAAAAAATATAGTAAAAGACAAAATTGTATCAGAAACAAATAATAAATTACTAGGTGCCTAAGGGAAGAAAGATGCAATTAAAATTTAATAAGGATTGGGGCCAGCAGGTGGCATGGTGGTTAAGCTACTAGAATCCCAAATGATCAACAGCAGTTTGAGTCTCAGACCTGGAGACTTTATCTCTTTATCTCTTTATCTCACTTTTCCTCTCTCATTCTCTTCCTCCCTCCCTCTCTCTCTCTCTCTCTCTCTCTCGTGGGCACATGCACCCTATAGCAAATTTTAAAAAATTAAATTAAATAATTTTTAAAAAATAATAAATTAAATAAGTGTAAGAAAACAACCAAGAAAATAAAAATGAGATTAACAAAAAATAAGAACATGTTTGAAATGGAGATAGGAAAAGAATATCTAAGATATGTATAAATAGAGAAAGAAGGGGGAAAAAAGAAGAAATGAAGGGGAAGGAGAAAAATGTGAAAAAGGAAGAGTAAAGTAGGTAAATAGAGGAACTGATGACAGATGAAAATGACAGAAAAACAAGTGGAGGAGGGGAAGAAGAAATAAAAGGAGGAGAACAAGAGGCAATAACACTCTAATAAGATATATAAACTATAACCAGAAAAGACCTCCTTAAAGCAAAGAACTTTAGTATACATGTTGAAAAGGTCAACTAGATTCTTTAAAAAAAAAAAAAAAAAACAATAGCCCAGTAAAATTATTAGACTTTAAATATAAAAGGAAAAAGAATACTCAGGGGATCCAGGCAAAAAGATAAAATAATATATAGGGCAAGAAAATTAAGATTGATATATAAAAAATATATACAAAACAAGGGAATTATGGAACAACATTTTTAAGAAATACAAGGAGAGACAATTTATACCAAAGTGTCATCAGAGAAAGAGAACATGAACAAAGAATGATCCAACCACACTTTTTCAAGATAAAGGCTATAGAAAAACAGTTTAAAACATGTAAGAGCTCAGAGAATAATGTATTCACAAGTCCTTCTTAATCTGTACCCTAGAGGATGAAGTTTTTCCAGCCCAAAGCAAAAAGACTGGTGAACATTCAATGTATCAATATTTAATGTAAACCTAAGACTAAAACAAAGATGGGATGAAGGTGGATGAAAAAATACATAAGTGGGGACCAGCAAATGGTATAACGGTTATGTTTCTGGACTACCATACGGCCAACCACAGTGTGAGTCCTGAACCCAGAGGCTTGAAACTCACTGTGGGCGTGTGTGCTTGCATGCCCAAAATCCTGAGAGGAGAAGGGATTGTGGTATGGCCATCCCCTCTAGGGGGCTATTTCTCACTTTGTCTCTCTGTCTCTTCAACAAGTGCACACGCCCTTTAGCAAAAATATATTATAAAAAGAGAAAACTATACAAATGTTATATGTTTGACAAGGTAGAAATAATTAAGTGACAAAGTGGAACAGACAAAGAGGGAAGTAGAATAAATTTATTGGTTATTATATAGACAGCAATTGGAATTCAAAGAATATTATTAGAAATCAACATAACAGATAGAAGTTTAAATGAGAAAATAGGAAACCTCCCAAATTCATTTTATGAATCCTCCATCATCCTCATTCCCAAAACAGACAAAGACTAATTTAAAAAAAAGGAAAACCACAGAACAATATCTCTGATGAATACAAATGCAAAAATTCTCAACAAGATACTTGCAAATCATACCCAACAACATTTAAAAAAAGATTATTCATCATGAACAGGTAGGCTCAAAGGATGCAAGGGTGGTTTCACATATGCAAGACCATAAACATAATGCACCACATTAACAGAAAGAAAGATAAAAACCATACGATCATTTCAATCCGTGCAGAGAAAACATTTGATAAGATACAACATCCCTTCATGATTAAGAAACTTAGCAAGATTGGTATGGAAGGATCATTTCTCAACACAATAAAAGCCGTATATGAAAAACCTATAGCTAACATTACACAGAATGGGAAAAAGCTAAGAACTTTTCCACTAAAAATTGGTACTATACAAGGTTGTCCACTTTATCCACTTCTTTTTGATACAGAAAGATATTGTGCTGGAAGTCTTAGGCAATGCAACCAAAAAAGTGAATAATAAAAGGCATTCAAATATGCAAAGAAGAGTTAAAAATATCTTTATTTGCAGGTGACATGAATGGTATACTTATAAGATCCAAAAGTTTCCATGAAAAACCTTCTTGAAGTAATAGATGAATACAGTAAAGTGGCAGGATACAAAATCGACATCTAAAAATCTATAGCATTTCTATATATGAACAACAAACTGACCAAGGCAGAACTGTAGAAAGTAATCCCTTTTACCATAGTTACAAATGTATAAGATACCTAGGGAGAAACCTAACCAAGGAAGTCAAAGACCTTTACAAGGAAAACTGCAAAAACAAATTTTTTTTTTTTTTTTTTTTTGGGGGGGTTTTTGCTATAGGGCACGGGCGACCGGCACGTGCGCTCACCAGAAAGACAGAGAGGGACAGAGAGACAGAAAGTGAGAAATCACTCCCCAGGGGGCATGGCCACACCACAATCCCTTCTCCTCCATTCTCCTCTCAGGATCTTGGGCACGCATGCACACGCGCCCAGCCAGCATGAGTAAACTCATGAACCTATAGCTAACATCACACAGAATGGGAAAAAGCTAAGAACTTTTCCACTAAAAATTAGTCCGGGACATGAACCGCAGTTGACTACATGGGAATCCAGTGACATAGCCATTATGCTAACTGCTGGTCCCAAAACTATGAAAATCTTTAAAAAGATACTGAAAATGACACAAATAAATGGAAGGATATCTGGTGTTCATGGACTGGAAGAATTAATATAATCAAAATGGCAATTCTACCCAGATTAATCTACATATTTAATGCAATTCCAACCAAATTACCAGAGACATTCTTCCCAGATCTAGAAAAGACAATGATAGAATTTGTCTGGAATCATAAAACACCTGTATTTCCAAAGCAATCCTGTGCAAGAAGAGTGGATTGGGCAATCTCACTACCTTATCCCACAATATATTATAAAGCTGTGATAATCAAAACAGCATGGTCTTGGCACAAAAACAGACAGGTAGACCAATGGAACAGAATAGAGACCCCTCAAATAAACCCCAGAACACACAGTCAACTGATTTTTGACAAAGGATATCAGTCAATCCAGCAGGAAAAGGAAAACATCTTTAGCAAATGGTGCTGGAAAAAACTGGGTATCCACCTGCAGAAAGATGAAACTGGACCCCCATCTTTCACCACTAACAAAAATCAACTCAAAGGGGATCAAAGATCAAAACCTAAAACCTCAAACTATAAAACTACCGGTGGATGTCACTGGAGAAACTCTGAGAGACACTGGGGTAAACAAAGATTTCTTAAATAAGACCCTCCCCCACAAAGCACAGGCAATAATCCTCAAAATAAATGAGTCAGATTACATCAGATGAAGAATTTTCTACACAGAAAAACACAGTAATTAGTGGGAATTGACAACGCTTGAAATGGGAGAATATTTTTGTAAGCTATGCCTCAGATAAGGGACTGATAACCACAACACACAGGGAACTCAAGTGGCTTCCCTGGAAAAAAAAATTATTAACCCAATTAAAAGATATGAAAATAAGGAGCCAACAGGTGGCATGTGGTTAAAGGTGCTGGATTCTCACATGACCAACTGCAGTTTGAGTCCCGGACCTAATGGTTTGCTTTCTCGCTTTTCTTCTCTCTCTCTCTCCCTCTCTCTCTTTCTCTCTCTCTCTCTCTCTCATAAAATTAAAAAAAGAAAATAATAGAATTAAATAAATAATTTTAATGAAAAAAAAGATTGGAAAATGAACTGAAAAAAAAAAAACTGTCCAACGGAGACATACAAATAGCCAAAAACACATATGAAAAATACCCAATATCTCTTATGATGAGATACAGATTAAAACCACAAAGAGATATCACCTAATCCCTGCCAGAATAGCAAAGATTAAAAATACAAAAAATTATAAGTGTTGGTAGGGTTTTGGTGAAAGGAGAACTCTCCTACACTGTTGGTGATAATGTAAATTGGTCTAGCCACTACGGAAAATGATATGGAGGTTCCTCAAAGTCCTTCAAATAG
>NW_006160154.1:4611619-4626135 GCF_000334495.1 Tupaia belangeri chinensis | reverse complement strand
AATAAATAAATAAATAAATAAATAAATAAAGTTAAATAAAATAATTCCTTTTTTAAAAAAGAGACGCTTTATGTCTCCACTTAACATATACCAACTGTCTGCACTCTGTGGTAGAGATGGAAAGATTGGAAGACATAAGAGCATTGAAAATAGTTATGGACATTGCAGACAGTGAAAGGAGAGTGGGAGAGGGGAAGAGTATAAGGAAGGAAATTAGGAAGAAAAGATAGAAAGGTAAGACATTTGTGGAACACAGAAATGGTTTATTACCTGTCGATGATACTGTGTATAGTATTCTCAACTGGACTGACCTGAGGTGTATTTCATGTTGGATAAAGTCTCCTTATAAGCTAAATGATGTATAGCAATTGAATGTATAAAATAATAATAATAATAATAATTAAGAAAGAAAGAAAAGTAAATGGCCAGGAATAGACAAGATAGTCAAAAGAACAAAGGAAAGTTACCTACTAGATTTGTTATGAAGTTACAGAGATTAAGTTGTTAATTAAGTTTCTGTAGTTTTTATGTCATTGCGGAATTGATGCAAGAAGAGAGAAACAGACTAGTAGAACAGATAGAAACAAATGTAGACACACCTGAAACTTAGCCTATAATACAGGTCACACTCAGAATAGTGAAGAAAGAGTAGATTGTTTAACAACAGTGCTGAGTTTCCATGTGAAAAAAAAAATGAAACTGGGTTTCTTTCATCATACATGGGAGTCCATTTTGGTTGCAAAGACCAAAGCTATCATAATGTAATACAATAGAAAAAAATGTAATAAAGTCTAAATAAGGAAATATTTTTCAAATAAACAAGTAAACAAAAAATCCATATGAACCATAAAAGGAAAAAAATGAATGATTGAAATGGCACTAAAACTAAGACTTTTTGCTCATTAAAAGACATCAAAGAAGCCAGTAGGTGGTGTGGTGGTGAAAACAACTGGCCTTCCATGTGGCTGTGCAGAGTTCGAGTTCTAGACCCGGTGGCTTGAAACTCATGCTGGGTGCGTGTACATGTGTGCCCAAAATCCCAAGAAGAGAATGGAGGAGAAGGCATGGCAATGTGGTCATCTCCCCTGGAGATGATTTCTCACTTTCTATCTGTCTCTCTCTCCAGAAAGCACATGCACCCTATAGTAAAACTCTTACACAAAAGGAAAAAAAAAGACATCATAGATGGAAAAAAAATAAGCCTGGGATTAAGTATTTGTAATATATTAGGTTGTCAGAAAAGTCACGATGCATTTTTGCATAGAAAAAATATCATAATGTGGGGTGCGTGGAGGAGTCGGGCCTGGGGAAAAACATTTGGAAGAGGGATATGAAGACAGCATTGTTAAGACAGGGAGGTAGTGTTGTTATATTTTGATCAACTCGACCGGGGAGAAATGTTCACATATTGGAATGATCACCTTTGTAAGCTAAATAACTTGACTGAATGTATTTTAAAAATGTAAATAAAAAAAAGAAAAAAACGTCATGACATTTCCGACAACCTAATAGATACCAGCAAAGGATGAACAGCTAGAATTTTTTTTAACAGCTAGAATTTTTGATTTAATAAAAAAAAAGTTAATACAACAAAAATATATTTAACAGAAAAAATAGTCCCATAAAGCATATAAACATATTCTCAACCTTATTTGTCACTTAGTAACTAAAAATTTAAATCAACAGGAGAGACAGATACTGTGATTAGACTGGCAAAAAATAAGGAATCTCATTGCCAGTGCTGGCAAGGAGGTGGAAGAACAGGGACTCAAGGCAGATTGGAGAGTAAATTTCTACTATGAAAAGCAAATCTGAACATTTGCAGACCCACGTACTCTGGAGGAGCCACTTCAAAACTTTTGACCATCTGGGAACCAGCAGTTAGCGTACTGGCTATATTGCTGGACTCCCACGTAGTCGACCGCGGTTCGCGTCCCAGACCCGGTGGCTTAAAACTCATGCCGGGCGCGTGTGCGTGCGTGCCCAAGATCCCGAGAGGAGAATGGAGGAGAAGGGATTGTGGTGTGACCATCACCCCTGGGGGGTGATTTCTCGCTTTCTGTCTCTGTGTCTCTGTCTGTCTGGCGAGCGCACGCGCCCTATAGCGAAAACCTCTCCAAAAAAAAAAAAAAAAACTTTTGACCATCAGCTGCAGTAAGAAATGCACTTTAGGGAACCAGCAGTTAGCGTAATGGCTATGTCACTGGACTCCCACGTAGTCGACCGCGGTTCGCGTCCTGGACCCAGTGGCTTAAAACTCATGCCGGGCGCGTGTGCGTGCGTGCCCAAGATCCCGAGAGGAGAATGGAGGAGAAGGGATTGCGGCGTGACCATCCCCCCTGGGGGGTGATTTCTCACTTTCTGTCTCTATGTCTCTCTCTCTGTCTGTCTGGCGAGCGCACGCGCCCTACAGTGAAAATCTCTCCCAAAAAAAAAAAAAAAGAAAGAAATGCACTTTATATCTCAATCCAGTACATCAACATCCTTACAAGTTACATAGTTTAAGAAAAAAATGACAGCTCTAACATGTGATATGCTCTGGTAGCTTCATTCTTTTTATATCAATGTTGCATTAACTTAGAGTCAGTTCCTGCAGCTCAGACTCCTTAACGTGGGCCTTCTTAGGGGATTTTCTGGAGATGGAGTTGGAGTAGGTTGGTGTTTCAGTTGAACCCAGGCACCTTTTTCTTTTAACTTGCATTGTTCTCCCTTCATTTTCCCTCATATTTCAAGAAGCTATCTTTGTATTAGAGTATAAGATGCTCAAACCACACATGAATTCTCTGGGCAAGTATCTTCTTTGACCCAACAATTTCAGCAGCACGATGGTTGCATTCTAAATTCTTTCCGGTTTTGCCATGGTAGCATTTGTGGGTTCTTCCTTTTAGAATAGTATGCACTCCCACAATGTTTACAAATCAACTTTTTTTTTTATGGATTTTCATGTGTGCAGCCACAGGAACAGCTCCGTTTTCAAGGTTTTCAAAAAGATCTTGGGAGCTTGGGAACCAGCAGTTAGCGTAATGGCTATGTCACTGGACTCCCACGTAGTCGACCGCGGTTCGTGTCCCGGACCCGGTGGCTTAAAACTCATGCCGGGCGCGTGTGCATGCGTGCCCAAGATCCCGAGAGGAGAATGGAGGAGAAGGGATTGAGGCGTGACCATCCCCCCTGGGGGGTGATTTCTCGCTTTCTGTCTCTATGTCTCTCTCTGTCTGGCGCGTGCCCGCACCCTATAGTGAAAATCTCTCCAGAAAAAAAAAAAGATCTTGGGAGCTGTACAATCTCTCTCTTCTTTCTTCCTCTCTATTCACCATTCTGATGGTGATGAAAAATTGTCCTTTCTGGTTGAAACCTGTCTTCCCCTCCTGACCTCCCTAAGCTCTGTGTCTCTGTGGAGGCTTATTGCATTCTACTAAATGCATTTCATAACTTATTAACAGATTGTGAGTCACAAATGTGAAAAAATACTGCCCTACAGAACCTCTTACACATGTCAGGAAACATGCAAAAATGTTCACAACTATTTCTTCATGATAAAAAATAATGCAGAAGGCCAGAAAGTGGTGTGGTGGTTAAGGAGCTGGACTCCCACATGGCTGATGGTGGTTTAAGTCATGGGCCAGGCAGCTTGCTTTCTCACTTTCTCTCTCTCTGTCTCTCCCTCTGGGAGTTTGTATACCCTATAGAAAATTAAAATAATAATAAATAAAATTAAATAAATAATTCATTAAAAAAATACAATAATGCAGAATAAACCAAGTGCCCACTTTTAGGAGAAGAAATGGTTATTCACACAATGAATAATTACACATACAGGAAGGATAAATCTTGGGAATATGATGTTGTTTGACAATAAACAGTTTACAGAAGACTACACATAAGACATCATTTTAACAACTCTCAAAAACAATGAAAATTAGGGAACCAGCAGTTAGCGTAATGGCTATGTCACTGGACTCCCACGTAGTCGACCGCGGTTCGCGTCCCAGACCCGGTGGCTTAAAACTCATGCCGGGCACGTGTGCGTGCGTGCCCAAGATCCCGAGAGGAGAATGGAGGAGAAGGGATTGTGGCGTGACCATCCCCCCTGGGGGGTGATTTCTCGATTTCTGTCTCTATGTCTCTCTCTGTCTGTTTGGCGAGCGCACGCGCCCTATAGCGAAAATCTCTCTCAAAAAAAAAAAAAATGAAAATTAAATGTTTATGAAAATATGCATATATGACACAACTACTTTTAAAACATCAACGAAAAGATCAAAAAGGGATTGCTGCATGGCCATTTCCCCAGGGAGTGATTTCTTGCTTTCGGTCTTTCTGTCTCTCTCTCCAGTGAGCGCTTGGGCCCTTTAGCAAAAATATCTCTCTCTAAAATAAATAAATTAATAAGGAACTTAATAAGGCCCCAATTTCCATCTGGTATTATCTTTTTTTCTCTCTGATGAAATTCCTGAAATTCCTTCAGCATTTCTCATAGAGGTCTCTTTGAGACCTATTTCACTGTCTTCCATGATTTCTAATGAGAAATCCATGATTACTCCATTTTTTTCTCCTTTGTGCGATTTGTCATTTTTCTACAGTAACTTTTAATATTTTTTGCTTTATCTTGAAAGTTATTTTATTTGCAATTTAATTATATCTAGATGTAGGGTCTTTGAAATTGTTCTTGGAGTTTGGTGATCCATTTGAATCTGTAACTATCTGTCTTTACCAGAGTTAGAATGTTCCTGGCTATTATTTCCTCAAATATTTTCTCTGGTTTAATTTTGTCTCCACGCCTTCTGATTCTTATTAGCTTTTTAAATATCATACAAAGACCCCTAAAACTATATTTATTTTTAAAATCTTCTTTCTACTCTTCAGATTTGATCATGTTTATTGATCTTCAAGTTTATTGGCTCCTGTATCATTTTCATTTTTCTGCTGATTTCATACAGTGAATTTTAATTTCAGATACCGTAGTTTTCAGTTCTAAAATGTTCATTTGGTTCTTCAGTATAGTTTTAATTTCTCCACTGAGGTTTCCTATTTCTTAAAGTCATCTCATGTGCATTTTCTTATACTCCTTGGAGAATTTCAAGGTTGTTTTTCCCTTAGGAAGAGGTTACATTTTCTTGGTTCTCTGTATGTCAGGTTATTTTATATTATGTCCTGAATATTATCAACGTTTCATCGCATAGACTCTGGGTTCTGTGCTAATCCTTTAGAGAGTGCTGATGTTTTCGACTTAGCATACAATCATCGTGGTCAAATTATAGACCTTTAGGTCTGTTTTGCTTTCAGTAGTTCAGATTTCACTTAAGTTTGCTAGCTTTTGCTATCCCGCTTTAGGTCTGCCCTACTCATGTGTTAATTTGAGACTTATGCAGGTGTATATACAGGAGTTTCTATGGAGTTCTTCAGATTATGACTCCCTTCCATAATCTGCCCTCTGTTTCATGTTTTTTTTTTTAAATGTTGCTAGAGGGAGCATGTGTTTTCTAGAGAGAGACAGAGACAGAAACAGAGGGGAAAATATCATTCCCCCCCCCATCCTCCCTCCCATGGGAAATGGTCACACTGCAATCCCTTCTCCATTTCTCCCTCTTTTTGGGATTTCAGGCATGCATACACTTATCCAGCATGTTTTTCAAACTGCTGGGTCTGGGACCTCAAACCACATAGTCAGTCGTGTGGGATCCAGCTGTCTTAATCACCACACCACTGGCTGGCTCTGTTTTATACTTTTTAAATCCTCCAACAGTTCCTTTCGTGTTTTGTAGAAAGTTTATATTTGTATCAATAAGAGGGATGAGTTGTTGTCTTATAACCAGACTGGAACTCTCCCCACTTTTTTTTTTTTTAGTTTATTTTATTATAATAGAGAGTGTGCACACACATATCACATCAGAGAGAGAGGAGAAAGAGAGACACCCTTCACAGAGTGTCATTATGCCAAGATCCTCTCCTCCCATACCCCCTACTCCTCAGGATCTTGAGTGCTCTCACACCTAGCGTGTTTTCAAGTCAACCTGTGGATTAAAACATTGGTTGGCCACATGGCTTGCAGCACTGCAGTTTGGTTTTCTACTGACTGAGCCACCAGGCTAGGCCTCCAAATCTCCTTTGATTCCACTCCAGTCAGGGCTTTCCCCTTAGCACTCTACCCAACTATGCTTCAAGAGATGACCAGAGAATTCCTCTTACTTAACCATTAACTCCTTTCTTCTATCTTACTGGACATCCTAAGTCTTCTTACTATGTCTTGCTTATTCCCCTGATTTCATGTTGGAAAATCCCAGACCCTGCCTCTTTTCTTTTTCAATCTTAATGATCATCTGGCCTGACGAGACGCCCATATTTTTATCACCACTTGATTGTCTTCTGAACTGCAGACTTGTGTTTCCAACTGCCTACTCGACATGCCCACTTGGGTTAAGACCATACCAATGATTCGTCAGCCTTCTCCCCAACCACTCCTCCTCAAGTCTTACCAATTTTCAGTTAATGCCAACTCCATTTTTCTCAACACTCAGAGCAAAATCCTTGAAGACATCTTTAAGTCTTTGCTTACTTATTCTTACCCTACATTTAATCTACCAGCAATTCCTGTCATTTCTTACTTCAAACTATATCCAGAAACATCAAATTTCTTTATCGTTCACACTACTCCACTATACACATCATGCTCTTTTCTCACCTGGATAGCAGGGAAAATCTCTCAGTGCATCTCCTGCTTCTTCATTGCTGCATATTTCCCAATAGGGCTTCAATTGACTTTTTGTGGAAGATTGTTCTGGTGCAAAATGTTTAGCATCCATACATAGTCTCATCATTTTGGAAACCGACACTCACTCACACATGCGTGCATATATATATAACTTTCAAGCTTCACCCCTAGGAATCCTTGGGTTAATTTTCTATTTCTTTCATAGCACTTGTCATCTTTTAACAGTCTACATAATCAACATAATTACTTCATATATTGTCTATGTCTCCCAGCTGAAATATATGTTCCACAAGACTGAAATTTTTGTTAAATATGTTTACTTACCTATTTGAACACTTAGAAAATTCTTGGCATGTAACAGTTGTTCAACAAATATTGTTGGCTAATAAAATAAACCTAGGAATGATGTATGAAGAAATTAAGATCATCATACATTTATTAGTGGAAATAACCAACCCCTATAAAAATGTTGGGTCATCAGAAAAGACATGATGTATTTTTGTGCAGAAAAAAATATGTCACTTTTCCAACAATCCAATAGCTTAACAAGGTTTATTCACAGAAATGCTATGAGTGACCATGGCTCAGAAACAGTCTCTGGTAATCCTAAGAAAGTGTTTCAGGGGGCCTAGATGCAGCATATCCTTTATTTAGTAACAAGACTAAGAAACACAGCTAAAGTGTAAATCACATATGAGGGTCTTCATTGGCCTGGTTCAAAAAGACAGAATATCTGTAAGTAGGGGTTATAGGTGGTTTATAAATTCTTAGGCTAGTAATTGATTCAAAGCACAAAGTTTTGTCTCAAAAAGACTTAAGAGTCAGCAGAAAAGAATGCCTGAGTTTAACAGAGATAAGAAGGCTTTACTATTATATTACTTGATGCTATTCTAGGGATCAGGATACAGGAAGCATCCCACAGTACTGAACCAAAGCAGTCTGTTACAGCAAGATTAATGTCTGTAGACATGACTCCCCAGACTCCTTGAAAATAATTTAAAAATAGGAATAGTCAGAAATACATCCTCACATTGCTGGCAATAATGTAAAATCGTCCAACCACTTCAGAAAAATTTAGAAGGTCCTCAGAATGGTAAATACAGTTATCTTATGACCCAGAAATCCTACCTGCAGGTAGATACTTCAAGGTAATTGAAATTATATGTCTGCAAAAACCTGTACAAGAATATTCATAGCCAAAAAATTGAAACAACACAAATGCTCATTAGCCGATGAATGGATTAGTAAAATGTGCTATACATGCAATATAACATTATTTGGTAGGATTGGCTTTGTGGTGGAGTGGTAATGCACTGCTCAAGAGAAGCTGGATCCTACATGGTAACTCAGATCCCCACCTGGTCATTCTGACACAGCTTAGGCCCGTGCACAACTCAAAGCCCAGTGGGCTGGAGGATTGAAAGGGGGGAGTCACAGTGTGGACCCTGTGGACAGTGATCATCTCTCACTCCCACATGTGCACACACATTCTATTATAAGTCAAGAAAAAAAAGAAATATTATTTGGCAATAGAAAGAAGTGGGCATATGTACCACGTGGATTATCAATAAAAACATTGTACTGAGTAAAAAAAGCCAGTCACATTTAGGTCAAATACTCAGAATGGGCAAATCTATAGAGGCAGAGAGTAGGTGAATGGCTACCTAAGACTTAGGGTGGTGGTGGTAGGGAGTGGGATGTGATTGGTAATGCATAGATAGTTTTTTTGGAGAGTGACAAAACTTGTTCTAAAGCTAGACTGTAATAATATTGTACATCTTTGAAAATACACTAAAACCATCAAATTGTACACTTCACATGGGTGAGTTGAATGGTATAGATTGTAGCTCAAGAAAGCCAGTTTTTTTTTTTTCAAGAGAGTGAGCTGCATAATTAGAATTAACAAATATTTAATTTGTTGTCCTTGACCAGTTTTATTTTGAATCAGCTTTTCCTACTCTATTGCTGAATTTCCCACCATCTCATAAATACACTGAATTAGTAGCCTACTTCTCAATTAGTGGCCTACTTCTCAATTCCTTTAAACACTTCCAGGATCTGGTATATGATCCATGAGATTGTCCTTAAACATCAAGGTCAAAGTTTCTTTCCTAAATTCTAAATACTTTGACCAAACTCACTCTAAGCTCTTTCTAAATAATGAGATTCACAAAGTGAGAACCAGATGTTCCTTGCAAAGTAGATATTTGTTGATTCAATGACTGCTCAGAACTGGATTTTTCTTCCAACTTCATTGGTTTCTGTAACGCTTGGTTTTCGAAATCCAGTTAAAATGTGTGATTTGTTGCCTGAAAGAAACAGAAAAATAGTTTAGACTGTATTATAACAACTGTAATAGCTAGTATTTGTTACATGCTTAGCTTGCACCAGGCACGTATTTAAACACCTTGCATATGCTGACTCATTTTAATCCTCACAGTAAATCTATAAGATGGATGTCACTGTCCATTTTATGAATAAGGCACAATGATGTTAAATTATTTACTCAAGGTCATAGAGCTACCAAGTGGAGAAACAGAGATTATAGCCTTAGCAGCATGGTTCCAAAGCCTATATGGAGAAAGGTCGGCATGGACTAACCAAATGAACCTTTTCCCACTGCATTAGTTACTCAATTAATAAACATTTTGGGGGTCCTATCAGATGCTAAGCATTGATGATACACAAATAAACCAAAACAGGAGCTAGGGAGTGGCACAATAATAGCTCAACTGGGCCTACATGGGAAGGGTCCTGGTTTACATACTGAGACCTCCCTGATTACACCATATGCACACACATCTATGATCTGGGCTGGCTGAGACTGGCTGGGGTGGACTGTAGTGTGGAGGCCCTTTGCAGGTAACTCTCTCTATTACTCTGTGTGTGTGTGTGTGTGTGTGTGTGTGTGATAGAGAGATACATAAATAAAATTAATAATAAATAAATCAACCAACAAAAACAAGACAGAGCTTCTGTCCTGGGATTACAGTCTGATGTGGGAAACAAAGTTACCATCCAATAATAAGTAATATAACATGCTAAACGTGTATTATAAGATCCACAGTCCAACCAGAGTAAAGTGGTACATACTAATTTTGCAGAGATATAGGAAAGGGAAAGGAAAGGTAATACTGAAAGGCTACTATTTATTCTGGACAAAAGAAACAGTCTATAGTGCAAAAAGGAATAGCAAAGCAACATGGAAGGGCAGAGTGTTGTGGAATGGACTTGGTGTGCTGAAGTGTCAGAGAAGGGGTTGGTAAAAGAAGTAGAAGAGGCCAGGCTGTAAGGGGCCTTATATAGTATGCGGAGGATTTTAGAATAAGCAGCACCGACAAGTAGGGGCTTGAACACGATCCTCTCTGCATTATGAGAAGCTAACCTGATGAGGTTAACTCTGATGAGGAACAAAGGTAGAGACAATGAAAGCTCGCATGCCAGATAAGAAGCTGTTATAACAACTAACATAAGAGATAAAAAAAAGAAGCAAATTAAATATTTGCCTTTTATTTCTCTTTTAGGTATGTAAGTCACCTATGGTTCCAGGACATGGTTAGTACTATTGAAAGTACTACCATCCAACAAAAATATAATGTGAGCCAAATGTCATTTTGAATTTTATACAATCCACAATAAAACAAGTAAAAGAAGCATGTGAAATCGATGTTAATAATATATTTTATTTAACCTAATATACTATTGTTTCAGCATGACATCAATATAAAAAAATTAGTGAAATATTTTGCATTCTTTTCTTTCATACTAAGTCTTCAAAATCCAGTGTCAATTTTATACCAAAACAATTCTCAATTTGGATGTTAAATTCCTCTTGAACTAATTTATTTGCATTTAGATTTCATAAAATTTACAATTGACAATGTAGACACTTTACCTGAGCCTTTCCAAGCACACTAAATGCTTCCCAATATTTGTATTGTCAGCTTTTAAATTCAAATTAAATAAAATTAAAGTTAACAGTTCAGTTCAGAAATGCACTTGCCAGACTTTAAGTGCTCAGAAGCTACATGTGGCTAGAGGGTCTCATTTTGGACAATGCAGATTGCAATATTTCTCACTGAAGGCAGAATGACAACATACATTCCTGGTTGGCTTATAACAGATGCATTAAATGTGTTGGTTATTTTCAGAGAACACAATACTTAAAAAGTAGAGAATCACTAATTATAAAACCAACTACAAATAAAACATAGTATATAGAAACATGAAAGCATAAAGAATAAATGCTCAGTACATAATTGGTTTAGCTAAGTTATTTCAAAGAATATTGTTCTTTAGAGCTATTATTTGTTCAGCTAATAAAGAAGAGGCAAACAATGATTTGAAAGCATCATTCTGTTATTAACACATCTATAAAAACACAGAAAACAAGTCCCATTACAGAATGTTAAGTCATACAATATAGCTTTCTCTTTAAAGTTGTATTTGGGGGACCAGTAGATGACATAGAGGTTGTATCGCTGGACTCTCATGTGGCTGACTGCAGCTGGGAGTCCTGGACTGGATGGCTTGAAAATCATGCCAGGTGCATGTCTTTGTGTGCCCAAGATCCCGGGAGGAGAATGGAAGAGAAAAGATTGCAGCATGACCTTCCCTCCTGGAGAGGTGATCTCTCACATTCCCTCTCACTGTGTCTGTCTGTCTCTTTCTCCAGTGAGCTCACGTACCCTAAGGCAAAAGCCTCTAAAAAAAAAAAATTGTATTTAGAGTAGCTCTCCTAAAACACAGTCCCACACAAATACCTGAAAATGATGGGTACAATTTTTTAAAAAACAGTATTTATCTATTTATTTGTTGTGCTTTTCAAGCCACCAGGTCCAGGACTCGAACCATGTGGAAATCTATTGCCTTAACCATCTTTTTTTTATTTTTTTAATTTGCTGTGAGTGAGAGTGTTTGCAAGAGAGAGTGAGAAAGCAGCCTCCATGGGGCGTGGTCATACCACAATCCCTTTTCCTACATTTCTCCCTTCTTTTGGCATCTTGGGCATGCATGTACACGCATTCAGCATGTATCTCTAGCTGCCGGATCTAGGACTTGAACCATGCAGTTGTCCATGTAGGATGCAGTTACTTTAACCACCAGGCCATGGGCTGACCCAGTGGGTACAATTTTTAAAAAGTGTACACCTTTTAAATGTATGACTGAGTTAGCAAGAATGTGAGGTAAATTCTTGGGAGCCAAAAAATGAAGTGGAAGCATGAGGAAGGTGGACCACAGAGACTGGTGGCTGCCCATAGCCAAAGATTTCAGTAGCTGTTTAGGAGACAAGCCAAGGTCCAAGAGCCTGTGGGAGTTTACTGGTTTTCCCAACAGTAAACTCTCCCCTTCTTTAACTCAGAGGGGTCTTAGCTGAGTGCATGTCTCTCCTAATGGACATTACTCAGTCCTATTTACAGCTATGTGACTAGGTGCTAGACAAGATGCTGTGAGCAGAAAGCAGTGAACTTTGGGTAATACCCTTAAAAGGAAAGGAAGTGGTCTCCATTCTTTTTTCTTTCATTTTTTTAAAGAGAGATTTTTTGCTATAGGGTACATGAGCTCACTGGAGAGAGAAACTGGATTTTGGGCATGCGCACACACACACACACACACACACACACACCTGCCCAGCGTGAGTTCCAAGCCACCAGATCCAGGACTGCGGTGGGCCATATGGAGTCCAGTGATGTAACCACTACATTATCTGCTGGTCCCCATTCTTTTCTTTTTCCTGAGGGTTAAAATGCAAACATATCCTACCATTCAGATAAGAATAATGGCAAAGCAACCCTTGGAAAGGCAAAGCAGCATTACGGGGAGTCAGGGCCTCTAGCTCCACCAAGGAGCCACAGCAACTCTTGACTACTCCCTGGATCACTGTGTGGAAGAGAAATGAACTATCTTGTTTAAGCCAGTGTATTTTGAGCCTCTTAATAAAGCAGCTTTGCCTATATCCTAAATCATATAAGTCATGCAAGGTAAGATCCGAGAACCCCTTATAAAACAAGGAGATCAAAGGTACACACTAGGAGTCAGTACACTTTTTTGTTTTTTTTGAGAGATTTTCACTGTAGGGCGCGTGCGCTCGCCAGACAGACAGAGACAGACATAGAGACAGAAAGCGAGAAATCACCCCCCAGGGGGGATGGTCACGCCGCAATCCCTTCTCCTCCATTCTCCTCTCGGGATCTTGGGCACGCACGCACACGCGCCCGGCGTGATTTTTAAGCCACCGGGTCCGGGACACGAACCGCGGTCGACTACGTGGGAGTCCAGCGACATAGCCATTACGCTAACTGCTGGTTCCCGGAGTCAGTAAACTTTTTCCGTAATGGTCCAGAAGACAGTGATTGCTCTAGATATTGTAGGTCATATGGCCATATCCCAACTACTCACTTCTGCTATTATAGCGTAGGAACAGCAATAGGCACTATGTAAACAAATGAGCAGGGCTGCTCCAATAAAGTTTTATTTATAAAAACAGGCAGTGGGCTGAATTTGGCCCTCAGGTTACAGTTGGCCAACCCTTGGTGATGCCATTACCAAAGAAAGTAGTGTTTCACGAGGAAAACTTGCTCATTGTGGCCTTGGCTCTCTGAAGGAAAAGACGACTATGCCCTGAAGCTTTCATTACGTTTAACTCTCAGAAGGGAGGACTGGATTCACACTACATGTCTCCAAAACACCCTCAGAGTGAGATTTAACTTTTAGTCCTCAGTTAGGAGTGCTCTCGATGCCTGACAGAAACATACACAGATTCTTCCTGAAGGGGCATATGTCTTCACCCTTAAAGAATTCCCAAAGAGTGGCTGGCAGGTAGCGTGGTGGTTGAAGGCACTGGACTCCTATACAGCCAACTGTGGTTTGAGTCCTGGGCCTGGTGGCTTGCTTTCTCATCTTTCCCTCTCTCATTCTGTCCCTCTCTGATCAAATTTAAATAAAAATAAATAAATAAAATAGTTAAAATAAGATAATTAAAAAAAAACTATTATGCTATTTTTAAAATTTTTATTTATTCATTCATTTATTTTAATTTGACCAGCAAGAGATATACACACACACAGAGAAAGTGAGAGAGAGAGAGAAAGGGAGAAAGCAAGCCACCAAGTCCAGAAGTTGAACCCTAGTTGGCCATGTGGGAGCGTCCAGTGTCTTAACCACCATGCCACCTGCTGGTCCCACTATTTTTTTAATGAATTCTCAAAGATAAACCCTCGTCATATATTAGCTCACACAAAAAATCAGAAAACTCAGGGAGACAGATAAGTCACCTTCAACAAATGTCAGCCAAAAATCAAACAAAATCAGACCCTTAATGACATTAAGTATGGGAATTATCAATGACAAATATAAAATACATACATTGAATATGCCTAGATAAAGAAAAAAGGATAAGAAAGGAATAGAGAGTATAAGAAACTGGCTAGGTACACTTTTTAAAGAACCAGTTAAAACTTATAGGAGTGGGGAAAAAAAGAAACTTAAAATTAAATGACTTGCCAATAAAGTTACCATAAAAGGATTAAATTTTTCAAAAAATGGCCCATAACCACAAAGATAAGAATGGAAAAAGAATAAGAGAAATTCGAAAAAAAATAATAACTGACTTTATGGATCAAGAAAGTTTCAATTTGGGACCAACATTTGATGTAATGGTCATGTCACTGGACTCCCACGTAGTTGACCTCGGTTCGAGTCCTGGACCTAGTGGCTTAAACTCACGCCGGGCGTGTGTGCATTCATGCCCAAGATCCCGAGAGGAGAATGGAGGAGAAGGGATTGTGGCATGGTCATCCCCTCCCCC
>NW_006160154.1:4601893-4611566 GCF_000334495.1 Tupaia belangeri chinensis | reverse complement strand
GTCTCTGGCAAATGCACCTGCCTATAACAAAAACCCCCAAAAAAAAAAAGAAAGAAAGAAAGAAAGAAAGAAAGAAAGAAAGAAAGAAAGAAAGAAAGAAAGAAAGAAAGAAAGAGAAAGTTTAAATATAAATTTATTGTAAAGAAAACTATTTTTTCTCCAAGAGGAAGTCAAGGTTGAACTGGAAATGGAATTCACTAAAAGCTTAAAGAGGTGAAAATGGCCATCCGAAAATGGAGATAAAAGGGAGGCTGCTGCCTTTGCAACAAACCTTATAAAAATATGTGGCCCTTGGGTCAGCCAGTGGTATGGTGGTTAAAATGCTAGACCTGGCAGCTTGAAAAACAGGCTGGGGAGAGGGTGGCCAAAATCCCAAGAGGAGAATGGAAGAGAAGGGCCTGCCTCATGGCTATCCCCTGGGGTGGTGGGGTGCTTTCTCACTTTGTGTCTTTCTCTCTCTCTTTTTCTGGTGAGTGCATACACCCTATCGAAAACTAAAAACTAAATAATAAAATAGAAATATTTGGCTCTTTAAACTCTGTAACTTTGACAAAAAATTAAACTTTTGGGGCTGGATGATGACACAGCAGTGATACAAGCCTGATCCACACAGGAGACCTCGAACATGTTGGGCATGCAATGTGCATCATCCAGGCTGTCTGAGGGATGGACTGTGGCATGAGGATCCTGAGGGGGGGTTCTATCTCAGTTTCACTCATGGAAAAAAATTTAACTTAAAAAAATTAAACTTTTGGGAACCAGCAGTTAGCATAATGGCTATGTCGCGGAACTCCCACGTAGTCGACCACGGTTCGTGTCCTGGACCCGGTGGCTTAAAACTCACGCCGGGCGCGTGTGCGTGTGTGCCCAAGATCCCGAGAGGAGAATGGAGGAGAAGGGATTGCGGCGTGACCATCCCCCCTGGGGGGTGATTTCTCGCTTTCTGTCTCTCTGTCTCTCTCTGTCTGTCTGGCAAGCACACGTGCCCTATAGTAAAAAACCTCTCAAAAAAAAAATTAAACTTTTAATTTTTCAAATTAACTTTCTTAAAAAAAAATTGCCAGAAGGTATGCACACTTAGCAGAGAGAAAAGGAGAGTAAGAGGGAGAAAGTGAGAAAGTACCAGCCATGGGATGGTCACACTGCAATCCATTCTCCATTTCCCTCTCCTTTTGAGACTTTGGGCGTGCATGCACACATGCCCAGTGTGCTTTTCAAGTTGCTGGGTCCGGGATTCAGACTGTGGGGTCAGTCATGTGTGATCTAGCTGGCCCCAAATAACTCCCTCGTTTAAAAATGGAAATCAATTCTACCTTCTTTTTCATAACTTAAAGAATATTTAATTATGTATTAATTATTATTACTTAATTTGTTATAGGGCACATGTGCTTACTGGGGGGGTGGGGGGAGAGAGAGAGGAAGAGAGAAAGTGAAAAAGTGAAAAAGAAGCAAGCCACCAGGTCCAGGACTCAAACCACAGTCAGCCATGTGGGAGTCCAACGTCTTAACCACCATGTCAGTTGCTAGCCCCCAATTCTACTATTTTTAAAAGAGTAATAAATTCACTGGACTAATAAACTAATTGGGGGAATATTGATATATAGAAAATGTAAGATATATCTTTTTTTTTTTTTTTTGAGAGATTTTTGCTATAGGGCGCGTGAGCTTGCCAGAAAGACAGAGAGAAACAGAAAGCGAGAAATCACCCCCCGGGGTGGATGGCCATGCCGCAATTCCTTCTCCTCCATTGTCCTCTCAGGATCTTGGGCACTCACACACGTGCCCAGCATGAGTTTAAGCCACCAGATCCGAGGCTCGAACTGTGGTCGACTACATGGGAGTCCAGCGACATTATGCCAACTGCTGTTGCCGAAAGTGAAAATATATCGTTAAATAATTTTGAAAATTTTGCTATTGGGTACATGCATTTGCAGGAGATGAAGTGAGAAAGCACCCACAACACCTCGATCTCATCTCCACTTTCCTCAAAATTTTGAGAATCCACACACATGCATATTTCTTTAACCACTGTGTCTGAGACTCCAACCATATGTTTGGCCATGTGGAATCTAGCCACATCACATCACCGGCTGGTCCTATCTTTAAATATTTATGTATCATCAACAATAGGACTGGTGACTTTCAAGTATATATTTTAAATTGTATTTATATGTGTCATTTTTAGTTATATATATATATATACACACACACACACAAACACACAACACATAATTATAGCTTTAGGAAAAAAATATAAAACTGAGACCACAATATCACTGAGAGTGGTGGTTTAACAAAATTTCTCAGTAGATTGTTTTAAAAGATAAGATACCACATGGACAACTGCAGTTCTAGTCCCAGACCTGGCAGCTTGAAAATCATGTCAGATGCATGTACATGTGTGCCCAAAATCCCAGGAGGAGAAAGAAGGAGAAGGGATTGTGGCATGGCCATCCACCTGGGGTGGGGTATTTCTCACTTTCCCTTTTATTGTCTCTGTCTCTCTCTGGTGAGCACATACATTCTATGATAAAAACCTTAAAAATAAATAAAAAATTAAATAAATAAATAAACTTTAAATAAAAGATAAAATCATTGCATCTAGCACAGGTTTATTCTTAGGGTCCAGTTAAAAATTTATTTCAGTTTTCAGTGTGGTACCTACAGAAATTTATAGTCAGTCAATTAAGATGAAAGTAGAACTTATTACTCATGTTGCTTATTAAGAGTTGGTGTCTTTGAGGGGCTAGTAGGTGGCATGGATTCCACATGGCCGACTATGGTTCAAGTCTTGCAATGGATGGCTTGGAAATCACACCAGGCACGTGTTGAGTAAGTGCCCACAATCCCGAGAGGAGAGTAGAGAAGAGAATGCAGCATGGCCATCCCACCCTGGGGGGTGATTTCTCACTTTCCCTTTCTCTGTCTCTGTCTCTCTCTGGTGAGTGTATGCACCCTATGGCAAACAAACAAACAAGGTGGTGTCCTTAAATCAAATCTTCACATCTATCAATAGTAGCAAACTTTCAAAAGAAATGAAAAATATTCATGGCTTACAGTGACTTTTTTGCTTTCTCAATCTTTGACAATACAGAACGCATTAAATTTGGAAATGACACCAAGCCAAGAATGCCATCCATTTGAGAACCCATTTAAAAAAGGTTTCATTACAATGGTACCTGGGTTTGTCTAACATCATCGCTTCATGCTTATGTAACTTTGAGACAACTACTTAGCTTCTTCATCTGTAAAGAACACCTTAGAGTTTCTTGCAGTGCTCAAACACTTCCAAATGTCAAAGCGCTCTGTAGATTGCTATGTATGAAGTCTTCTTTCAACCCTACCACTCTGATTACAGTCTGACCCTAGCTACCTTGCTGAGCCTTATTAAAAACATCTTCATATAGTTAGAAGGCTTTGTCTCTTTCTTTCTCTCTCTCTGGTGAGCACGTGCACCATCTGGCAAATTAAAAAAAAAAAAAAAAGAAAACTTCTACACAAAAGAAGCCATAAATAGTCGAAAAATTAATCATGAGGGACCAGCAGATGTCATAATGGTTATGTCGCTGGACTCCTACATGGTAGACTGCAGTTCGAGTCCTAGACCTGGTGGCTTGAAACTCATGCCAGGTATGTGTGCATGCATGCCCAAAATCCCGAGAGGAAAATGGAGACGGGATCATGGTGTAGCCATCCCCCCTGGAAGGTAATTTCTCACTTTTTGTCTCTCGGTCCTCTGTCTCTCTGGCAAGCACATGTGCCCAATAGTGAAAATGGCTTCAAAAAAATCATAAAATATTTGCAACCACATACATGCATATATATATATATATAATGTCAAATGCAATATATACATATATCTTTTGGCCATAGGATGCGTATGCTCGCAAAAGACAGGGAGAGAGGGAAAGTGAGAAATAACCCTCCAGAGAGTATGGCCACATCACGATCCCTTCTCCTCCAGTCTCCTCTCAAGGATTACGGCCAAGCACACACATGCTCCTGGCATGATGTTCAAGTTGCCAGGTCTGGGACTCTGTGCAGCTGGTCATGTGGGATCCAGTGCTTTAACACATAACACCACCTGCTAGTCCTGACATTAAACATATTTTAAGTATTGAAAATACTTAAAAGCAACTTGAAATAGGAATGATATCAAAATTTTTATTAAAAAATGTCACATAGATTTAAAATTTAATTTTCCAGATCTCTATAGAAAATGATATAAAATAGATCTAAGATTTAATTTTCCAGATCTCTATAGAAAATGATTATAGGAAACAATCTTTAAAGAAAATAATTCTCTAGTGGAGAATTCTTTTTTTTTTTTTTTTTTGGTAAATGTTCTTGCATCAGGGTATGTGTGTTCAGCCAGAGAGAAGAGACAATGAGTGGGAAAGTGAGAAATCACTTCCCAGGAGGGTGGGCATGCAGCAATCCCTTCTCCATTCTCCTCCTGGGATCTTCAGCATGCACACACATGCCCCAGGCATCAGTTTCAAGTCACAGGGTTGGAACTGGAATTGAGGTGGGCCATGTGGGAGTCCAGTGATGTAAGCACCACACCATCTGCTGGCCCTGAAAATGATTTCTAATAGAAAAAAAAAAAAATGCAAGCAATTTAAATCCTCACCAGAAGGAACTAGTTACATAGAATATGAACATATATGCTATACAAATATTAAAAAGAATGAAGGTGGCCCAGTCATGGCACAAGTGGCACACATGTGCAGTGGCTGAAGCCCCCAGGGAAGTCCAGACTTTGTGCCCAGGTTTGGTTCCTGGACCAATCTAAACAGGCCAGGCAATGGCATGTGCCTGTGTAAGGCTGGGGAAGGAGGATTGCAATGTGGTGACACCTTGTCAAAAACGTCTCTCGCTTTTCCTCCATTCTCTCTCTCCTTGAGGAGGAAGAGAAAGAAGGAAGAGGTAGAAAGGAAGAAAAGTACTAAAATGAAAAGAAACTTAACAAACTTCTGGAGAGTAGATTACTATTTGCTTATTTTTAACCCCTTTATGCATTCAAATTTAGGGTTATTTTTAATTAAACAAATATAGTTTAACTTCAAATTATAAATACTTCATAAAACATCATACTCATTGCTCAACCCACCTATTAATCTCTTTGAATGCTCAAGAATTTTCTTTGTATCTTTATCACATCACTTCATAAAAAAGCCTACTTTGTCTTCTCAATTGCATATTGTAAAAGACTATACACTGCTTGGGTTTGAATTCTGGCCTATTCACTTACTAGTTAAATGACTAGTAAATTATATTTAACGTCTCTGTGTCCATTTTCTCATCTGTAGAAAGAAACATAATACCTATCTCATAGGATTGAAGATTACATGTTAATATGTGGAAAGCACTTAAGGGTAGGACCAAGCCCCTACTTAGCATTAAGTGTTATCAATAGCCTATCTATATTTATATACCCTTAAGTTCCCCACCGTGGCTCATACAAGACAGATAATTAAGGAATTTTTACTAAGTTAACCTGACTTGCTACCAGGGGATTCAACAAGGGGTGGGGCTGACAAGAAAGCAATTCTCTCCAACCTAAATCTAACACTTTTCAGCAAGATGGCCTTTGTGATCCTAGTAGGTTTTTTGTTTCTCCTAATTGAAATTTGGTAAAAGAGGGAGGAAAAAAGCATTAAGTTGAATGAATGAGAAAAAGCGAAAACCATCCTTGCAAGACCAGTTTTTCCAGGAATCCCTCGACTCCTCAACAGACAGCTATTAACACCTGAAGCTTTTTGCCTGTTTCTATGGTTGTCTTGGACATTTTAAAGGATCAATTGAAGTTTCTCTCTGTGCTGGAAAGAGAAAGAGCTAGCTGCAACACAAGCGGAGTTCTTTTTCGTCCACCTACCTTCCTGAGAGCATTTTCATGGATAAACTAAATGACCTGTCTTCAAGATGGTCTTCAGAAAGCAACTATCTTCCCTAGTATTTGATTCTGAAGCCTGAAAGGTGTGCTATAGTTCAGAAAATCACATTTGGAAACCATGAGAAAACCCATGTCTGCAACTGGAAGAAATGAAAAGTCTTTGGGGGAATGAAGAAAACATGACAGAGCTATTACCCAGTGGTTTAAAGAATAACAAAGAAACATTCACCTTGAAGCATAAAATTGATGAACAGATGTTCCCTTGTCGATTCATTAAAATAGTTCCACTTTTTTCCTGGGGGCCCAGCTTTAACTTTAGCATCTGCTATGTTGAACTTAGTGGTATTGATGATCCTGATGTAGTACAACCCTGTCGCAACTGGTACAGCAAGTACCTTGAACAGGAAGCCATTCGCCTCTGCCTGAAACACGTCAGACAGCACAATTATACGAAGCTTTTGCATCACTGCAGAAGAAAATCCAGATTGCACTGGAACATCCCATGTTAACAGATCTGCATGACATCAACTGGTGTTGAAGGGTGAATCTGATGCTTGCAAAGAGCTGATTGAAAAAGCTGTAAATGACTGGGACCAGCAGTTGGCGTAATGGCTATGTCGCTGGACTCCCACGTAGTCGGCCGCGGTTCAAGTCCTGGACCTGGTGGCTTAAACTCATGCCGGGCGCGTGTACCGGCATGGCCAAGATCCCAAGAGGAGAATGGAGAAGGGATTGTGGCGTGGTCATCCCCCGGGGGGTGATTTCTCGCTTTCTATTCTGGGTCTTCCGGGCGAGCACACACACCCTATAGCAAAAACCTTTCAAAAAAAAAAAATCAAAAAAAAAAAAAGCTGTAAATGATGGCTTGTTCAATCAGTCTATCAGACTCTATCAACAGGAGTATAAGCTACAATGGAGTCAAATTATTCCCCAAAGCACTAAAGGTGAGAAGATAACCTACCAGGAATGAGAGGGGGGCATCAGATGGTTATTGATGTTCAAAAAGACCCTTTGTTTGGTGACTGGGATGGAACACAAGATCTTGTGGACTTCTGGGCATACAGTGTGAAAAAGAACCAGTGGACATGTATCTCTGCTGACACTGAGAAAGAGAATGGTCCTAGTGCCAGATCATGCTATAAAATGTGCATTGGCATTCAACAGAGGCAAATCTACACATTGGGGTGTTATTTGGATTCCTCTGTGAGGAACAGCAGATCACTGAAAAGTGACTTCTATGGTTACATTATATCAACACATGGATGTTACTACGTGAGGATACTGCTGCTGATGGAGGGCTGATCATCAGATATGTATGGACTCCAAAAAACATATGATCTATACCTATGCTGGTAGAATTTGACATGGAATGGCAGCATAGATGACAGCAGAGACGGTGAACCACGATTCTGTGGGTTGTTTGCTTTCAACTCTCAATGTCCAATCTGGAAACTTCTTTGAGAGGACTCTCGTAATGCTGGGCCTGAGGACATCCAGCCTCGAATAAAACACTGCATGCTATTTCACTAAAAAAAATTGTTCCTTATTTGTATTTGGTGTCCAGCAATCAGAGACCTCTTTGAGTGATTTCTTTAGCTATGATGCAGACTCTGATCATGTAGACATAGTATCAGATGGCACCAAGAAAGACTCTGGGATGGTTCCAATGATGGGATTCACAGAGAGCAACCACTGATCCAGAACTGAATGAAATACATGTTTTACCTGGACTCGGCAAAGACAAAGGAAAAGGGGAAGCGAATGTCAGAAATTCTCTCTGGATTTATGATATTGTGAGGAATAGTTGGCCTTTGTCTGTAAGAAAGATCAAGCTACAAAAGATAACCCAAGTAAAGTCTTCAGGAAGAACCATGTCCAAGATTTGTTCATCAGCTTATATATGACGAGTTACACAACGCTCATTATTTATTTGGTGGGAATCCAGAAAAATCTTGTTCTCCAAAGATGACATGAGATGATTTTTGGTCACTGAAGTTGTGCAGACCTTCAAAAGATTACTTAACTGAGGCATTGGAAGTACCTCATAGAAAACACAGGCTTGAAGAAAAGGCTCAAATGGATCCCCTTAGTGCTCTGAAATATTTACAAAATTATCTTTATATAACTGTGGATCACTCAAACCCAGAAGAGACAAGTTTCAGCTCTGTTCAAATCTGGTTCCAATTTTACGGCTCTAGGCTTTTCAGATATGGATCACACACCTATGCTCAAACAACTCAGCTTTTAGACACCTTAGTCACTTTCTTCCCTGACAGCATGACTCTTCCTAAAGGCATCCTGGTAGACCTCATCACTCTGTAACGGAAGAGGCTATACACGTAAATGGAGAACAGGAGTCTGCTGTCAGTGTTTTGGATTGCAACTCGATCTACAGTTAAGGCACAGTCACTGAGGAGTGCACCAGAGCTTTGAAGGGACCTTTACCATCCAAGTTTTAACCCTTTCCCTTCATATCTGAACTCAACCCCATTCTTCTCATCCTATTCCTAAATTAGGCTAATAAAGTTAAATTGATATACATTCCATCAAAAAAAATCTAGTTGCATCTGGTTTGATCACACCATTTTAAAAAAATTATTTATTTACTTATTTTTAATTTGACCAGAGAGGGACAGAGTGAATGACTGAGAGAGAGAAAATGAGAAAGCAAGCCATCATGTCCGGGATTTGAATAGCAGTCAGCCATGTGGGACTCGAGTGCCCTTAACTACCACGCCACCTGTCAGCCCCCATAGTGTTCTTTTGGGTTGTAAGAGTCAATACAGCAGTCCAAAGGGTATTGCTTCCAGGCCCAGATGTTCTCAGATGTTCAAGTCTTTAATATAAAATGGCATAATATTTACATGTAACCTATGCACATCCTCCTATATACTGTAAGTTATCTCTGGGTTATTTATGATATCTAAGATGATATAAATGCTATATAGTTGTTACACTGTATTTTTTAGGGAATAACGAAAAACCTTTGCATATACTCAGTACAGATCTTTTTTTTTTTCAAAATATTTTTCATCTGTGGTTGATGGAACGCACAGATAGATACAACTGTATTAGAAATTGCTCACTTTACCCTTTCCAAGGTGGGTAAGCTCCCCACCGTTGCTTGCTGGGATGACTTTCCAAAAGCCTCTTCAAAGGAAAGCTGTAGGAAAAGGTTGAAGATGAGCTGTACGGGTCTGGCTCTTGTTTAACGCCCTTCACACCCTAAATATTGTTCTTCAAGTCCCATGGCCCGTTGTACTTACCTTACCGTGCCCTCATCCACAGTATACTAGATATTTGCAATTTTCCCCACATAAATAGGATAGTCACATTACCTTCAGTGCTTTTATTGAGCATGGAACAGAACAATCAGTGTCCTTTTTTTTTTTTTTTTGGAGAGGTTTTTCGTTACAGGGCACGTGCACTTGCCAGAGACAGAGACAGACAGAGAGACAGAAAGTGAGAAATAACCCCCCAGGGAGGATGGCCATGCTGCAATCCCTTCTCCATTCTCCTCTCAGGATCTTGGGTACGCATGCAACGGTGAGTTTAAACCACCGGGTCCGAGATTCAAACTGCAGTCGACTACATGGGAGTTCAGCGACATAGCCATCATACTAACTGCTGGTCCCCCGAGTGTCCTATTCTTGTGAAGCAGACAGGCAGTCGGCCTTGGAATTAAACAGATGTATGTTCAAACTGAGCTCCATGACATAACAACCATGACCTTAAGTAAGTTGTAACCAAAACTTCAGTTCATTCATCTAGAGATTC
>NW_006160154.1:4578534-4601860 GCF_000334495.1 Tupaia belangeri chinensis | reverse complement strand
AGTATGTAAATACCGAGTGTGCCCAGAACAAACCATGCATTCAAAAGGGAGTATGTTAAAAAAAAAGGGGACACAGCAGTTAGCGCAATGGCTATGTCGCTGGACTCCCAGTCGACCGTGGTTCATGTCCCAGACCCGGTGGCTTAAACTCACGCCGGGCACGTGTGCGAGCATGCCCAAGATCCTGAGAGAATGGAGGAGAAGGGATTGTGGCGTGACCATCCCCTTTGGGGGATGATTTCTTGCTTTCTGTCTCTATGTCTCTGTCTGGCGAGCGCATGCGCCCTATAGCAAAAACTTCTCCCCCCCCCAAAAAAAAGGGAGTATGTTGTGATCAGCAAAGATGACTTTACTGAGTAGATTTAAATTAGACCCTCTAACTCACATTTTCTAGGACACTGGCCTATGGTCTTTTGATCTGGTAGGCCAACCTTGGTATGTACTTCCAAGTGTAGTGCAGGGTCAGGACAATAGTATAGTGGTGAAACACAACACTCCGCAGGGCAATTCCACAGGGAACCGCAAAGTTCTCAGTTTAAGACCAGAGACGTCCCTGAGTAGGCACATGTATGTTTACCCAACATCTGTGATTGGCTGAGGCTGGGGTGAATTGCAGTGCCAAGGCCCTGTTGGAAGTGTTGTCTTTCTCACTCATAGGAGAAATACATACACTTAAAAGAATAAATAAATAAATAAATAAGTACAATGCAGACAGGCTTGTTCATAGTAAAGAGGCTGAGGCACAGGATTGAGGAAAGGGGATGCCAAAGCGAAATACTGTATCATCTAATAAACCAATCAAACCCACATATTTCACAAATAGCCCATTATATTTCTAAAGGCATTATTTAAACTCTTTTGCAAAAAAGACATATTTGAGATTACTGAGACATTAATTTGGGCTATGTTATCATAAAAGGACAATTACTTTGCATTTTTAACAATGCAAATGACTTTATACTACTACAATATGAAAATCTACACTTAAAATCAAGATGCTGTTAGAAAAAACAATCAAGCAAGAATCAGATAAAAATGTAAAACTGAAGATGGCTACTGAACTTGAAGCTGTGAAAAATTGCTTTCAGGAACTAAAAATGATCTGCTGAGACTTCTCCCTCCAGATTAATTTCTAGTGGGTAGGGCTACCTCTGTACCCTTCTCTCCATCTGTGTCTCCCCGTGTCTATTAAAAAAAAAAAAAAAAACTAATTTAAGATAAAATATTCTCTGGGCTTTCAAGCTCCTCCTTTATTGTGCTAATTCGTGCCTTTCCCCATCCCTTTTAGGAGAGGCACAACCCCAGGCCCATCCTGAGATGGCTACTGAACTTGAGCTGTGAAATATTGCATGGTTTTTATTCTTTTGCTTTTTAAAATTAAAATATAAAGTTTTTTATTGTCTTTTTTTTCTTCTTTTTTATTTTCTTCTTCTTTCTTCTTCTCTAATTCTTTTCCTTTTTTCTTTATCTTTATTCCCTGGCTACTCAGCCTCCACGTACTGAGTGTCTAGACAGGTCCAAGTGAACAGTATCCATGATTAGGGTCAGAATATTCCTCAATTCCTACTGAATCTGATGCACTAAGAGTGAAAAATGGAACAGAAGAGAGATTGCAGATCACCTCCTCCTGCATGCCTCTGAACACTCAGACTGAACTTCAAGAATTTGGAAGAAATGTACATTCCATCAGATGACCAGAAATCACTGCAGGATCATAAGAAATATGAGAAAGCAAAAAAAAAAAAATCTATCCTCTAAAGGAAAAGAATAACTCCCCTTTATCCTGAGACAGGAAAATGGAACTCATGAAAATGTCAGATAAAGAATTAGACAAAGCTAACAGAGATGGAAGAGAAGAGACAATGAACTTCAAAAGAGGCAGGAGAAAGGAGCCAACGAGTTCCAGGAGGTGGGGAAATTCTTCAAGATCTGAAAGAGGAAATATACACCATATAAAAGAATCAAATGGAACTGTTAGTGATGAAGGCTATAATATCCATCAAACGTCCAAACATCAGAATAATTGGTATTCCAGAAGGCGAAGAGACTCATAAGGGCATTGATAATCTATTCCATGAAATCCTGGAAGAAAACTTTCCAAATCTAGAGAGGCACTCAAAGATCCAGTCCCAAGAAATACAAAGGACCCCAAATAAAATCAACCCAAGATCTTCTCCAACACACATTATAGCCAGATTGACCAAAACCACAGATAAAGACAAGATACTAAGATTGGCAAGAGAAAAACGGCAAGTTACCTACAAAGGACATCCCATCAGGCTAACAGCAGCCCTCTCACTGGAAATAATGTGAGCAAGGAAAGAATGGGAAAATAAATTCAAAGTGTTAAAAGCAATTTCAACCAAGAATACTGTACCCGGCAAGATTATCCTTCATATGGGAAGAAAATACAAGGACATTCTTAGATTAAAAAAACCTTAAAGAATTTACTGACACCAGACCAGCTCTCCAAGAAGTTCTGAAGGGAGTGCTGTACCAAGAAAACTAAATACAGACACACAGAAATAAGAGTTCAAAAACAACTAAGAAAATGGCCAACTTAATCGTAGGGACAAGTTTAGAGTTGAATATTACATCCCAGAATTTAATTGGGAAGATTGGACCACAATAAAAGATTAAGTACGTGAGACTGAACTGGTGAAATAAAATCTTGACTTTTGACTAAAGAATTCTTGATTTTCTTCAAGGCTTTGTTTTTTGGTTTTAAGAATTTTTGTTTTATCCTGAGCTGCTGATAGGTTCATGTACCTACTGTTTGAATAAAATCCTAACATGTTTCCTGGCTTTAAGCAAAGCTTTCTTAGCATTTCTTTGATTTTGATTAAAGCTAAATTGTTTTTCTTGAAATGAAAAAATATATTAAGAAATACCTACTTAATACTCTAGTAAACTATATAACATCAGCTAGGTGCTACTTTATAATATGTATATTCATTCTACTCAGAGTTTCACAACTAAAGTCAGACATGAATTCACAAATATGTATATGTCAGCTGAACTTGCTATTGGAAATATATTACTCAAAATTATGATAATAAAATTTTTAAATAAATAAAAAGGAAAGTAGTCAGTTTAAGAAATTTTGTGCATCAATAAAATGTGGGGAATAAAAGGAATGTAAAGCAATTGTAGACTCCAGAGACAGTGTGGGAGGAGGGTGGGGAATGGCAGAGGGTAATGGGGGAAAATGTACATCCATCTATCTATCTATCTATCTATCTATCTATCTATCTATCTATCTATCTATCTATCTATATGAAACTAGAAGTGGAAAATTATAACATGTATGATTAAGCCACTATGCAGTATATTCTAAATGGAAAGTCACACATTGTATGCTGTGATGATGCTCAATGATGAATGTGAAATTAATTAATTAAAAAAATTTTTTAAATGTAAAACCTTGCTGGAGGAATAAAAGACCAAATAAATGCTTATACTGTGTTGTTCATATTAAGATATCAATTGTCAGAACCAGTAGGTGGCATGGTGGTTGAGGCACTGGATTCCCACATGGTCTACTGTGGCTCAAGTCCCAGACCTGGCAGGCTTACTTTCTCTCTCTCTGGTCACACTGAATAATAATAATAATAAAAAATAAAATTAAGTAATTCTTTTTTAAAAAAGATTTTTTTTATCAAACTTTATTTTACTTACTTGTTTTAATTTGATCAGAGAGAGAGAAATAAAGTGAGAAAACAAGTTGCCAAGTCCAGGACTCAAATCACAGTTGGCCAAATGGGAGTCCAGCACCCCTAGCCACCATGTCACCTACCAGGCCCATGAATAATTCTTAAAGAAAAATAAAAAAGAGAGATACCAATTCTCCCCAGATCATATAATTTGTGTAAATCCAATTAAAATGCCAATAAGATACCTACCAGTCCCATGAATAATTCTTAAAGAAAAATAAGAGAGATACCAATTCTCCCCAGATCATATAATTTGTGTAAATCCAATTAAAATGCCAATAAGATTTTTACAGAAAAATAAAATTTTATACAATACATACTAAATTTCAATTAAAAAAATTGATTTAATTCCGTATGTTATTACTTTTAAAAATCTGACCAGAGAGAGACAGAGAGAGAGAAAAGGAAAGCAGAAACACAAGCTGCCAGGTACAGGACTTGAACTGTGGTTGGCCATGTGGTAATACGGCACCTTTAACCACCACACCACCTGCCGGCACCCTAAATTTCAATTTAAAGATAAAGTATCCTGAAGTATCCTGGAGCTGACAGGTGGCACAGTGGTTAAGGAGCTGAGTTGCCACATGGCTGATGGTGGTTTGAGTCCCAGACCTAACAGCTTGCTTTTTCACTTTCTTTCTCTCTGATCAAATTTTAAAATAATAATAAGTAAATTAAATAATTCTAGGAAAAAAAATGATTAAGTATCCCAGAGTAGTCATCCACACAAAAACTATTAGAAAAAAATTAACATATCAGAGGCTATAATTAAAGCAGTGGAGGTACCAGTACAGAAATAGTTAATGCTTGTAAAGTATCAGAGGTTATATTTTCTGAGTGCTTCAAAGTAGATTGTTATTATTACTACGATTGTTGCTAGAGGGCACATTTGCTTTCCAGAGAGAGAGAGAGAGACAGAGCAAAAGTGAGAAAATCACTCCCCTGTGGGTACGGCCATGCTGTAATCCCTTTCCATTCTACTCTCAGGATGTTGGGCACACACGCACACACACACACACACACACACACACACACACACACACACACACACACCTATTGTGCTCAAATCATCAGTCTAGACTCGAACCACATGGTCAGCCATGTGGGATTCAGCCACCTTAACTTCCATGCCACCTCCTCCTGGTCCCCAATTGATTGTATTATTAATACAACTACCCATTATATTATCCCCATTTTTTAGATGCTGCCGCTGAGATCTAGAAATGTAAAATAACTTGCCCAAGATTGCATAGGGCCAAGGCAGGGCTCTGAATCCAGTTGAGTCTAGACATACCTCATAGGAAAAATATTAACAGCAATTACCCACAGAGCTCCAACTAATAATCAAGAAGAAAACACAAAATAACCATAAAAATGGACGAAAGATATAACATGCAATTATACTAACAGGCAGATAGTGAACATATACATATATTTAAAAGTTCAAGCTCACAAATACTAAGATGGATAATAACTATTCAAAGGATTACAGAAAATGTTAGCAAATGGGTATTTCATACATTCTAGTAGGAATGTATGCTTACATAGCATGTGGGGCGGGCCATGACATTAAAACACACAATTTATATGCTTTTCAGCAATTCCTTTTCCAGAATCAATCCCAAAGGAACATTAAACATAAACATAGAGAGTCATGTACAGGGGTACTTACTGCAAGTTTTTCTGTAAAACTGAAATTGTGAAAAGAAATTGTCCATCAACAGTGAATAGTTGGAACAGATCATTATATATCAAGTCTATGGGATAGTATGTAAAAAGTATATACAGACTGACATGTTGATACCATATTAGAGAGAGAAAAAAGTCACAGAATACATAGATTTTTTTTAACCCCTGTGTTAAACAAAGGGAAAAAAGAATCTAAAAGACAATGATAAAATGTGAGTAAATGAGAGACTATAGAAGAAAGAATGTTTATAAATATATGTTGAAAAAGCCTTTGTAAACAGCATCCACAGGATAGACACCAAACAGAGTGGATATGCTGGGGAAAGGAGAGGAATATTCTTCAGCCTAGGAATTGAAGGGGACTTTTGCTTTTTACTCAGCAATCTTCTGTGTAATTAAAAATGTTTAATGCTTTTGCAACTTTGAGAAAAGCAAGCGAAAGAGCTTCCTACCTTGTGTGTGTGTTTTTATTAAAGAGCAAGATGTCTAAACTAGTAAAAGGAAAACACTAAAAACCAACCAAAGAGAATAAAAAAACAATAATAAGAAAATTATGTATTAAGAATTGCTGACACCTATAAAATTTCAAAGCAACTGATGCAATACATTTTATTGTTTCCATAATAATAGGCTCTGGACAAAGTGAAGACGATGGAGACAATGACAACACATTTAAACTCCTACCCCAAATTAATGTTACAAATTTCCAGTGATTCAACATATTAAACTGTAAAGTACATAAAGGAAAAAGGACCAAGAAATATAAATAGATTTTTGTAGCACAATGCAATGTCCTTTTTGAAAAACATTTGCTGTAGTTGCATATGAAATTCTGACAGTCATTGAAAACACAAAATCAAACCATTTTCCTAATCTCCCCCAAGATGTGAATCAGGGGATTACAGTATTAAGAAAATATGCAAAAATAAAAACAAATTTAGTGCTCAAACACAAATTGTTTTCCTTATTTTAATGTATCAAGGCGCAAAATTTCCATTAAAAAAAGCCAAACATTGCTATGCAGATAAATAAAACAGATTAACAAATTTTATACTCAAACTCAACCAACATTACACTAAAAATGTGTGTTCGTGTGTGTGTGTGTGTGTGTGTGTGTGTGTGTATGCGTGCACGTGCACGCACAATACCTAATAGAAAAAAAAGGTGCCTTGGTGAAACGACTCTGAAAATATTTACTGATGCACATTATGTACAAAACCTTCTATATAAAAAAAATTAAACTATTTTCAATGAAATTCCACGTTCACATCCTATCTCAAAACTACCTGAAAGATAAATAGGTCTACCTAATATTCTCTCTGAAGTCATGGCTAAGGCAGTTCTCTTTCCAAGGGTTCTCTTTTTTACCCACTCGACATCACTAATAGAAAATAGACAAATACCACACAGATGCAAGTGGACATGCTTATGTGTTATTACCTGGAGCTTGGTTTACTGTTAAAACGAGAGTTTATAAGTGGCTACAAAGAATATTTTTCTTTCTTAAAATATATTGTTTCTCTATTCCAAATTAAGCACTTACTTAAGACATTACGAGGCTGCGAAGCCACTCCATTTGGTGTCAATGTCAATAGCCCTATAAGAAAGAACTCCGTATTGGAATAGCTAGAAAAGTTCTCACTCAACTAGCAGTGCATCCTTCACCTGCATAGAATCAATTTGGCTTAGTAGCTCATTGTCCCAGAACACCAGTCTGGAGTTCAAATATGCTCCTGAAGGTCCATCTCTCAGATATGAAAAACATCTCAAATAAGCAAAATGAGGATATGCATTCCTCATTTGGAGCAGCTGCTAAAAGTTAGGGGAGAAACAAAAATAGAAAAGACCAAAGGCAATGAAGTTGAGTCAGCCAAATTATTTACTCCAGTAACCATTTCAATAAGCCTTTATGCAAACAACTGTAATGATCTGGTAACTCTAGCTCATCATTCTACAAGCACTGAGGACTGGAAGCGTAACAGGTGAAAAACTGAATACCCTTAGAAAAGGGGAACAGTCTGAGGCAAAAGTTGTAGGTCTGTAAATATATAGTTTATATGCACACACAATTGTGCGTATTTTTCTGTATATATTTACATACATATTCACAAGATGCCCTGCAGTATAGTTCAAAAGGCCTTTATCAAGGAACAAACAGATTCTAGTACAGGCCCTAGAGTTCATACCATCTGTATATAAGAAACAAATGTGCATATATTCACATAATGTAAACCTTATCAACAAAAACATTGCTACTAACACTAAGTTAAATAGTAGGTTTCAGACTCATGGTTTCCTACCATATCAATCAGTGATGTAATCAGAACATTTCTTACACTGGGATTCAAAATTAAAAAATACACAACTGGGTTTTAAATTCACAAGAAAAAAAGATGTTCAGTATGACAAACATGAACAAAGTTCAAATTCCAGAGTAGGGAAAATATCAAAACTTTATAAATTTCCTGGGATGCAATTTAATTACTGCATCATTAGAAAAATAGACTCATAGACTAAACAGTGCTACTATGGATTCTATCCACACATTACTCCATATATTTATCTTTTTCCTCTTTTGTTTCCAGCTGGAGGTTTCTTCAACTGAAGGAGTTGTCCTCCTGTTCCAAAACCTGCAGAGGCAGGATTGGACACACCAAATGTCAAACCAGCTGATGCCGTGATGCCGGGATTGCTGAAGTTAAACCCAGATGTGCTTGAGCTGCCAAAGCCTTATTTTTAGAGAAGAAAATATTCACATCAGAAGTTAATTCACAAAAACAAATACAAAAAAACAGGGATGAGTGGTGAATTTCTATCTGAAAGGATACATAAGAATAGCAAATATTTTAAGGCCCTGAATTTCTAACATGGAATTTTATAGGAAAATAATTTAACTAAGTGGCACCTTAAAGACAGAAGTTTAGTGATGCAGGCCAAGAGAAACCTAAACACAAATAAGTAGTCTACAGAAAGCTTGAAGTTGATATAACTTTTCTTGTTAATTCAAGGTACATTTCTCCTCAGCTCCACCAAAAACATTTTACCAATATGCAGAAGAAAGAGTTGCAACATCTGTGTCCTCCCTTGCAACCCCGAGTCCTCCAAGAAAGCCTAAACCCACACTGTTTAGGACAATGAACAAACCAAAGAGCAGTGCTAATTCTGATTTTATAAGAGCCCTTGTCTAAATAGGATCAAGTACTATGACTGCTTAGTTAACTAATACAATATTTAGGTAATAATCCTGATACTGCTGAATTCTATTATCTTATTCTATAAGAACTGCTAATTCTAAACTATAGTTAATATTAAGCAGAATTTCCTTCAAATTCTCTAAATTTAAACACATTTTAAGAGCATTATCTCATTATTTTAGACATTAGACATTATTTTAGTCATTGTGTAAGGTTTAGGCTATTTATCCCTAAACCTTACACATTAAAATAAACCATTATTTACAAATATAGTAAATTAAAAAGTTGACCAAAAATGAGGAATTTCCCACTAGGAGAGTCAAAAAATTATACCTATTTAAAAATGAACAAGGAAACACATTGATCATCATTTGTTAAGACTGTAGTATTCTAAAACCAGAGGGACTTAGAAATGAAAAATCTCTCTTTGGCACTGGTTTAAAAATGAATTAAACTTTCACAACAATGGGTTCATTTTTGCAGTAATGAAGAAAATTGTTTAACCATGAACTGAGTCACTAGGGTTCAAATGAAACTCGACTTAGTTAAGAGAAGATGTATTTACTTATTAAAGTAAGCTAAGAAGTCCTTTTAGAAGTACTATACAAACCTGTCCTTTGGTTTAAAATGGAGATAAAGCTGTATGATCAGTTAGGCTTGCATGCTTCATTCAGACAATAGCAACCAAATAAGGGATATTTTGGAGTTATTGGCAATAACAACACTTATACTTTTAAATTAAATCATTTGCACCTTGAAATTTGCCTGAAATTCAGGCAGAAACACACAAACCTGCACTAAGACTTCCTGAGGGTTTATTTGTTGTTCCAAATCCAAATGTGGAGGCCCCTGTGGTGCTGCATCCAAAACCAGAGCTAGTTCCAAATCCTAGTGGAAGGGTAATAGAGAAATATACAACGGTACATAAAACACAGGTTACAGGATACTAACAAGTCACTGAAAATTACCAAAGGTCTAATAAATACAGTGTTGAAAAAGAAGGCCTTATTAAGGAAATCTGTTAACTCTTTTGCATAAGACTTTTAAAAAAATGTATTTAAAATAATTTTTATCTATTTAGACTAACTTATGACCCAGGAGTAATTTTTAAAAAACAAGGTCATAGGTCATAATATAAAATGCTATCGTATCATACCAGTATATTCTCTCCCAAATGTGCTAGAAACTTTTTTGACCATTCAATGATTTTAGGCAGTTATGAATGTACAGGAATTGTAAAAAGTTCACAGAAAAATAGAATTAAAATATAAATTTATTTGGTACAAAACAATTCTTAAATCTATCCCTAGTTTTCTCAAAATACTCATTTTTCATGAATTTTTGAAGACACCTGATATCTACTTTAGGGGTATTTTGTTTAAAGAAAAAAAAAAAAAGACTGACTAAATACATGAAAAAGCAAGACATGCACAATATTGCAAATACTAAGTAAAACAAGGTAATTTTACTCTGCTCTACAGTAAAATGTTTTTGGTTAATTAAGAATATAATTGAAAAACCCTACATAATAGTCAATCGCTTTAAATCTACTAAGTAGATTCTTGCCATATTACCAGCAATGCAACAGGGGAACCCGAAGGTACCATATTTTTCCTCTTAACAATACTGCTGGGTCTTCAGGAAAGTCGTGATGCATTTTTGCATAGAAAAACAAGCCATGACTTTCCCGACAACCTAACAGTTTCACAATTTAAAAAAAGAAATATCTTATAATCACACAAAGTTCATGAACAGATCCTAAGAATACTAGTTTCTACTCTCATAAAAGCTTAGTACCTATAAACAAAGCTCAAACCCTTTTTATGCTATTTTCTAACAGCTTATCTAAAATACTGAGTTTGACAGTATCACTGTCTATAATTCTAAGAAACAGGTGAATTGGGTTACAGAAATCATGCTGTCTGCCACGAGTCTAGTAATTCCTAATACAGACCAGTCTCTTAATCCTCTTCTGACTGATCTTACTCATTACTATGTACTTGTCAAAATATAACCAACTTTCAATTATCAAAAACTTGTGAATGCATTTGTATTTAGCATGTTTCTGCAGAGGACTTACCTTACTAGAGGTAACTCATGAAATGATTATAATAAGCTTAACTGCTTATGCACACGAGTGATGTACATAGGCAAAATATGCCAACAGTGCTTAGAAATAAATGGACATATGGCAAGTCATTTAACTTATTACAAAATTATTTCCCCATTTAAACTGGTCATTTTCAGAAAAAAGAAGATTATGATTAGGAGAATGTATAGAATCCAGAGGTGGTTTGGACTTCAAACTAGTATTAAGAATACTGATCTAAAAAAATTTTAATTTATTAAAACCAAGTAATTCTTAGGTTCCTATTTCAGCATATTATTTTAAAAATATAAACATCCCTACCACTAAATATTATACTTTTTATATTTACTACCCACAGAAAATAGAATTATCCTTGTATTCTTGAAAAGCAATGATTACGTTTGGAGAATCATTTTTGCCAGATGGAACCTTAACTTCCAAAATAGCAGCAGATCCTCTTAAAAACTTTACAGGCTAGTATCAATTCAAATGTATAATAGGTCAATGAAATATTAGAAAAGTTAAAGTGTACCTCCAAGGTTTGAAGAACCTAAGCCACTTGATTGCAAGCCAGTGCCAATACCTGAGCCGAATGGCGTTCCAAAACTAACTCCCAGAGATGACTGTGGCCCTGGTATAAAAAAATACAAAAACAAAATAAAAAAATGGGGGGGAAAAAAACAAATTTGCCTTACTCTTTCAAGATTAAAGTTTCTTCATAAAATTAGTTTAAAAATGAACAATGATTACGTTTAACAAATCCCATGTTAAAACTTAGTTCTTAGGATGTCTTTCCAGCCTAACTTATCTGTCTGGAAAAAAAAAATTTTAATTAACTTGTTTGGAACTAGACAATTTTAAAAGGCATACCATATTGAAAGATGATTGATAAGTTTTACCTAATTTGAAATCCTTAATGTATCATAAATTATAGTTTAGACTAACTGCTAGAATTTAAAAAATCTCCCTACTTGTTTTCTGACAAAATTAGTTGGTGTAATCAGTAAAGGTTTTCAGGATTTTTTAAAAAATATAAGTTCCTTTAGTGTTAGAATCAAGTCTCAATTTTTTCAAAAGAGACTGACACTAACATAGCAAAACTATCATGTTACTTCATAAGCATCAAAAAACTAGGCATGATTTCTTATATGAAATATAAATGATATATACAATAAATAGATAAAAAACAGGACAATGTTTTATTTTATTAAATTTATTGTTCATTTTAAAGCAAGTCAATTACACAGTAACATGACAATTCCAACTTGTTCACAAAAAGTGATTAACTGAGTTCTAGTTTTAAACTCTGCTACATTACACCACTTGTCACCTGATTAAATAAGATAGATAATGAACAATTTACAAAGGCACCGCTGTGTACCTTGACAGATTCAATACATTCAAGATTTCAATTCAAAAGTTTCTTTCCAACATTTTGGAAAATGTACTCAGATGCAGAACAATTAGTCATCCTTTTCCCATTTAAAGATTCTGGCTGAGTTTGTTTGGCAAGAATAGCATCAAACTTACTAGCCTCTCTTTTTTAACTACTATTTTTTTAAACTAAGCATAATACAAAAATCTAAAAATCTCTCATCTGATAAATAATTTATGAAAATTATTCAATAAATTTCATAGTACAATCTTCAGTCTTGTCTTTTTCAAGCACAGTGATCAGTGCATCTCAAAGTTGAGGGAACTGCCAAAGTAATATACACATTAAAATTTAAATATTCAAAGAAATCAAAGCCTTCAAGTTGTCCAATGCAGAATGAGGTTTGTATATTCAAAAGGTAGTGTAAAATTATAAAGCATTTCAAAAGAAAACTACATTTGGCTACACTGGGACAGAAACTGGACTTTCAAATAGCTTCTACCCAGAAAATAATGAATAACAACTAATAGCAGCCAGCATTCTTACACTATTAAAAAAATAAATTAAAAAAGGATTTAAATTTTTACATCCAGCTTGAGATCAATTTGAGAATAAAATACCTGTCTATTAGTTCTTTTGTAAAATGTTACTATAGGAAAAAGAAATTAAGCATATTACTTTATTTCTAACAAAAATAATATGTAGAAAACACACGTCCAGTTTCTTTAACATTGAGAGACTTAAGTGTCAACATGTTTATAGGAGGCACTGCTGGTGGAAGACCCTAAGAATAATGCACACCACAGCCCTCAGCCTTATAAGTCATAAGTGATTACTCAAACAGCATGCTTTTTGTTGTGTGTGGGTCTGTTTATAAGAGCAATAGAACATAGTTTCTCTAATCTCAATATTCAGGATATAGTTAATCAAAAACTCATTATCTAATGATGACAAGACTTTCCATTGCACAACAGATACATGATATTTTGAGTTTTGTAACCTTCACATAAATTCTGAAGGCAACATCATTTATAAAACTAGTAGGCAAATGTATAACATTTTAAATAGTAAAAACTCATGATAAATATCTCCCATGCCAAAGTATTAGCATATATTACACTCTGGCCACCATATATATTAGTTTCACTATTAGAATGTAGAATCTAAAACCTTCAGGCAAGTAATGTAAACAATTCAAGAAGTCTGCTTTGAAATCTGAATAGTCATTCAATGAGAGGCTCTTAGTTCTGTAAATAAAACTAAGTTAGTAGCAATATATACCAATGATTGCCCAAAGTGAAATCTTCATGTAGAGTAACATTTTACAAAAGTTACCATATAATATATTCACACATAACGAAATCAGGTTTAGCACTGTAATTCATATTTTCCAGAATAAATTCTGTTTTCTTAAAGGTAAAACTGTATTCACAGAAAAAAAAGACTAAAGTGCTAAAATTTATAGTTTCTATGACCACTGAAAATGCCAAGTGTAATTAGTATGGTTATTCCTAAGTCATATTTTAAAGTAGTAATTTACTTAAAAAAAAAAAAAAAAAAAAACCTTTTCCCCACTTTGGAATTTTTACTCATAGTAATTAACGGGGAATGTTCCTTTGGTTATTAAATACAACAAAGTCACAAAACCACAAGAAACTAAGATGAAGTTCTTGAAAGTTTGCTATTTAACACTATACTTTAAATGTCCAAACCTATACTAAAAGCTAGCAAGTAGGAATTCCTAACAAAACGTCTCACTCCTTAAAAACAGCAGCTAAATTACATAGGAGAAAAGTCTTACTATGTAAACATCAAAGTTTTAAGTGTCAAAACACAACAGCAAAACTCAATCCAGTACATTACTTAAAAAAAAAAAAAATTCCTAAATTAAAATTATACTGAAAATGTGCCTATTGTAAATGGTGAGGTCCAGGAGGCTGGGAAGCACCGTGGACACGTATACTCGCGATCTGCCAACATGTAATACTTTACCAATGGACTGGTGCTCAGTTCATACATAATCAACCTGCTGGTTCCCATCGCTTCTCTTCAGGCCTCAATAAATAATCGTAACTCACCCATGCTCAAGCCCCATTATAGACTTTTCTAACTAAAAAGAATGAAAGAATCAGGATATCGTTTGTAAGTTCATTCCTTTACCTCCACCACAAAAGACAATGACAAAGAAACACCTCCAAAAGGCAGCAATATATGAAGCTATCTGCTGAATGGCCCATATTTACATTAATGAAGTAAGGAATCTATATGCAAGTAAAAGCAAAACCCCTCTGGTAATCTGAATCTTGTACGGATAAATAGTGATGTATAAAAACAGTGCACAAACACTATCTAGGTTCACCTACATGGTCTAAAAATTGTTAGTGGCACTTACAAAAAATTCTATTAAGTCACAGGAGGAATAAGTCACTGGACACATAACTGCAGTAAATAGGAACATTTCTAAATGGGCTGTAACTTATAAAATCATTGCAAATGTATGTAACAGTGCTCATAAATCTTGCAAGCATGGTGGTGTCACTAAAATAATAAACATTTTAACTGAGATGGCATAAAAGAATGGTCTAGAGAGCCTGGGAAACCTTTAGGGGAAAAAGGAAGACATAACGCACAATTATTACCACTATTGTTTAGCTTCTCAATTCTTTCTTATACTACTCAAAGTAAAAACAGTGTAAGATAGTTTAGCTTGCTATATTTCTAATCCTGCCACCTGATTAGAAAGCTCTTATGTGAACTTCAAAAGTGCAGGGAATACTGTAAGAAGTCAACTTCTCCAAAGCCTGGTAAAAGTTGTAGACAAAATTAAAATATATGAGCAAAAGGCTCCTCAACAATTACTACAAGTTAAACTAATATCTTCTACCACCAGACAGCAAAGACAATATCTGTATCGTCTACCTATTGTATCCCCAAAGTCCGCTGCCTAGGAGGCACCCTTATTTCGAGAATGATCATGTTTTCATATGTCCATTAGCCAAAATGTATGAGTGAATACCTTCAGCCTTCTTGATATAAGACTGTCTAGGTAAATTTAAAACAACAACAAAAACTTTGTAAGTGGTCAAGTTTAGTTATTTACCATAGACGATAACACTTCTAGCATAACACATTAGATAACTGACTTTTCTCAAGTTTTATTAGAACAGGAATCCACTATATTTTAAGAATACTTCACCAAACCTACACTTATCTGATCTACTTTAGAATTAATATTGGCTCTAAAAAAATAAACTAACTACGTTTGGTTTGATTAGCTGGTTAAATAATCATGAAAACTGATAGTCACAGTTAAGGAATCTAACCCATAATGACTTTTTCACTCTGTAACTTGAGAATGCAATTCTATCCTCCAGCCAGCTAGAGAGCTACTAGATAGTGCTTATGTGAGTTATTATTCACATGGATCCAGCCATGGACTATCCAGGATTTGGCATAAATCCATCATCAAGCCTTTACGGATGGCAAGTCTTTTCTGTCATCTCCAAATATGAAGAACAAATTTTTAAGCTGCCAATAGTGAAAACCAGAGAACGCTTCCCTGGTACAGGCAGCCTGAATGCCATCTAAATATATGTTTTTTTCTTTATTTTTGTATTATGATTTACTACTAGACTATATGGAAACTCTTCAGAAAGATACATGCTACATCACTCGAAAATTTATGAGTGATTAAAGAAAAAAGTTGGTATCTATTAAGACTATATTTTTTTCTATGTCAAACTTCAAGCCTGACAAAAGGGACTGCAAGAATAAAATGAGTAATCATGTCCAAAACTGGACCAAATGAAAACTTTAGAACCAGACCACAAAAATGCTTCTCTGATTCAAAAGAATTAAACCAAGGAATAAAATGATCTGCTTTCTAGTATCTCACCAATTATTTTAAACTAATGAACTTCCCAGTCCTACTTACTGTTCACTATACACCTCAAACATCTTTTCCCTGCTCTTTCTACTGCTCTGTTCCTTTTGGAAAGACACAATAATTACAGCATGTATCTTCTTCAAAATTTGATTTAGAGGGCCTGCATACTGACTCCAGATAATATACACACAAATGAACCTACTGATCTTCAATATATTTTCATTCAATAAAAACATACTTCATCCTGGATGTGGGTACTTTATCATCACTATATATGAAGAAAATAAGAATGCACCATCTATCAGTAGTTTGTATTAAAAAATGCAACATACTTTTTGATTATCTCTGACTTTAAACAATAAATGATACAATCATGATTTCAGAATCTAATGTTATTCTTAAATGTAATTCAGTAGTGAAACACCATGTTCTAAAGGGCATTTATAGCAATACAGCAAATAACATTAAGTAAATTCACAATATTCAGTATCTAATTGATGTATAATTATTGCTAAGACTACCCTGCATTTTTTTATCAGGTATGTTTATTATTGTGTCCATCACAATATTTAGATTGTATTGGAATAGCTGTTCATAGAAATTTCTTCAGTGCTCACATAAAAGGAAGACTTAAAAAAAACACACATAAATGTTCTGCATTTGAACCTTACTGTAAGAAGCTATAACTTGAATGCATTCAGACCTGTAGCAGGCTGTTGCTGCTGCGTAAGTGTTGCAGCCATGGCAACGGCTGCTGCGTTTGGCATGGTGCTGAAAGGGGTGGGTCCAGTAGTAACTCTGGGTGCATTCTGCCACTTCTTGGCTTCTGTTCGCCTCGCTTCAAACACATCTACAGCATCTCCCAAGAACATTTTCCTGTAGCCAAGGTACTGTTCTTTGAGCACCTAAGGGTATAAGTAAAAGAAAAAGCTAATCAAGTTCCTTTGAATTGACTGTGAATTTGATGATATGTGAATGCATGTATCTATAAAATAAGCTACCAAAGACCCTTTGGTTAATATTATATGTTCCACCTGAATTGTAAATTGCCACAAACAACCCAAGTCAGTGTGAGAAGTGTTGAGTTTGAGAGTTCATCACTCCTTTGCATATTTTATTTTCTATTTTTGTCATATATCTTTATAATATGCTGCCTAAAATATTTTGGCTGTGTGAAGCCCTGTTAGAAATAAGTCAGCTGGGATCAGCAGATGGTATAATGGTTATGTCACTGGACTCCCACGTAATCAAGTTTGGAGAGATTTTCGCTATAGGGCGCGTGCGACAGACAGAGACAAACAGAGACAGAAAGCAAGAAATCATCCCCTGGGGGTATGGTCATGCCGCAATCCCTTCTCCTCCATTCTCCTCTCGGGATCTTGGGCACGCATGCTCACGTGCCCGGCATGAGTTTTAAGCTGCTGGGTCTGGGAGGCGAACTGCAGTCGACTAGGTGGGAGTCCAGCGACATAGCCATTACGCTAACTGATGGTTCCCTCAACTGCAGTTTGAGTGCTGGATCCAGTGGCTTAAAACTCAGGCTGGGCACATGTACATGCGTGCCCAAAATCCTAAGAGGAGACTGTGGCATGACCATTATCCTTTGGGGGGGTGATTTCTCACTTTCTCTCTCTGTCTCTCCGGCAAGCACACAAACCCATAGCTAAAATCTCTTAAAAAAAAAAAAAAAAAAAAAAGACAGCTAAGCTTTTAGACTGATATTAATAAATACATATTCCAATTTTTCATGAATTTTTTCCCTCAAATATGCAACCTCATGGACTTTTGATAAAGAAACAGTATCAAATATTTATTTTATCATTTTTTTAAAGGTTTTTGCCATAGGGCACATGCACTTACCAGAAAGAGACAGAGTTAGGGGAAGTGAGAAATCATCCCCCAGGGGAGATGGTCACACTGCAATCCCTTCTCCAGTCTTCTCTCGGGACTCTGGGTACACACACTTGGAGTGATTTTCAAGCCACTGAGTCCAGAAATTGAGCCATAGCTGGCCACACGGGAGTCGAGCACCTTAACCACTATACCACTCCTAAACACATATTTATTAAATAGAGGATTTTTTATTTTTTCCCTAAGGTTTTATAACATAGGACATGTGCACTCCCAGAGTGAGACAGAGAGAAGGAAAGTGAGAAATTACCAAGCCTTGGCCTGGGGGGCAGCATGCCAAGTCCCTTCTCCTCCTTCTCCTCTCAGGATTTTGGTCATGAATGCACATGTGCCTGGCATGATTTTCAAGCTGCTGGGTGCAGGACTAGAACTGTAGTTGACCATGTGAGACTCCAACATCTTCACGACCCGGCACCTGCTAGCCCCTTAAATACATTTTTTTTAATGGTCTAAGTGACACATGGTTAAAATAAGATGTCACAAGGCCAGCAGGTGGCATGGTCATTAGGGCCCTGGATTTCTACATGGCTGACTGCAGTTCAAGTCCCAGACTTGGTAGCTTTCTCATTTTCACTTTCTTTCTATCTCTGGTGGGTGCATGTGTACTGTAGCAAAGTAAAAGAAATAATATTGTAAATAAGATTAAATAATTTTCTTTTAAAAAAAGATGGGACCAGCAGATGGCATAATGGTTACATCTCTGGACTCCCAAATGGCCGACCATGGTTCAAGTCCCAGACCCATGGCTTGAAACTCACACTGGGTGCATGTGTGTGCATGCCCAATATCCCCGGAAGAGAATGGAGAAGGGGTTGAAGCATGGCCATCACCCCTGAGGGGGGATGTTTCACCTTCAGTCTCTCTGTCTCTGGCAAGTGCACATGTTCTCTGGCAAATGCACAAAATGCACAAGCTCTCTAGCAAGAATCTCTCTTAAAAAAAAAAAAAAAAAAGGCATACTTCAGTTGAGAATGTTTTGAGAGTATCATATTTCTGTTTATATTATCTGCCACTGCACAACGAGAATAATTCATACCAAGCTTGTATGTCCAAACTAAAGAAAAAATAGTTTACAACTGCAGAATAAGAAAAATTACTAAGTTTATAAAGTAGGCTGGTTTACCCAATGCAGTATCTGCCTTGCTTAAGGTCATTACTAAAAATTTGTCACATTAGAATGATTAAATACTTGTATTAAAGATTAAGCCTAATTTAGATCAATTTTATATCTTTTTATTTTTGGAGAGGTTTTTGCTATAGGGTACGTGCGCTCGTCAGAAAGACAGAGACAGACAGAGAGATAGAAAGCGAGAAATTACCCTCTGGGGGGGGATGGCCACGCTGTAACCCCTTCTCTTCTATTCTCCTCTCAGGATCTTGGGCACGCACCTGGCATGAGTTTAAGCCACGAGGTCTGGGACTCGAACCACTATCGACTACATGGGAGTCCAGCAACATAGCCGTTACGCTAACTGCTGGTCCCAATTTTATATCTTTTAAAGAGATGCCTATTTTTCATATTTCTTACCCTTTTTTTTTTAGCCGAAATCAATAAATTAGGCTTTTGTTTATAACAAGTACAACACTTAGAAACCTTATTGTTATTCAGAGTACGTAAAAGCTATCATTGTCATTTTACATGGAAGTTCAGTATTTGATGACCCAGTTCCAAGCTTTGTTTCTTTCATCATGGACTAATGTGGGCCTGACAAGAACCTAATTATCAAGGGAAATGTGGAATCAAAAGCTGGGCATGTAATATACGAACAAACCTAATCACTGATCTTCCCTAAATCCAGCCTTCCTTTTCCTGTGCAATTCTATGCATATACTCATACAAGGCTTGGTTGGCATCATTATTCCACAAGTTTTAGTTCATAATAATGACCTGTCTTAGAGACCTGAAAAAGACAAGTTATTAAAAAAACAAACCAAAGCAAAATAAAACATTTGACATCAGCCATGATTTATATAATTGTAAAGGTTCCAGAATTATTAACAGCACCGAGGTTGGGCCAAGTAAGGTAGTTTAAACCTGTTTCAACACAGTATCTCACAAAAGAAAATCAAAAGGAAGAATAACAACAAAAAAATACCTTGTGAGATGTGTATAAGAAATGAACAAATCTAGAACATCTAGTTAGTTTGGTTACTAAACTAAGCTGAAAATAAATGGCAAAATACCAAATCTGATCTTTGAGCATCTTTTGGTTCTTGGTAACATATTTTGCAAAAAGAAAAAAAAAAGGAACTAGGTCAAAATTTCATGTTAAGTTTATTCAACATGATCTGGGGTTATTCTATGTGAATGTCAGTCTTCTTTTTTTATGGTCATGTTATCTAACAGGGTACATTTTTAAACAGGGGAAGAGAATGTACAATTTAAAAAAATGCATATTTACACCTGGGATTTTCTTTAAAATATTGGGTCATCATGATGTATTTTTTTGTTTTTCTATGCAAAAATGTGTCATGACTTTTCCAACGACCCTATACTTCAGGAAAAAAAAAATTACAACAGTCCTTGTGTGAAAATTGATTGAATAAGCTCAGCTGGAACTTGATAATGGTTGAAGTTAGGTGGTGGTATTCATTATAATGGCATTCTACTTTATGTATTAATATATTAGAAACTTTTTAATAAAAAAAAAATTATATCTGTATGATACAGACTTCAAAGTGCCACCTCCAGTAATTTAAAAAACTAAAGTAACACTTACCATAGGCTGATAAAATGAAACAAAGTCTGATAAAAATTTCTCCTTTAAAATAATTTTAAGGGCTAACAGGTGGCCTAGTGGTTAAAGGTGCTGGGCATGGTCAACTGTAGTTTAAGTCCTGGACTTGGCCATTTGTTTTCTCTCTCCTCCTCTCTCTCTCTCTCTCCCTCGGCTCTCCCGCTCTCTTGCGCTCTTTCTCTCACTCTCTGGTCAGTACATGTGCCCTGTGGCAAATTTAAAAAGAACAACGATGATAAATAAAATTAAATAATTATTTGAAAAATAAAATAATCTTAAAGATTGGGTTTAGGGTTTTAGATCTATTACAGCAAAAGGCCTAGAAGAGTGCTATCATTTAAAAAATGGTATAACTTAAATGACTGGGACCAGCAGTTAGCGTAATGGCTATGTCACTGGACTCCCACGTAGTCGACCGCGGTTCGCATCCCGGACCTGGTGGTTTAAAACTCACGCTGGGCGCATGTGCGTGCGTGCCCAAGATCCCAAGAGGAGAATGGAAGAGAAGGGATTGTGGCGTGGCCATCCCCCCTGGGGGGTGACTTCTTGCTTTCTGTCTCTCTGTGTCTCTGTCTGTCTGGCGAGTGCACGCGCCCTATGGCAATAAAACCTCTCCAAAAAAAAACTTAAATGACAAACTTTTTAAAAAAATTGTCACCGTGCATCAGATTAGAATAAAAATAAAATATTGATAATCTCTAGTAAACTCCATTCTTTTCCATTAATTATTTATTTAGACTCAAGTTTGACTGCTTCTGAAAAGCTTTCTGGACCATATAACTATACGATTGAGTTTAATTAGATTTGCCTAATGATTAGTTAGAAAAAGTATACTAGTATTTAACACGTTGTTTAAATAGATTTTTAGAACTAACATATTACACAAGGGTCAAAATATTCGGTGATTAATTATTATATTAACATTATTTTTAAAACGCAAACAGTTCCCTGTATTTAGAAAGGAGAGATGTTATAAGCAATTTTTTAAATGCAGTGACCAATAAACACTTAAAAAAACCATAAAATTAGAGCAGCTCAAATGATTCTGGATGAAGAATGTTTATTTTCTCTAGGGTATATACAGTGGTAAAGAAATGGAAACAACTGAGGATCAGCCAGCAGATGGCACAGTGGTTAAGGTGCTGAACTCCCACATGGCCAACCATTGTTGGAGTCCTGGACTTGGTGGTTTGAAACTAATTCTGGGCATGTGTGAGTGTGTGCCCAAAATTCTGAGAGGAGAACGGAGGAGGAATTGTGGTACAGCCATCTCCCCTGGAGGGTGATTTTTCACTTTTTGTTTGTCTCTAGAGTGAGCACACATACCCTATAGCAAAATCTTTTTAAAAAATGAAAGAAATGGAAACCTAAGAGTCCAACAACAGATAATAGTTTACATCAACTGAAAAAACATACAATGAATTCCTACATAACTACTAAAAATAATGTTGAGGAAATATGTATTAACACTAAAAGCTTATTTATAATATACTACTGAAAAAACATAAAACAAAAGACTGCACAAGGCATTTAGATCTTTTTAAAAAGAATAGATGCTATTAGTGGCTGTTTCTGAGTATGATTATGGTTTATAGTAGTTCATCTTTTCACTTATAAGTAATTTTAGCTCTTTCTGAAAAATGCATAAATACATTTGTCCTCAAATGACCAAATATACAGGTCTAAATTTTCAGACAGTTGTATTGCCAATAAAAACTTACCTTTACATTTTCATGAATAGACTGAAGTTGTGCAGCTAAAGCTACAAATGTTTGATAAATTTTCTGCATAGCCATCGACAAATCTATAAAAGAAAATATTATCACACACATACATAAATACACATATCTATATAACACGATCAACTTTATTATTATTTGAGTACAATTTTTGGTATAGTTAATGTGTATGAGACAAAACTCAATAATGTTCTTATAGCTAGAGAAGACAGCAAACTCAGGCTGAGAGAAGGACATCCACGTCAGTAATCTGGAGAGGAAGGAGACGGCCTTAAAATTTCTGCCCTTGTTTTCAAAGCAGCAGTTCATAATAAAACATTTTGTTTTATTTATTTATTTATTTATTTAAAAATCTTGCCAAAGTGCACATGTGCTTACTGGGGAGAGAGACAAAGGGGGAGACTGAGGGAGAGAGCATCCCTTCTGTGGGTCATGGTCACACTATAATCCCTTTTCCTCCATTTCTCCTTCCTTTTGGGATTTGGCACACACCCCTGGTGTGTTTCCTAAGCAGTCAGGTCCAGAACTCAAACTACAGAACTGGGCATTTTTAAAAAGCATCGATGTTATTAATGTTTGTTTCTGGGTGTGATTATGTGGGATGTACTCATTTTAACCACCATGCCATAGGCTGGTCTAATAAAGCACTTTATATTTATAGGGAATGAAGATCTAATCAAAAACTTCTTAGACAATTAAAAAAAATTGCCAGAAGGTCACAAAAACAGGCACAAAGACCAATGGAATAGAATAGAAACCCCCGAAATAAATACTAAAACATACAGCTAACTGATTTTTGACAAAAGGCACCAGACAATTCAGTCAGAAAAAAATATCTTTTTAGCAAACAGTGCTGGAAAAATTGGGTATTCACCTATGGAAAAACGAAACTGGACCACCATTAACTCAACTCGAAATAGATAAAAGATTTAAACATAAGACTTCAAACTATAAAACTACTGGTGGAGAACACGGGAAAACTCTTGTCTTGG
>NW_006160154.1:4522173-4577284 GCF_000334495.1 Tupaia belangeri chinensis | reverse complement strand
AAAAAACTTAAATGACAAACTTTTTAAAAAAATTGTCACCGTGCATCAGATTAGAATAAAAATAAAATATTGATAATCTCTAGTAAACTCCATTCTTTTCCATTAATTATTTATTTAGACTCAAGTTTGACTGCTTCTGAAAAGCTTTCTGGACCATATAACTATACGATTGAGTTTAATTAGATTTGCCTAATGATTAGTTAGAAAAAGTATACTAGTATTTAACACGTTGTTTAAATAGATTTTTAGAACTAACATATTACACAAGGGTCAAAATATTCGGTGATTAATTATTATATTAACATTATTTTTAAAACGCAAACAGTTCCCTGTATTTAGAAAGGAGAGATGTTATAAGCAATTTTTTAAATGCAGTGACCAATAAACACTTAAAAAAACCATAAAATTAGAGCAGCTCAAATGATTCTGGATGAAGAATGTTTATTTTCTCTAGGGTATATACAGTGGTAAAGAAATGGAAACAACTGAGGATCAGCCAGCAGATGGCACAGTGGTTAAGGTGCTGAACTCCCACATGGCCAACCATTGTTGGAGTCCTGGACTTGGTGGTTTGAAACTAATTCTGGGCATGTGTGAGTGTGTGCCCAAAATTCTGAGAGGAGAACGGAGGAGGAATTGTGGTACAGCCATCTCCCCTGGAGGGTGATTTTTCACTTTTTGTTTGTCTCTAGAGTGAGCACACATACCCTATAGCAAAATCTTTTTAAAAAATGAAAGAAATGGAAACCTAAGAGTCCAACAACAGATAATAGTTTACATCAACTGAAAAAACATACAATGAATTCCTACATAACTACTAAAAATAATGTTGAGGAAATATGTATTAACACTAAAAGCTTATTTATAATATACTACTGAAAAAACATAAAACAAAAGACTGCACAAGGCATTTAGATCTTTTTAAAAAGAATAGATGCTATTAGTGGCTGTTTCTGAGTATGATTATGGTTTATAGTAGTTCATCTTTTCACTTATAAGTAATTTTAGCTCTTTCTGAAAAATGCATAAATACATTTGTCCTCAAATGACCAAATATACAGGTCTAAATTTTCAGACAGTTGTATTGCCAATAAAAACTTACCTTTACATTTTCATGAATAGACTGAAGTTGTGCAGCTAAAGCTACAAATGTTTGATAAATTTTCTGCATAGCCATCGACAAATCTATAAAAGAAAATATTATCACACACATACATAAATACACATATCTATATAACACGATCAACTTTATTATTATTTGAGTACAATTTTTGGTATAGTTAATGTGTATGAGACAAAACTCAATAATGTTCTTATAGCTAGAGAAGACAGCAAACTCAGGCTGAGAGAAGGACATCCACGTCAGTAATCTGGAGAGGAAGGAGACGGCCTTAAAATTTCTGCCCTTGTTTTCAAAGCAGCAGTTCATAATAAAACATTTTGTTTTATTTATTTATTTATTTATTTAAAAATCTTGCCAAAGTGCACATGTGCTTACTGGGGAGAGAGACAAAGGGGGAGACTGAGGGAGAGAGCATCCCTTCTGTGGGTCATGGTCACACTATAATCCCTTTTCCTCCATTTCTCCTTCCTTTTGGGATTTGGCACACACCCCTGGTGTGTTTCCTAAGCAGTCAGGTCCAGAACTCAAACTACAGAACTGGGCATTTTTAAAAAGCATCGATGTTATTAATGTTTGTTTCTGGGTGTGATTATGTGGGATGTACTCATTTTAACCACCATGCCATAGGCTGGTCTAATAAAGCACTTTATATTTATAGGGAATGAAGATCTAATCAAAAACTTCTTAGACAATTAAAAAAAATTGCCAGAAGGTCACAAAAACAGGCACAAAGACCAATGGAATAGAATAGAAACCCCCGAAATAAATACTAAAACATACAGCTAACTGATTTTTGACAAAAGGCACCAGACAATTCAGTCAGAAAAAAATATCTTTTTAGCAAACAGTGCTGGAAAAATTGGGTATTCACCTATGGAAAAACGAAACTGGACTCCTACCACCATTAACAAAAATCAACTCGAAATAGATAAAAGATTTAAACATAAGACTTCAAACTATAAAACTACTGGTGGAGAACACGGGAAAACTCTTGGAGATATCAAAGTAGGCAAAGACTTCTTAAATAAACCCCCAAAGCATAGGCAATAAGCAAGTCGGATTACATTGGGTTAAAAAAGCTTCTGTATGCAAAACAAACAAAAAAAAACAAAAACAAAACAGTAATTAGAGCAAAGAGACAAACTCTGGAATGAGAGAATGTATTTGTAAAACTCTTCCTCAGATAAGAAACTGATAACCAAAATATACAGGGAACTCAAGCAGCTTACCTGCAAAAAAAAAAAAAATAAATAAAAAATTAAAAAAAAATCAATCTAATTAAAACATGGGCAAATGAGCTGAACAGACAACTCTCCAAAGAAGACATACAACAGCCAAAAAGCATATGAAAAAATGCTTAACATCCTTTATCACAAGGAGATGCAAATCAAAACCACAATGAGATACCACCTAACTCTACTCAGAATGGCTAAGATAAAAGAAATAAAGAATGGGACCAGCAGTTAGCATAATGACTATGTCACTAGACTCCCATGTAGTCGACAGCGGTTTGCAACCCAGACCCAGTAGCTTAAAGCTCACATTGGGCGCGTGTGCGTGCGTGTCCAAGATCCCGAGAGGAGAATGGAGGAGAAGGGATTGCGGCGTGACCATTCCCCCTGGGGGGTGAGTTCTCTTTCTATCTCTCTGTCCGTCTGGTGAGTGGACGGGCCCTTTAGCAAAAACCCCTCCAAAAAAAAAAAAAGGAAATAAAGAATGATAAGTGCTGGAGAAGCTGTGGTAAAAAAGGAACTGTCCTACACTGTTGGTAGGAATGTAATTAGTACCACTGTGGAGAACAATACAGTGGTTCTTCAAAGACCTACAAATACAACTACCACATGATCCAGCAATTCCACCCCTAGGTATCTACCCAAACGATAAGAAAGTCCTCAGTCAGAAAAACACTTGTACATCTAGGCGATTACAACTGCTAAGACACGGAACCCAAATGGGTTCCAGACAAATGGATTCAAAGTGTGGCACATATACACTATGGAATACTCCTCAGGTATAAAAAATGAGACCCTGGCATTTGACGAAATGTGGACAAATACGGAAGATTTATTGTTAAGCAAAGCAGTCATACTAAATAAGACAGGTACTATATGTCTCTACTTAATATATACCAAAGTCAATGTCTATAATCCATGGCAGAAACTGAAAGACAGGAATAAATAAAAGCATGGAAAATAAAGGTGGATACTACAGGCAGTGTAGGGGAAGGGTGGGAAATAGGGGAGAGTGAGAGGAAGGGAATTGAGGCTAAAAAAAAAGAAGCAAAATATTTAAGACATAAAAATGGAAAACGATCTGTTGATGATAACATGCATGATAGCATCTTTTAACTGGATGCAGTATAGTGGGACAATTCATTTTGCATGCTGTAATGATATACAGTGATTGAATGTACAGAAAAAAAAAAAAAATATGGGCCAGTGGGTGGCATGGTGGTTAAGGCGTTGGACTGCCCACATGGCTAACCACAGTTCGAGTCCTGGACCCGGCAGTTTGATTTCTCACTATCCCTCCCCCTCTTTTTCTCTCTGTCTCTATTTCTCTAACAAAACTATTGTGAGGCAAAAAAAAAAAAAAGAAACTAAGTAATTATTTCCAAAAAATATATGAAAGTATTATTTTGCTGTGCCCCCCCCCCAAAAAAAACACTTAGTCTTTGCTAAATAGTCTCAACAATTTACTAACTATCCCAGAAAAAAAACAGATCTGTGTCTATGGAATAACATAATGATGTATCTGAAGCCTATGTCAAATACCTGAAAGATTAGAAGGCATAAAAACATGGAAAGCAACTGTGGATACCAGAGACAGTATGGAAAGAGAGTGGGAAATGGGGACAGGAGAAAGAATAAAGGAAGAGAAAAAAAATTTAACAGAAAAAAAAATGGAAAATTAGCTGTTGATAACACAGTGCACGGCAATTTCTTTGACTGGACTAACATATGGAAGGGTATTCATGATAGGAAAATTCATTTTCAATGTTGTAAAGATACACAGTGACTGAATGTAAAAAAAATAATTTTAAAAACTGGGACCAGTTGGGACCAGCTGTTAGTGTAACGGCTATGTCGCTGGACTCCCATATAGTCAAACACGGTTCGAGTCCCAGACCTGGCAGCTTAAACTCACACCGGGCGCGTGTGCATGCGTACCCAAGATCCCAAGAGGAGAATGGAGGAGAAGGGATTGGGGTGTGGCCATTCCCTCTGGGGGGGGTGATTTCTCGCTTTCTGTCTCTCCATCTCTGTCTTTCTGGCGAGCGCACACTCCCTATAGCAAAAATCTCTCCCAAAAGAAAAGAAAGAAAGAAAAAACAAAAAAAAACATGGGACCAGTAGATGGCACAATGGTTACATCGCTGGACTCCCACATAAACCACAGCAGTTTGAGTCCTGGACCCAGTGGCTTAAAACTCATGCCAGGTACATGTACATACATACCCAAAATCCCAGGAGGAGAATGGAGGAGAAAGGATTGCGGCATGGTCATTCCCTCTGGGGCAGGGAGGGTGATTTCTCTCTTTCTGTTTCTGTCTCTCTCGTGAGTACACATACCCTATAGCAAAAATCTCTCTTAAAAAAAAAAAAAAATTCTGGGCCAAGCAATTAGCGTAATGGCTATGTCGCTAGACTCCACGTAGTCAACCACAGTTCGCGTCCCGGACCCAGTGGCTTAAAACTCATGCCAGGTGCGTGTGTGTGCATACCCAAGATCTCGAGAGGAGGATAGAGAAGGGACTGTGGCATGGCCTTCCCCCCTGGGGGGTGATTTCTCACTTTCTGTCTGTCTCTCTCTGTCTTTCGGGCGAGTGCATATGCCCTATAGCAAAAACCTCTCAAAAAAAAAAAAAAAATCCAAATTGGGAACAGCAGTGCCATAATCATTACATCACTGGCTCTCTCTAGTGTGAGCATGCACTCTATTGAAAAAAAACCACTCTTTAAATTAAAAAACAAACAAACAAAAAACCCTCAATTAAATAAATAAAATATAAAAGTATTTTTAATGGGGCTATACAATGCCTCTCTATCAAATGCCAGGGTCTTGTCATTTTTACAGCTAATTAGTATTCCATACAGTATGTCCCCCCTCAAAGGTATATACAAACATGTGTGTGTATAAATTAATTAATTAATAAAAAATATGGTCATCAGAAAAGTCATGACACATTTTTCTATGCAAAAATATGTCATGAAGGGCCAGCAGGTAGCATGGTGGTTAAGGCACGGGACTCCTACATGGCCAACTGGTTCAAGTCCTGGATCTGGCGACTTGCTTTCTCACTTTCTCTCTCTCCCTCTCTCTGTTTCTGTCTCTCTCTGGTCAAATTAAAAACAACAGGGACTAGCAGTTGCATAATGGCTATGTCTCTGGACTCCTACACAGTCAATTGTGGTTCAAGTCCCAAACCTGGCGGCTTAAACTCACGCCAGGCACGTGTGCGTGTGGGCCCAAGATCCTGAGAGGAGAATGGAAGAGAAGGGATTGTGTTGTGGCCATCCACCCGGGGGGGCTGTGTGTGTGTGTGATTTCTTGCTTTCTGTCTCTGTCTTTCTGGTGAGTCCATGCACCCTATAGCAAAAAACCTCTTCAAAAAAATAAAATAAAATAAATAAACAATTTAAAAAATATGTCATATGTATTCATTACATATTTTTCTACACAAAAATATGTCACAAATTTTCTAACAACCTAATACTGGAGAGCTGCTAGTACTGTATCATTTTGGTTAAAAAAAAATAAAAAAAGTCACAGAGAAATATATGTAAAATTATCCTACTTTTGACTATCAAACATTATGACCTTTTTCTATAAATATCTGTAGATGTTTACGTATGATTAAGCAAACTTGAAAACAAGTTAAAAAGAAAAAAATTACCAGAGGGCACATGTGCTCAATAGAGGAAGAGGGGCATAAGGCCATCCCAAATGGGGTGTGGTCATGCTGCAATCTTTATTCCTCCATTTCTCCATCCTGTTGAGATTTGGGACATGCACACAAATACACTCAGTGTATTTTCAAGCTACCAGGGCTAGGATTCAAACCATGGTTGGCCATGTGGGATCCAGCTTTCTTAACCACTAGGTCACTGGGCTGGCTCAATAAAACTTTAGGGGCTTAAGAAAACTATAAGTAATTATCAAGAACACCTACCATACAACTACAGTTTAATCTCTCTCCTACCAATAAATAAATGTCCCACCAAAAAAACCCCCAAAAAACCATAATAAGTGTGTTACCTTGAGGGGTTATGTGTGAATTATTTGCTTGAGTAGCAAGATGGTTTTCTAGTTCTTCAATCTGCTGTCTGTACTGCTGGAGCTGTACCTCAAATTGCTGAACCAAGATTCTGAAGTAACTATAAAAAAAAATGTAAAAAGTCAGATCAAAATTTTTAAAACATTTCATGCTGAAAACATAAGCAAATAATGTCCCCTTTGAGTAGAATCTTTGAATAAAATTAAGGATGTAATGTATCTTTAAGTGATTGTTATTTTCATTAAAACAAAAACCCAAATTGTTGTGAATTATCAAGATATTATTCCAATCCTAAGTGACAAATCCAAATTAAGGAAATAACTTAATAGTCTTCAAAAGTATCAAGTAATCTAACAAAAGGAAAGACTGTTACAGATTGAACAGTAAAGAGAAATTATAAATAACTGCAACGTGAACCCTAAAACTTGAACAGAAACAGTACCTTAATGGAAAAATCAGTAAAATTCCAGAAAGTTCTACAATTTACTTAATTATGTTGTACCAGTGTTAAAATAGTTTCCCATTCTTCTTTTTTTTTTTCTTTTTTTTTTTTTTGGAGAGATTTTCGCTATAGGGCGCGTGCGCTCGCCAGACAGAGAGAGACAAAGAGACAGAAAGCGAGAAATCACCCCCCCGGGGGGATGGTCACGCCTCAATCCCTTCTCCTCCATTCTCCTCTCGGGATCCTGGGCACGCATGCACACGCACCCGGCGTGAATTTTAAGCCACCGGGTCCGGGACGCAAACCGCGGTCAACTACGTGGGAGTCCAGTGACATAGCCATTACGCTAACTGCTGGTTCCCAGTTTCCCATTCTTGATAAAGGATATAAGAAAATTCCTTGCACAATTTTATTCTAAGTCCAAAATAATGTTTATAAAAAAGTCCAACTGTCAACCAGACTTTAAAGTTTTTATATTAATAACATTTATAAGCTGACAACAGTACATATAGGATACTAAAGAAAGTGAATGTAATTACTGCTACTAGTCTCTTAAATGTAACTAAAACGTGCCAGGTAACAATGAACTCTGAATAGTCACCTGAGAAATTTGCGTATTCTTCTGAGAAGTGGGCAACTATGAGAGCTTTTCGTAAAATGAACTCTGATGGCACTTTGTGGTTTTTTTTGTTTTTTTTTTTTAAGAATTATTTTATTTAATTTTATTCACTGTCATTATTTTATTTTATTGTTTTGAAGTTGACCAGAGAAAGAGAGTGAGAAAGCAGGCAGCCAGGTCCAGGACTCGAACTGTGGTCAGACATGTGAGAGTCCAGCTGCCTTAACTACCATGCCACCTACCGGTCCCTCTGACGGCACTTTAAAGACAGAGTGACAAAATACTACAGGAAGTTGAGCGAGAAAATATATCCTTGCTAATATGAATAAGAGGAGCAACATAGTCATTGTTAATTTCATAATTTTTATGACTACACTACAGTTATGTAAGAGAATATCCTTATGTAAAATACACACTAAGGGGCTAACAGGTGGCATGGTGGTTAAGGGTGCTATACTCCCACATGGCTAACTGTGGTTCGGGTCCCGGACCTGGTGGCTTGTTCTCTCATTTTCTCTCTCATCTTAAACTCTGTCCCTTTCCGGTTAAATGAAAATAAACAAATAAATAAATAAAGTAATTCTAAAAAATACATCAATTAATTTAAAAAAATTAAAATACACATGAACTTATTTAAGCACAATGAACATTACATCTATAAATAACTCAGCTGGGGAAAAATATGTATGTACATATCAGGGAGTCTTCAAAAGTTCATGGAAAATTACAAAAAACTGTACCAGAATAAACTTATACTTTAAATTTCATTTTTTCATGCACTTTTTAAAGTCCCCTTATATAGAGAAAACAAATATTGTAAACATGTTAGCATGTAGGGAATCTAGATAAAGGTATACAATAATATTTTTATTCTATTTTTGAAACTTTTCTGAATGTTGAAAATTAGACAAGGGTTTTTGTTTGTTTGTTTGTTTTGGAGAGGTTTTTGCTATTGGGTGTGTGCGCTCGCCAGAAAGAGAAAGAGAAATCACCACCCGGGGGGGCTGGCCACGCGGCAATCCCATCTCCTCCATTCTCCTATCAGGATCTTGGGCACACACGCACATGCACCGGGTCTGAGTTTAACCCACCGGGTCCGGGACTAGAACTGCAGTCGACTATATGGGAGTCAGCGACATAATCATTACGTGAACTACTGGTCCCTATACAAGAGTATTTTTAAGAGGCTGTGAAAAAACGGACTTAAGTACACATTTATGGAGCCAGTAATAGTATAACGGTAAAATGTGACACTGTGAGGCTAACCCATATGGGAAGGTTCTGAGTTGTGATGCAAACTTCTTGAGTATACCCAGAACATGAGTGCCATGATCTGATGTTGGCTGGGGGTGTGATGGTGTAAGGACCCTGTTGGGGGGTGCTGTCTCTCTCTCTTTCATGCTCATGGGATAAGTAAGCTTTAAAAATAAATAAATAGGGGCCAGCAAATGGCACAGTGGTTATATTGTCAGACTCTCACATGGCCAACCACAGTTCAAGTCCTGGACCTGGTGGCTTAAAACTCACACCCAGTGCATGTGCGTGTGTGCCAAGATCCCGTGAGGAGAACAGAGGAGAAGGGACTGTGTTGTGTAGTCATCTGCCTCTCCCCACCCCACCACGAAGGAGGGAGGTGATTTCTCACTTTTCCTCTTACTGCCTGTGTGTCTCTTTTTCTCTCTGGGGAGTGCATGTGCCCTAAAGCAAAAACCTCTTGAAAGAAAGATCCAACCAACAAGCTTATTTTGGTGGGAAAAAAATTGAAATCAGATCATGGGCACTTGCATGCCTGGTGTGCTCAGGAAGGTCTGGTGTGAATCAGGAAACTTTCCCATGAGCGTCGCCTCACACACTGTATGTTTTATTACTGCACCACTGTCCAACCCCAAGAAAACACTATTTTCAAAGAATTATTTTAATTAATTTGATACACTGTTATTATTTTATTTTTATTATTTTTTTGAAATTGACCAAAGAGAGAGAAGCTAAGTGAGAAAGCACTTGAACCATGGACAGCCATGCAGGAGTGTCTAGGACCTTAACCATCATGCCGCCTGCTGGTCCCCCAGAAAACACTATTTTTTTAAAAAAGTAAAGTTTTGGGGCTGGCAGGTGGCACAGTGATTAAGGTGCTGGACTCCCACATGTCCAGCTGTGGTTCAAGTCCCGGACCTGGTGGCTTGCTTTCTCACTCTCCTCCACCACTCTCCTCTGTCCCTCTCTGGTAAAATTTAAAATATGGTAATAATAATGAAAATAAAATTAAATAAATAATTATTTAAAAAAGCAAAGATTTTCACAAAATATATTTTCTATGAACTTTTTGAAGACCTTTTGTATTATAGTAAAAAGAACAAAAAAGAGAATCAAATCTACCTCTCTAACAACCTACCTCAGGATGCCTTAAGTTCCTTGTCACTAAAACTGGAATAAAAATAACTATCAAGGTTTTATGAAAAACATGAGGTAAGACATGCATGTTGCTAAGCACAGTGCTTAGCAAATAGCAGGGATTTGGTAAATATAACAATTATTATCTTTATCAACATGGAAGGATATTAAAACAGACAAATATATATCATGTAATTTGTATGAAAACTAGACAGAAAAGCAAGGTGAGTAATATAAATTACTGGTGGGTTTTTTCTTTTACTATCTACATTTTCTAGTTTTTTCCTGAATATGTATTATCTATATAAATAAATAATAAAAATAAATAAATAAATAAAAATTATACAAATAAGTAAAAAAAAAAAGGTCTATTTTATGTGTCCTGTTTAAGGAGGGATTATTACAAAATTATTTTTAATTTAAAATTCTAATTATTTTTAATTTAAAATTCTAATTTTAATTTCTAGTACTTACCAAATTTAATGTAGTAAAACAGATCCTGTAGGTAAATTTACATGAAATGTAACTGTGTAACAGTTGTTGAAAGTTGCAGATCTTGGGAGCAGCGGGTGGCATAGTAGTCAAGGCACTGTACTCCTACATGGCTGACCATGGTTCAAGTCCCAGACCTGACAATTTGAAATTCACCCTGGGCTCATGTGGGTACATGCCCAAAATCCCAGAGAAGAGAATGGAGGAGAAGGGATCTGGCATGGCCAGGCTCCCTGGAGGGGGAGGTTATTTCTCACTTTCCCTTTCACTTTCCTTTTTCTGTCCCTCTCAGGTGAGTACACACATCTTATGGCAAAAACTTAAAAAAAAAAAAAAAAAAATGGTGATCTTAGTCTTCATTTACTCTTCAGTCTAGGGTTATAATGAGCGCTTTAAAAATCCATGTAAGTGTTAATTAATCAAGCATTTAAACATGGTCAACTATAAATTTTTATCTTTTATATTAGTATTTCTTTTCTGATTTTTTTCTCTTTTTTTTAATTGCGAGATGGAGCCCTCCCAATAGGGCATGGTCATGCTGCAATCCCTTCTATTGCATTTCTCCATTCTGTGGGATTCTGGGCACACGTGCACATGTACCCAAGAGTGCTTTCTATAGCCGCCAGGACAAGGATTCGAACCATGGTCAGCCATATAGTATCTGGCTCCCTTAACCTCCAGATTATGTGTCAACCCTACTTTTCTGCTTCTCTTTTTAGAGAGGTTTTTGCTATAGGGCGTATGTGCTCGCCAGACAGACAGAGAAACAGAGAGACAGAAAGCGAGAAATCACCCCCCGGGGGGATGGCCACGCCATAATCCCTTCTCCTCCATTCTCCTCTTGGGATCTTGGGCACGCACGCACACATGCCTGGTGTGAGTTTAACCCACCAGGTCCAGGACTCGAACTGCGGTCGACTACGTGGGATTCCAGCGACATAGACATTATGCTAACTGCTGGTCCCCTTTTCTGCTTCTTAAAGTGAGAAACATTTATTTTAAAAATCTAGTAACTTACTCGGCAGGAGCTGTATTTTCATGTTGAAGTCCAGGTGGTGTTTTCTGAGTTCTTAAAGCTATTTCAGCATTCTTTAACTCCTAACACCCAGAGATTTAAAGAAAAAAAAAAAAGTTAAGAGTTAGGTTAAAAATATGAAAATGCCAACTATCTCTAGATGAAAACTTCAAACAATGCCACTGTTAGAGCAAGAACTTATTACAGATGAAATTGCTTTACAAATTGCTAAACTCTTTTATGAGATGACAAACTACACTTTTTACCAACTATAATTATGAGCTGATTTCTTTTCAAAAGTAATGGATTTATTATTCATAAATTCTTCCACAGTAAAAGATTTTACTATTTAAAATCTTTAATATACAAATGTAGAAAGCACTGTTTTTGTTTAAAGTTTGTTTCTTCCAAGTAGGACAGAGAAAGATAGGCAGAGCACCAACAGGGTCTTGACACCACACTCCATCCCCAGCTTCAGGCAGCCCCAGATCTTAGGCACGCAAATGTCTACTGTACACAGGAATGTCTCTAAGCATGAGCCCAGAAACTTCTCATGTGGGTCAGCCTCACACAGAATAGTGTTTTACCAATGCACCACCATCCAGCCTCAAGAAAACACCAACTTAAAGGGTGGCCCCATGGCTTAGTAATTGAAGGAGCTGGATCCACATGGCCAACTGTGCAGCTTGAATCCCAGTCTGAAAAACCACTGGACACATGAGCACACATGCCCCATATCCTGACAGGATGAAGAAACGAGAGAAGAGACTGTGGCATGAACACACCCCACTGTGAGGTACTTTCTCCCTTTCCCTTCTCTTACTCTCTTTCTGGTGGGCGCATGCACTCTCTGGCAACAAAAAATAAATAAATAAAATAAACTTCAAAAATACTATTTTTAGGAGCCAGTGGGTGGTTAAGGCATTGGACTCCCACACAGTTGACCATGGTTTGCGACGCAGACTTGGTGGCTTGCTTTCTTACTTTCCCTCTGGTCAAATTTAAAATAAATAAATAAATAATATTAATAAGTAAAATTGAATAAAGCAATTCTTAGGAAAAAATACCATTTTCCAAAAAGGCAAGTATTGGCCCAGCTTTGATGCTATGGGCAATAGAATGCTAGGCACAATACTGGAGCCATAAGGGCAGGCCTGAGATCCCAGTCCTGGCTGGACCTGAACACAATGTCCACGATCCATGATGGCTAGAAGGCTATGAGGAGGATCACAGTGTAGCATGACTATCAAGAGTTCCTCTCCCTCAACCCCTCCTTCTCGCCAAAAAAATAAACTTCAAAAGAAAAAAAAAAGATAGCAATAGTCAAGGAGAGCAAAAAGTACAAACCTTAAGTTTTTTTTTTTTTAAAGTACTAATAATGAAGGCTAATAATAAACATCCGTTGAGGCTGATGTTGACAACAATCAACATCTGGGTGTTTACTACATACTAAACACCATGCTTTACTTATATTATCCTGGTTACTCCTTAATAATCATCTTACAATGTAAGTGATATTTCTTTTCAGATGAACAAAGACGTTAAGTAACTTGTTCAATACCATGTTACTTGAAAACCTGAGAGATGAATTAAGGAAGCCCAATTACTTTGACTCTTCCACACTTAAGTATTCTTATACTGCTTTCTATTACTCCTCAGTATCATTTCTACCTTCGAGCCAATGGTTTTCAAGGCTAAATTCCGTTTTACCCCTCTACAGTTTACATTTCTATCATTTCACTGCCTAGTTAACCTCCGAGTAACCTTCATTTGTAAACTACCTTAACTTCATATTCCCTTTTAGCACCCTTGTCCCTCATTAAACTGCCCAACTATTAAGCCTTAGACTGTTCGTTCTACTTCCTTTTCACCCTTCAACTCAGGCTCCCATCCCATCCCATCCCACTACAGTGCAGGTGCCCTGGAGAGGACTGGATCATCTGACACTGACCACTGCTTACTTCTCTAAGCTTGATTTACCAGGCCCAGACTCCTACAACCCTAACCTGCTTGCAGACTGTCAAACATGCTCACTATACGCCTTCAGGCCTTTGCTCCTTATTATCCACTTTCCCACTAGCCTGAGAAAAACTGACACCTGCTTCAAGTCTTATAGTAAAGGTATCCTACTCTACACAGATACTAAAAGTACTCACCTGAGCCCTTTGTGCCTACACCATACCCTGAAAACTAGAACGTGTTACTTAATTGACATAATCTTCCCCTAGTTTAAGTCTTTTTTTTTTTTTTTTGGAGAGGTTTTTGCTATAGGGCATGTGCGCTCACCAGAAAGACAGAAAGACAGAAAGCGAGAAATCACCCCCCAGGAAGGATGGCCATGCCACAATCCCTTCTCCTCCATTTTCCTCTTGGGACCTTGGGCACACACACAGCATGAGTTGAAGCCACTGGGTTTAGGACTTCAACTGCGGTCGACTACATGAGAGTCCAACGACATAGCCATTATGACAACTGCTGGTCCCTAAGTCTTTTTACTTAAAGATGTGTTGAAGTGCCTGGCACATAACAGATCTTTAAAAACTGTTCAAAAAATAAACAGAAAGCTGAACTTGGCAATGACTTCAATAAACCATTTGGTATCCACTCCACTCAGAAAGAACCATACTATTTATTTCCATTTTCAACTTATTTACCTAAAAATGAGGTACTTAGAATAATTTGTTTCTGTAAGATTTGGGTCTATATCAGTCCTCACCCCAGAAATGCTTATACTGGGTCATTGGAAATGTCATGATGCATTTTTGCATAGAAAAGATACATCATGATGACAATCCAATATTTCCCAGAAAGACTTTCTCTAAGAAAAGGTTTTAGGAACCAACAAGTGGTGTAAAGGCTACGTCACTGGACTCCCATGTAGTTGACTGTGGTTCAAGTCCCGGACCCAGAGACTTAAAACTCATGCCAAGCCCGTGTGCGCGCGTGCCCAAAATTCCAAGAGAATGGAGGTGAAGGAATTACAACATGACCATCCCCTCTGAAGGGTGTCTGTGTGTGTGTGTGTGTGTGTGTGTGTGTGATTTCTCGCTTCTCTCAGTCTATCTCTGTCTCTCCAGTAAGTACACATGCCCTATAGCAAAAATCTCTAAAAAGAAAAGGTTTTAGAGTTTAATAAGATTGATAACTACTTCACAAGGGATTCAGAACATTGTTTTGAATTAGTAATTGATGAGAATCTGGGTAGGTCATTAGTTCCTGTATCGTGGAAATAAGAGTAATCATAGCTCAAATTTCTCTGATACAGCCTATGAAATTTTCTAATCTCAGCTCGGATGATTTTTCCTTAAGGAAACTCAACTACCCTCTTCCTTTTATACCTTTACCCATTTTTTTTTTGTTATTCTGTTTACTCTCCTCTAAACTTTTAGAACTTTGGAGTTATCTTTCTAGCTAAAAATATCATCAGTTCTGCTATATATAGCTGTGAATGGAATCACCTAGTTTTAAGAGTTATAATGGGTCCTATTACAAAACTCATTTCTCTTTCTCTCAAGTTTGCTCTCTCTCCATTATTTTGCTAATGACATTTTCTACATAATTTATATAATTTCATAAATATGATTTACCATTTCATAAAATTTCATGTCATGTTTAATCAGTCTAAACATTCTCCAGTCTGAAAGCATAACTCACATTTTCCCTTTTCTAGAAGACATATATGATGATATATAAAAGAAGGATAAGCAGAGAGGAAATGGGTGAATACTGTGCTCATAAATAACTTAGAGAACAGGGTGTGAGAGCAGATAATGAAGTCTGAATTTTCTTAAACATCATAGTTTTGGAGAGCTATTTTAGTAACATCATTTTGCTTCTTTGCCTTAGGGCACTTGTACTCACCAGAGAGAAACAGAGACAGAGAAGGAACATAAGAAATCACCCCCCAGGAGGGATGGCCACGCCATAGTCCCATCTCCTCTCGTCTCCTCTCAGGATTTTGGGCATGTGTGGATACATGCCCAAAGTAATTTTCAAACCACCAGGTCCAGGCCATGTGGGAATCCAGTGCCTTAACCACCACGCCACCTGCTGCCCACCCCCTTATATATTTTTAAAAATCACAAAATACTCTCTAATAATTGATTTAAAGACACATAAGCACCTTTAAACACTTTTAAATATTACTAACTGTCCTACCATATTAAATTCATTAGCAGGTACTGTTGCGACGAGATCAAGTATATTTTATAATTATGGTATATATAAAAGACAACAGAACCATCTATTATCATTCTTCTCTACTGATGTAAAAACAGAACATATTGTATTTATCAATGTATTATATAACCACACTGTATGAGAACAAATAGACAAAAGTGACAGAAAATATTAGCTTCATTTTATTAACTAAGACCTAACCAAGACTAGCAAATTATCAGTCAAATTTAGTATCTACAAAGCATGATATATTTACTAACTGACAGATCAAAATAAAAACTCCTTAACTAGCTATTTTTTTCCTTGTGCGAGTATAATATTAATAGATCAATTTACCAGTGGGCATGCTTACAAAACACAGTTAAGAGCATAAGCCCTAGAGATAAATTACTAGAGTTGGAATCCAGGCTCTTCAACTTATTAACAACAAAGCTCTCTGCCTCTTTTGCCTCTTTTCTTATGTATATAACGAGGATAATAATATCTACATTATGAAGCTCTCATGAAAACTAGTTTAACAGAAATAAGCCAAGTAGGATACTACCTTCTACACAAGCAGCACTCAATTCAAGTAACTATTATTATGGCAATTTAAAAGTATATGAACTATTTTGTTTGCTTAAGAGTATGCCTTTATCAAACTTTCCAACAATAATTTTTTAAAAGCCCTATTTCTACTTTGGAAAAAAAAAAAAAAACAAAGTAAAACAAAACACCCTACTGTAAAAAACGCTATTAGAATACCTGAGCGGTTTCTATTTTCAATTTATCAATATTGAGAGTGTTTCTCTGTAATCCACTGGCAGCCAATGACAGAAGCTGCTTCAGAGCCTTAATATCTTCTTGTACTTTAAGCATTGCTTTGGAAGACATTCTACTAATTTCTTCTTGGACCTGTTTTTGTTCCTTCACGAATTTCCTAAAAAAGAAGATAGATATAACTGAGTTCCTAAAAAATTACACCTTTGGTTTTTGGTCTCCTATGGAAAAAGTTCTTTAAAACAAGATGTTCATAATTGACTAGATTTAGTCATTTCACAGTATATTATACCTCAAAACATCAGGTTGTACACACATAAAATTTTATCTGTCAATTAAAAAAAATACTTTAGTCAGGGTCCAAGTGTTTCAAGAAACAAAAACTAAAAATTCATATATAGTTCACACACTTTTTTTTTTTTACATAATGCAATTATAGAATTTTAATTCCCACTGCTCTGCTCTTTGATTTCTAAAAGCATTAAAATTATAACCTGAGCAAAATATTTGGAAGCACAAGATGTTTTCCTTAAAATGCATTCCAGAATTGTCCAAGTATTACTTATCTAAGTATATTTGACACTTACTGGAGATTTTCAACATCCTGGCAGATAACAGGAGGTAGATTTTCATCCTTCAGTGCTTTACTATCCCTTAAGAAAAGGCAACAAAGAAAAACCACTGAAAATTGAAAAAGTTGACAGAGGAATTTTACTAGAACATGTGTTAAGATATGAGAAAATAGTGTAAAAGTTCCCCACTTAAAACTTCACTAGAAGACTTCAAAGTTCCTTATTACTAATAAATTTCTTGACTTAAAGAATAATTTTAACAATTTGTCTGACATAAAAATTTCTTATCAAAGGACACTAGCATCTATTTGAAAACTTTTAACAAACTGTCTAAGAAAAAAGAAATCAGAAAATACTAGATTGGATATGTTGCTGATCCAAGTTCCCTCTGGCTCAAAGACTCTATGACTGACATACTCTTCAGTTTTAAAATATTAAAGCATTCATTAAGCAAAGTATTCAAAACTTCTCATAAAGACACAATCAAGAAACCCTTTTATTTTTTAACTTCAATTTGCTTTTCGGGGGGGCCACACTAGTAGTGCACTAGTAAAACGCAATCCTCTGTAAGGCAGAATCACATGGGAAGGTTGCTGTTTTGCTAGTTTACCTCTGGAGACTTACCTGAGTACACCAGGCACTCATGTGCCCATTATCTGAGCTGGCTAGGGGTTGGACTATGGCATCCAGACCCTGAGATGGGCTATGACTCTGTCTCACCTTTACTCACTCATGGAATAAACAAAAAGTATTAAAAATTCTGTTCATTTGCACTGGAATGGGAAATAAGACCTGGGGATTGCTTCAGGGAATCACAAACATTTAATGAGGACAGGAACAAGTGAAATTCGGTATGCCATAACAGAAATTAGTGAGATTTCAGTGCCTCTTAGGTTTTTCAGTTATATATAAGGGGTTGAAACAAACATAAGATGTTTGTGCTGAGAGCACTTGGTCATTAATTTACAAATACTTTATTTCATATAATATAAATAAAATATAATTGGTAATAAAAATAATTATCATTTTCAAATAAATATATGATGTATACAGAAGCTAACTCTTCCTCTTTGCTAAAGACATCAGGAAATAAAATGGTATTAGCATGGTAATTTATATGTCACAAAAACATGCTACAAGGGCCTGCAGATGGCGTGGTGGTTAAGGGCACTAGACTCCCACATGGTAGAGCGTGGTTTGAATCATGGACCTGTTGGCTTGCTTTCTCACTTTCTCTCTCTCTCACTCTCGCTCTCTCCCTATCTTGTCAAATTTAAAATAAAAATTAAAAATAAATAAATAAAGTTAAATAAAATAATTCTTTAAAAAAAAAAACAAAAACAAAAACATGCTACAAGAGGAAAGTTTCATGAGTTGTTTAATATTTAATAAGTAAAAAAGATAAATGAATAGGCCCAGCCACAGTGGCTCAGGTGGTATGGTGCCACTTGTACTACTAGGACCAAACAGGGAGGCCTAAAGCTCAAATCCTGGTGGACCTGAACACATGCATGCATGTAGGCACATCCATGATCCTGGATAGCTGGAAGGCTAGGAGGAGGATCTCAGTATGACAAGACTCTGTCAGGGGCCAGTACCTCTGTTCCACTCTCTTCCTCTCAGGAAATAAATAAACTTTAAAAATGCATACATTTGTGCGGTGTATGTGTGTGTGTGTGTGTGTGTGTATGTGTGTTATCCGGAGAAATGTCAACAACTCTGCTAGAAAAAATTTAAATTTTTTTAATGTCTGGAAATTAAAGATTGAACCTTTCATTTTTCTAGAAAATTTTATTTTTGACAAATATGGGTTTAAAAAAATTAAAAATTTTCATCTAAATGTGTACATGATTCCATTTACTTCTACCTATACCATCTGTATAGGTAAGTAAAACTAATTACAGAATCTCACAGTTAAGGAAAAGAGCGTGGTAGCTAAGGGCTGGATTCCCACATGGCCAACAATAGGGTTCCAGTCCCAGACCTGGTGGCTTGAAACACATGCGGGAGCATGTGCATGCATGCTCAAAATCCCTAGAGGAGAATGAACAAGAAGGCCCTGAGGTGAGGCCATCCTCAACTCTCTGGGTGGGGTGTGTGTGTAAGTATGATTTCTTCTCACTTTTCCTTTCTTTCTGTCTTTCTATGGTGAACACACATGCTTTATAGCAATTTTTTTTTAACAAGTTAAATTGTAAACTTACTCTGGTCTTGTTCCTGTTTTATCACCTAGAAAATTCAAAAAGCTTCATGTAAAAATAGGTAATTTAACAAAGTATTCCAAATACATGTTTCTAATCAACACAAATGAAGGTATAAATATAAATAGGCATTTTGTTTGCCTCTTAAACATCAAGTAATGCCTTGACTGGTGATGAACATAGAACACAGAGGTTATCTGCACACATAAGCAGACATGATTTGCATCTACCACTTTCAATCGCGAGGATCTTCCTTTCTCAATTACCTTCCATGAAAAATATCTTATATGGATGGTTTAAATGCTTGCTGATCAGTCGAACTCCTCACAGCTTTACCTAATACTTTTTTTAGGCCCTGTCAATGACAATACTGTAATTTGTCTGATTACATGAACTTTTCCAATCTGACAACCACCTAAAACAACTGTCCAACTCTACCTTCCTATCTGGCATAAAGAAGAGTACTTTTTGCTTCACACCCTCAATTACAATGGATATTCTATTAAAAAAAAAATGTTGCCAGTCATGTAGGTATATGATACACTTTACTATAATCTCAATTCACATTTCTATAGTATTAGTGAAGTAAAACATTTTCTTCAAATGCTAGATATTAATAAATTAATTTCTGAACTGCCTATTCATGTAATTTGTATATTTTTTCTTGACATTTTCTTACTGATTTCTAAGAGTTACTTCAACATTAAATACATTAACCCTTTGTCTTATATACACCATATTTCATATGTCTACTTCTAAAATTAAACCTTACAATTATTAGCATACATCTCCGTATCAGAGATATTCAAATGCAAAAAAAAAAAATCTAAAAGCAAGCATTTTACTTTCTATTTGTTTTTTACCTTTGTATATAGGGTTTTACTTTTTTCCTTTCATCTGACTGTATTTTATTTTCCCATATTTAATACTTCATTGATTCTAAGAATCTTTTTCATTCGTATTTTAACATTTCTGAAACTGGCATCTACAAATTATGTCTTAGAGTTGATGAGATAGTAATAAAAATAGGAATTTTTTTTGAGAGGTTTTTGCTATAGGGTGCATGCACTCACCAGAAAGACAGAGAGAGACAGAAAGCAAGAAATCACCCTCCAGGGTGAACGGCCACACTGCAATCCCTTCTCCTCTCAGGATCTTGGGCATGCGCACATGTGCCCAGTTGAGTTTAAGCCACCCAGTCCAGGACTCGAACCGTGGTCTACCACATGGCAGTCCGGGGACACAGCCAGTACGACAACTGCTGGTCCCAGGATTTAGTGTTATTTTTTTCAAATAATTCATCCACTTTTTTTATTGACTAATGTACTACTCTGACATTCCAGTCTTATTATAAATATTTATGTACATACAAACATGTTATATATTACTTGGGCGTACTTCTAGATTACCATAGATCTCTGGTTAATCCACTTAGTTTTGCCTCCATGATACATGTGGACTACCATAAAAGCTTCCTAGGGCTGGTCTATGAACTTGTGGTTAAGGTAATTAAAACCAACTTGGCTAACCATGCTGTTAAGCATACTGGACCTAGGGGCCAGCAGATGGTATGGTGATTAAGGTGATGGACTCCCACGTGGCCGACCACAGTTTGAGTGCTGAACCTGGGGACTTGAAAATAATGCAGGGCACTTGTACGTGCAGGCCCAAAATCCCAGGAGAATGGAGGAGAAGAAAATGTGGTGTGGTCATCCCCTCAGGGGGTGATTTCTCACTTTCCCTCTCTCCTGTCTCTCTCTAGCAAGTGCAAGTGCCTTAAGACAAAAATCTCTAAAAAATTAAAATTAAAAAAAAGAAGACAGCTACATTAAGATAAGAATACATACAAATCAAAGTTCTTTACAAAAATAAAACCTTAAATGCACAACGTACACAAAAAAAATGTGAAATACTAATGATAACACAAACAAGTAGAAACCATACTATTGAATATACAGTAAAACTAACAATTTTTCAGGCATAGGAATTTTGAGGAACCTAGCAGTTCCATCAACAGTACTATTTATTAGAACATAATATTATAATAACCTTACTTACTTTTTTTATCTGATGAACTACTAAAATCTATGCCACCGAGGCCTTCACTGCCTGCAGTTGAAGTAGCTGCTGTAGTTCCCAAAGTCAAGCCTAAAGCATTCTGGCCAAGCCCTATAAATAAAACACATTTCATTGGGAAACAAAGCAGTTTCAATCAGCATTTTTTTAGGTAAATGCATCTTCACTTCCAGTCACATTTGGAACTACAATGCTTACAATTTCAAAGATTTTGTATCAATAAATCTTTTATCTTAAGAGAGATTTCTGCTATAGGGCACATACACTCACCAGAGACAGAGACAGAAAGCAAGAAATCATCCCCTCAGCGTATCCCTTCTACAATCCTTTCTCTTCCATTTTCCTCTGGGGAGTTTGGGCATGAATGCACACATACCTGGCATGAATTTTAAGCAGCTAAGTCTGGGACTCGAACCACAGTTGACTAGGTGGGAGTCCAATGACGTAACCACTACACCATATGCTGGTCCCAATAAATCTTTATCTCTTTAAGTCCATCTATTCCTAAACTGATAAAACTGCTATCTATTTTAAAAACAAAGGGATAGCACAGTAGTTAATATAAAAGGATAACTGAAACTAGATTTAAATTCTGAAAGCATGTGACAGAAACTCACTTAAGTAAGTTAAAAACCAATGGCACTGGGACCAGCAGATGGCTTAATGGTTATGTCACTGGACTCCCACATAGTTGACCATGGTTTGAGTCCTGGACCTGGCGGTTTGAAACTCCTGCTGAGCATGTGTGTGTGCATGCCCAAGATGCTGGCAGGAGAAGGGACTGTGGTATGGCTATTCCCGACCTCGGGGGAGGGGGGTGCTTTCTCGCTTTCTGTCTCTCTGGTGAGCACACATGCCCTATAGCAAAAAATCTCTCTCTCAAAAAAAAAAGCAAAACAACAAACAACAAAAAAACCCAATGCTACCTTTAGGTTAACATGATCATAAAAAAGGCAGAGTCAAAACTCTAAAAAATGGTAAGAGCAGAACTAAAAACTAAGCAAACAGACTCACTGTACCTTTCCTTCTGTTATTTTTTCTTAATTTTGCTTTTATATAAATCTTTAAGAGATGTTTAAATATTGATCATGCAAAGAAATGCATTACAGTCCCCTAGTTATCTAGTTATTAGAAGATATTTTGCGTATCTAAAAAGTTTGACAATAATGATAAAAAATAAGTATCTAACAAATCAACGCAAAATTGACCAACTCCTTTTCTCTCCTTCCACACATGGATTTTCTCTACTAAATTCACTACTGGAATAGAAAACAAAAAAGAACTATGGATTCTTTAATAGACAACATCAAATCATATCCCTGCAACTGTACCATATGACAACATAAAAGTATTATATTAGGCACATACTAGGGGCTCAGCAAAGCTGAAAGTTAAATAGATATGCTAAAGTAGCCTAAGTATTATTGGAAATGCTGTGATTTCAATACACATTAACTTTTCTTAATCTACAGATTGTTAAACAGAAATTCTTGACGTTACTTCACTGTCTGAAGTTAATTACAGAATTTCTTCCAAAAAAAGAGTTTTTCTTACTCTCATGAAGTGGCTTTACAAAATAGAGATTTTAGAACTGGGACTTAAAAGAGCAAGTTGCCTCAGGATAAAGTTATGCGACAAAATGATCCAAGACTATTTGTCATTTATCAAAAAGACAAGTCTCTCTAGAACGGTTTACTGACTCCTTAAACAGGCTCTTACTTTGTTTTTTTTTTTTTTTATTTAGTCAGTCAATAATGAGAAAGGAAAACTTCCTTCTAAAACATGGCTAAAATGTCCAATTATGCATAAAAGGCATTATTTTATAATTCGGTTTTAATACTAAAAGCAAACCTTACAGATGAAAAAGTAATCTGTTCAGAAGGATAAATTAAAGTGCATTTAAATATGAACATTTACTGTTCTGGAAAATAAAATGCCATACCTGTTGTTGCTGTGTTTGTATTCTGGAAAAGTGAACCTCCCAAACCAGCCAAGGCTCCTCCTAATGAAAGACCTATAGATGCAGTTGTAGTTGTGGCTGTTCCACCCAAATTATTCAGAGTAAACCCTGTGGATGCTATAAAAAATAAGATAGTAAGCCTTCAAAAGGCAGCATTTATCAATACTACAGAAAAAACACAAATATAATTTTTTAAAAAAGACCTGACTTCCATAATAAAATTAGCTCTTTGGACAAATTACTTGCTAAAGATAAAATTAGGTGTACTTAGGAATAAAGAGAGCTAGCCCTAGAGCCTCATGGTCAAAGGAGCTGGATCTCACATGCCTAACCACTGTGTGAATCCCAACCCTGTTGGCTTCAAAAACACACAGGGCACATGTGCATGCATTCCCAAAATCCAGACAGGATGGAGAAATGGAGGAAAAAAAATTGCAGTGTGGCCACTCCCCACTGGGAGGGTGCTTTTGCCCTCTCTTGTCTCTGGTGAGTACACACACACTCTGGGAATTTAAAAACAAAAAAAAAAAGAAAAGAAAAATAGTAGCTTCAAAGCAAAACCAGTTACAGAAACAAGGATTTGAATGGTACTAAATAACTGATTGCAGACAAGAGCAGTTTTCAACCCAAGCCACTGACTCTAGCTTCAATATTAAATAAATCCTAAATCAGCCAAGGTTTATGTATAGTCACTATTCTTCCCTATGACCAAGCAGCTGCTTAAAAATAAAGTAGGTATCAATAACTTTACATTTTAACTCTCTAATTCTCTCTTCCACTTTCCTCTGTAAATAGAGACCATCTCCCAAGCTGGTCTCTGCTGCTTTAAAGCCCAATATAGACTTTTCCTCTTTACAAATCAGTAATTTACGAGTTCAAACTACTGAACGATTAACAATTGCCCAAACTCAAGTCAAGTTTACTAAAGGTGGATATTTGTGTTCTCTAGCCAAGTATGTATATGTGTGTGTGTGTATGTTTTTTTTTTTCTTCAGATTTTTGCTATAGGGCGTGTGTGCTTGACAGAGACAGAAAGTGAGAAGTCCCCCTCGGAGGGATGGCTGTGGAGCAATCCCTTCTCCTCCATTCTCCTCTTAGCATTTTGGACACATGCCCCGTATGAGTTTTAAACTGTTGCATCTGGGACTCAACTGCAGGTGACTATATGGGAGTTCAGCAACATAATCATTACGCCATCTGCAGATCCTATAGCCAAATAAACTTTAAATTTAACCATTAAATCCAACTTTTCCCCATTACGCCTCACCTGCGGGAGTTGATGTCAGAGCAGATGAGAGAGTGAGACCACTGGCTGAGGTAGACGTAATAGGCAGAGCGAATGGTGTGGCAGATGCTGCAGGTTTACTGAATCCCAGACTGAAGCCTGTTGTAGATGCAGATGTAGTGGCTGGCGTTCCTGTTTAAAAATAAATACATAAAACCTCACTTTACCTTAAATATGTTTATGTATTACACTCGTTTCAATCAAGATCCCTAAAAGTTTGTAACCCTTCTTTTTATCAATAGAAGAGTGTATGTGTAAGAGAAAAAAAGATACAGAAATTGTGACTATATATCATGGTGAATACTGAAGAGATGATAAGAAAACTCTACCAATGTAACATCACAATCAGTTTCAACTCTATCCCTAGATTTATCTAAAACAATGTTTATCCTCCTTTTTCCCTTCACTGATAGCAGAAAAATAAGTCCCTCTTCCCCAAGACTGTATAAACACCATTCCCTATTCCTAAAAACCCTCTTCCTCTAGCACTGCATCTATCAGCTCCCAGCTCTCTTCCTATGCTCTGTGCTACTCCCTGTCAGTCTTCTTTCACAGCTCTCCTTCCCCTGTCCAGCTCTTACACGACACTCCCTCATGATCCACTCCTGCTTCCTTACTTCACAGATGATCTCACCCCTACTTTCACCATTTCAACTACAGGTACATAAGCCTAAATTTACACCTACCTAAGTTCCCAGGGACTAGCTTTACCTTGATGTTCCTTTGGACTCCAGCATATGTTAAAACAGAAAAGCTTTGCTAAACTCTCTACCATAGTCAACTCATTTGCTTATGCCAGAAATCACTGTCTCCTTGAAATCCTTTCCTTCCTCTATGTTCCATGAGTCACAAATTCTATCAATTCTACTTTCAAAGTATCCGTGGATTAGTCATCCCCAAAAACCATAGCTTAAACCATCTCTCTCTCAAGAACTAGTCCAACAATATCTCATTTCTCTGCCATCAGTCTCTCCTAATCCCTAGGTTCCCCTCAACTCAATTATCTTAAAGACAACAATAACTATTCTGATGATTCTGTCCAGCCTAAGGTTTCTGTTAGCTCTTGACTACCTCTAAAATAATTTCAAGACCTGGCATATAACTGACCTTCCTTATCTGGTCCCAATCCACTCCTCAGATCTTAACTCTCTCTACCAGACCTCTAAATCCTAAACTCTGAGAATAAAGTATTTTCCACGTTTCCCTGGATGATTTTATGATTGCGTCTTTGTGCTTTCCACTCCTCTGTCAGAAATGTTTTCTGTCCCCCAAAATAAGTCCTATTACTTCCTTTTCTGCCTTCCATGTTGCCTTTCCTACATCTTCTAGAGCATTTATCAGATTATACAAGAAGGTATTAATGTATCTGCCTGTCCCTGTCACTTTCAACAGTCAGAGTATCATGCTCATGTGCACAGCAGTTCCTGACATTGTCATCAGTACCAACTTCACCACCAGCACTACTGTAACACTCGCTAATACAGAAGGTTCAAGATATTATGTACACAGGGCAAGAGAGTTAGAGAAAGTAGTAACTGCTCAAACAATACTAAACGAAGAAATGTATGAATAAGCAGCATGTTGTTTTCTCCTGAAATTATTGGGAAAAAGAAGCGAGAAACTAGCTTCTGCACTGCCCTGACCACAACTGAAAGTTCCTGCCAGAGTATAATGCTTTAAAATCATGTATGGGTGCTATAACCGCAAAAACAAGAGGAATGAATTGCTTGCCCTCATTGTCAACCCTGTCCAAAACTTTGGTGGCAAACAGATGTATTGCTTTCTGCTCATGATAAGTAAATAGCATCCAAGTGAAGAAAGTTTGCCAGAATGTAATTTAACCTCAATTTAAGGGCTTCTCAATTGTTCTTTCTTTCTTTCCTTTCACATTATTTACTGCCATCCAGATTCCAGGCAGGCTAAAACCCGTTATTTACATTTTCTTCAGCTTACCACTTCTATACCCTAGCTCTGTGAGACAGAGAAAAGACAAGAGTAGAAAGGTTATTTAATTTGTTTAAATCATTAGAAAAATCACAGATCTGGGATCTTTCCTCAAAAATTCTTACCCAGAGTTAATCCTGTCGTTATAGCTGTTGCTATTCCTAGGGACAAAAAAAAAGAAATAAAATTTAATCATCAATGAAAACTGTATTCTTTTGGCTTATCTGTCATAAGGGAAAGGCTTACAATTACCCTTGGGGAGTGATAACACTTCTAGTAGGACCAATATACATTACAAGATACAGCACTCTAACCACTGATACAAGCATTATTCCTATGGCACTGGGTTTTCATACTACAGACTGTATATAACTTGAGTAACTAGGGTATGTAATTTATAAAATGCAAATAATTATTGCTTGTAACGAAACTAAGCGAGGAGGAAAAAACCTACTCCAAGATAATCGCTGGCACACAGAACTGTCTCAGCAGCTCACTGACTGGTCTGGCTGTCTTTATCACAGCCATGCTTCCATGTCACGGTGCGTGGCTGTGAGGTGTGCTGCACTCACCGCTAGAAGGTTGATGTCAAAACTGGCAACAAAAACCAATGGGTTCTGAGAGCAGAGAGTGGAAAAGGAAATAGGGAAACAGACTTTTCAAAAGGTCCACTCCAGTAACATTATTTTACTAGCTTCAGGTATTAAAAACAAAAATAAAACTTTCTATTATTGAAATACCCACCAGAAATCTTCAAGTTCTTTATGTCTTGCCCTTTTGCCACTGAAATAACAGTTTTAATAATATAAAACACTAAAATATCTCTTGGGAATTATGTATAGCAAAAGAGAACAGTGATTGTCCCACATATATTAATTAATGCTTGAAATTGGTTAAGTTTGTTTAAACAACAATCTTCACCAAAAACACTTCATTATACAATCTAGTATGACAATTTAAATTACCGTAATTAATTATATTTAAAGAAAGAGATCTTCTTCAATTCTTTGAGAAAGAACAGGGTGGGGGGAGTGTGTGTGTGTTTTCCTTTCCTGTACTTCCTTTTCCTACACTGCATTCACAGCGAATGACTGGGCCTATCATTGGTCCTTAATTTCAAGTCCCCGCCTCAGCATTTACAGTGGTTTTAGTCTACTACTTATGATCCTCGTAATAAGTGAGATACAGGGTAGAACCTGGAAAAGAATAAACTTCTTCAGTCTAGTCCCTGAAGATGTGACTTTTACCTTTACCTGTATTTGTTCCTCCAAGAGTGAACCCAGTGGCAGGTTTAGATCCAAAGAGCCCAGTCCCAAATCCACCTGAAGAAGCTGTCGTAGTTGCTGACGTTGTGGTGCTTCCAAGAGTTCCGAAATTGAGCCCCACAGAAGGGTTGCTGTTTATGAAAAACACAAAATAAAGTCTACTAAAGCCAATATTTACTTGAGGGGAAAAAAAAAAGATGAACTCTTAAGGGTTAATTATTTTTTAAAAGGAAACATATCTAATACATTGCCACAAGACCCAGAATAAATAATAAATATACCTTTATCCAACCAAGTATAAATATTTTTCTCTTCTCCGTGAAAATAAATCCAATAAAATTAGTCTTAAAAAATATAATACCAAGCTTCATGAATAATGATCTATAGCAATTAGGATTTCAGATCTTAAAGCAATCATAAGCAATCACACATATTCCGCTTTCACCAGCTTTATTTGAAATCTAACACATTTTAAAATGGCCTTGAGGAAACCATGAATGTAGATCATTTTCCTTTTGAACTACTCCAAGTAGAGTTTACATTTCCAAATTCAATTATTCATCTCCAATTACCTAAGATAAAACATACCTAGAAATAGAAAAGTTAGTTTGTCTTCACTTTGGTATTACTGTATTACTATGTTTATGGTATTGGGAGGGGCAGGGTAATTCAAATAGGTATTCTGCCATCAGAAAAAAGCAAAACAGAACTCATGTTTGGGGGCAGTAAGGGTGCAGGGGGCATATTTTGGCAAAAATTAATGTTAATGTGAAGCAAAATTAGCTTCTATCAAAATTATGTGTACCTGGGAACCAGCAGTTGGCGTAATGGTTATGTCGCTGGACTCCCACGTAGTCGACGGCGGTTCACGTCCTGGACCCGGTGGCTTAAAACTCACGCTGGGCGCGTGTGCGTGTGTGCCCAAGATCCCGAGAGGAGAATGGAGGAGAAGGGATTGCGGCGTGACCATCCCCCCTGGGGGGTGATTTCTCGCTTTCTGTCTCTATGTCTCTCTCTGTCTGTCTGGCGAGCGCACGCGCCCTACAGTGAAAAATCTCTCAAAAAAAAAAATTATGTGTACCTGTCCCTGGCCTAGGTAGAGTGGCATCTGGCTGGTGATGCTCATCTTGTATCACTCAGGGACAAAGTAAACCCTTGTTTATCCCAGCTTGGCTTCTGATCAGTGCCCTTGCCTGGTTTATGCCTTGGACACATGAAAAAAATAAATACATAAATAAATAAATAAAATTATGGGTTCATTAACAGAAACTCTTCAGAGAGCTTTTAAGAACTTTTCAAAAAGACCAGCTGATAAAAACAAGTGAACATGAACAATGTTCATAGCTTTTCAACTTTTCTTTCTTGTTTCCTTTTAGAGAGACTTTTGAGATAGGGTGTGACAGAAAGAGAAATCATTCCCCCCAGAGGGGATGGCCATGCCACAATCCCCTCTCCTCCATTCTCTTCTCTGGATCTTGGGCACGTGTGCATACATATGCGCCCCAGTATGAGTTTTAAGCCACTGGATCTAGGACTTAAACCCTGGTTGACTATGTCGGAATCCAGCAATAACAATTTCGCCATCTGCTGGTTTCTCAACTGTTCTTATTAAGATTCAGATACACAAATGTGTTATATACAGGTGGGAAAACAATCTGTGAAAATAACCGAAAAAATGTCGATAATTTGCATTTCAAAAATTATGTAGGAGGGTTAAGAGAAAACAATATGAACAACATAATGCAAGCCCATTTATTTTACAGACTTATTACTTCTCTCTCTCTCCTCCATAAAGACATAATCACCATGAGAACCTAATGCCATTTTAAAAATCTTAAAAACTCTGGGATGTTTCAACTTAAGGGGAAGAAAACAGTGTGGTAGCTGGGTTCCAGCACCAGCTCCCACACGTGCTGCTATTTATGTGAAAATATTAGGTCACTGGAAAAGTTGTGACGTTTTTCAATGCAAAAGTGAATCATGGCTTTTCTGATGACCCAGTATATAACCTTTTAAACCTCTATTTACTCATCTGCAAAAATAGGTATTCATTCACCAGGGTTTTTAAAATAAGGGTTAAGTGATTATATAGGGCAAATGACTTCAATAAATGTTATTACTGTTACCAGTAAGAATACTTGTAAATTCAACTAATCACACGTACACAGCACTATGCCAGAAATAGCAAGCAAGTACAAAGTTTACTAAAATAATCCCTATTCAAAGACTATGTTGTTGTTTTCTAGGATAAAATAACATGAATAAATGTAATCCAAGCCAGAATAACTCTCCTAGTTACTTGAGTCCAGACATCATCAACTCCACGGTGAGCCCATCTGCCAGATGCCAAAGGCCTAGTGGGAGGGGACTGCTGTGACCCTAGCAGTATCACAGAAATGAAGAACTTAGAGCTTACTCAGGAAGTAGAACTTGAGATGGGTCATCAACGCACAGCAGGAAAAGAGAGAGGGCATGCCCTAACTGTGTCTTAGTTTATCCCTGATTTAAGGAATGTGTGTGAGGTTCATAAAGGGCACCGGGAGGCAGAAGAGGGCTGCAAGGTCTCACTGACAAATACAGTATAGATCTTTAAAGATGGAATTGCTTAAAAAATTTTTTTGGGATGTTTTTGCTATAGGGAGCGTGCGCTTGCCAGAAAGAGAGAGAGAGAGAGAGAGAAAGACAGAAAATGAGCAGGCACCCCCCCTCCCCCCCGGGGATGGCCACATCGCAATCCCGCAATCTCTTTTCTCTTTTCCTCTATTCTCCTGTCGGGATCTTGGGCATGCACGTACATGCGTCCGGCATGAGTTTAAGCCACTGGGTCTGGGACTCAAACCACACTTTACTACATGGGAGTCCAGTGACATAGCCATTACACCAACTGCTGGTCCTGAGAATTGCTTAAATTTAAATTAAGAAGTAATTTTAAGATGGACAGCCACACAATACGATAGTTAAGTACTGTGCACTAAGAAGCAGATACCACGCAGTCAACTGAAGTTCGAATCTCAGCCACGCAAGTAGCTTGGAAAAACAGGCGGAACATAAGCATGCCCCAAATCATGATGGAAAGGACAAAGAGAGGAAAAGGGCTTGTGACATTACCACACTCCATTGGAGAGTGCTTTCTTTCTGTTCTTTCTACTGAGCACACATACACTCTGACAATAAGAAAATAATACATACATACACACATATATATACACATATTATATATATAATATATATAAAAGATATTTTAAGAAATATTAGCTACAACTAAAACTAAGCAAATTTTTTAAAACTATCAAAACCCAAACTAAGGAATAGTTAAAAGGGAGAGAGTGTAGTATGTAATGGCTCTATGTCCAGACAACACAGTAGTAAATTTAGAGAGAGACAGCATATGCAAAAACATTTGGCTGGTGTAGTCTGATAGTACTGTTATTTTTTCACTGTTATGTGTATAATGTGGGGAAGAATACATTAGTATTTTGGGACTGTTTTAAAAAGTCAAAACATTATGCCAAATTTTGAACACATCTAAGTAGGAAATGGTTATTATGCTCCCTTATATTCCAAACAAATCAGTGATCCCGTTTTCTTCACTACTATTCCAGAAACAAGATGAACCGTAACAGTGTGTTTTTAAACAATGAATTTAAAATCATTAAAATTTCTTGGCAACCTAAGATAACTGAAGACACACATAACTACAGTTGAAAATATTACCAAAGAAATACATCACACTGAAACTTCCTTACTCTACCAGAGAGGGAAAAGAGAAACTTCTCTGTGGCAGAGAAACTTATTTAAGAAAAAAGCTACTCTCAACCCGACCATTTGAAAGGATGTGCTGTAGAAAAACGAAGTTGACTCCATCAGCTCAAGAATGTTATTTTAACTCTCCAGCTTGCCTTACTGTGCATTTGGGAGATAACATAATAATTAACATTTACTGAGCACTTAGCAAGTGCCAGACAGGATGTTAGAATACTTTACATGCTCATTCAGCAATTGTGAGGTTCATCCCTTTTCCCAGCTATGAGGACGGAGGCTCGGCAAGTAGCCTAACCATGATGATTTGTCAAGAGACCAAGTCTTCTGGCAGCACTAGGAGTAGTCAGACCTCCAACTAGCACTCCAACTGACATATTAAACAGTCTCTCTTTTCATTAATTTATCCAAATATTTCTAAAACTTGAGTAAAATTTTCTAGTTTAAAACTAAGAATTCACTCAGTCCTTAAGCAAGTATTTATAAGCTCCTTTTCTATGCCAGGCAGCCCTAGGAGCTGAGGATGGAGTGGTAAATAGGACTCAGACCTTGTTCTCAGCAAGTCTGTAGTCAATGACAGTTTTAAGTACTAATTCTTTAATTCGATGAATATGTACTGAGCTCCAGGCACTGCATCTACTAAGAGACAATATGAAAAAGACTCTGCCATCATGGAGCTTACATTCTAGTGTAAGGATCAGACAACAAGCAAGTAAATAGTAACTACAGTGAACTTTGTACAACTGTGATAACTGCTTTAAGTGCAAGGTACTGTGAGAACAGTAATGTTTGCTGGACTGACAGATCAGAAAAAGACCTCTGGGGAAGACACTATTTGAGTCCTAAAGTAAAGCAGGCATTTCAAGAGAGAAATAGATATTAGACAGGTACAGAGTAGGAAGAGGTAGGGCATTCCAAGCAGAGAACTGTCCTAAACTGGGAAGGAGTTTGCCAAGCTCCTCTAGGGAACTCAGAAAAGGGTATGTTGCTACAGTAGTGTTTTTCAAAATAAGATAGGGACATTAGGAATATAAACTTAGGGCCAGTAGATGGTGGTGGTCAAGGTGCTGGATTCCACAGGGCAGATTCCATGGTTAACAGTCCTGGTCTCCGTGGCTTGAAAAAAACACCAGGCACATGTGTGTGCATGCTCAAAATCCCAAGGGGAGAATGGAGAACAGACTATGTGACAGCCCCCCCCCCCAGTGACTTCTCATTTTCTTTCTCTCTCTCCAGGCAGTACATGTGCCCTATGGCAAAAAGCTAAAAAATATATATAAAATTAATCTAGCAAGTCATAAACTACATTTTCAAAAGTGAAATGTAACAAAACAAGAAATATCAAAGCACTTCCCATTCAGTATCTTTCTTTGAAACTTTGTTTCAATTATTTATTTGTGTGCATGTATTAGGGTGGTACTGTAAATGCAATTTTTTTTACAGTGGTCCTGGATCATTGAAAGAAGGACAAGTTGTGTTCAAGATGAATCTAGAAAGGTTTCAGGTGACTCTAGGCCTTGAACATGGTAAGGTTTCTTTTTTAAACTTCTTTCTAAAAATAGTGGAAAATAATGGCAAGGGGAGCAATAGGAATTTTTTTTAAATCACTCTAGCTACAATGTGGCAAAAAAGATTGATGTGAAAACACATTTTGAGACAGCAATTGGAATTCCATTAAGCTAATCTATGCAGGAAAATAATACATACATACACACATATATATACACATATTATATATATAATATATATAAAAGATATTTTAAGAAATATTAGCTACAACTAAAACTAAGCAAATTTTTTAAAACTATCAAAACCCAAACTAAGGAATAGTTAAAAGGGAGAGAGTGTAGTATGTAATGGCTCTATGTCCAGACAACACAGTAGTAAATTTAGAGAGAGACAGCATATGCAAAAACATTTGGCTGGTGTAGTCTGATAGTACTGTTATTTTTTCACTGTTATGTGTATAATGTGGGGAAGAATACATTAGTATTTTGGGACTGTTTTAAAAAGTCAAAACATTATGCCAAATTTTGAACACATCTAAGTAGGAAATGGTTATTATGCTCCCTTATATTCCAAACAAATCAGTGATCCCGTTTTCTTCACTACTATTCCAGAAACAAGATGAACCGTAACAGTGTGTTTTTAAACAATGAATTTAAAATCATTAAAATTTCTTGGCAACCTAAGATAACTGAAGACACACATAACTACAGTTGAAAATATTACCAAAGAAATACATCACACTGAAACTTCCTTACTCTACCAGAGAGGGAAAAGAGAAACTTCTCTGTGGCAGAGAAACTTATTTAAGAAAAAAGCTACTCTCAACCCGACCATTTGAAAGGATGTGCTGTAGAAAAACGAAGTTGACTCCATCAGCTCAAGAATGTTATTTTAACTCTCCAGCTTGCCTTACTGTGCATTTGGGAGATAACATAATAATTAACATTTACTGAGCACTTAGCAAGTGCCAGACAGGATGTTAGAATACTTTACATGCTCATTCAGCAATTGTGAGGTTCATCCCTTTTCCCAGCTATGAGGACGGAGGCTCGGCAAGTAGCCTAACCATGATGATTTGTCAAGAGACCAAGTCTTCTGGCAGCACTAGGAGTAGTCAGACCTCCAACTAGCACTCCAACTGACATATTAAACAGTCTCTCTTTTCATTAATTTATCCAAATATTTCTAAAACTTGAGTAAAATTTTCTAGTTTAAAACTAAGAATTCACTCAGTCCTTAAGCAAGTATTTATAAGCTCCTTTTCTATGCCAGGCAGCCCTAGGAGCTGAGGATGGAGTGGTAAATAGGACTCAGACCTTGTTCTCAGCAAGTCTGTAGTCAATGACAGTTTTAAGTACTAATTCTTTAATTCGATGAATATGTACTGAGCTCCAGGCACTGCATCTACTAAGAGACAATATGAAAAAGACTCTGCCATCATGGAGCTTACATTCTAGTGTAAGGATCAGACAACAAGCAAGTAAATAGTAACTACAGTGAACTTTGTACAACTGTGATAACTGCTTTAAGTGCAAGGTACTGTGAGAACAGTAATGTTTGCTGGACTGACAGATCAGAAAAAGACCTCTGGGGAAGACACTATTTGAGTCCTAAAGTAAAGCAGGCATTTCAAGAGAGAAATAGATATTAGACAGGTACAGAGTAGGAAGAGGTAGGGCATTCCAAGCAGAGAACTGTCCTAAACTGGGAAGGAGTTTGCCAAGCTCCTCTAGGGAACTCAGAAAAGGGTATGTTGCTACAGTAGTGTTTTTCAAAATAAGATAGGGACATTAGGAATATAAACTTAGGGCCAGTAGATGGTGGTGGTCAAGGTGCTGGATTCCACAGGGCAGATTCCATGGTTAACAGTCCTGGTCTCCGTGGCTTGAAAAAAACACCAGGCACATGTGTGTGCATGCTCAAAATCCCAAGGGGAGAATGGAGAACAGACTATGTGACAGCCCCCCCCCCCAGTGACTTCTCATTTTCTTTCTCTCTCTCCAGGCAGTACATGTGCCCTATGGCAAAAAGCTAAAAAATATATATAAAATTAATCTAGCAAGTCATAAACTACATTTTCAAAAGTGAAATGTAACAAAACAAGAAATATCAAAGCACTTCCCATTCAGTATCTTTCTTTGAAACTTTGTTTCAATTATTTATTTGTGTGCATGTATTAGGGTGGTACTGTAAATGCAATTTTTTTTACAGTGGTCCTGGATCATTGAAAGAAGGACAAGTTGTGTTCAAGATGAATCTAGAAAGGTTTCAGGTGACTCTAGGCCTTGAACATGGTAAGGTTTCTTTTTTAAACTTCTTTCTAAAAATAGTGGAAAATAATGGCAAGGGGAGCAATAGGAATTTTTTTTAAATCACTCCAGCTACAATGTGGCAAAAAAGATTGATGTGAAAACACATTTTGAGACAGCAATTGGAATTCCATTAAGCTAATCTATGCAGGAGTTGACGGAGAAGTTTCACTGAGTGAAAACCTGACAGAAATCCTAAGTATTTCCATAAGCATGAAAGCATCAGAAAGCAGGGACCTTAATTTATCTTATCACCCTAAACAGAGCCTAGAGCATAAGACTTTAACCAATAAATACATTCCATGAGTGACAAAGGCTTAGAGCAGGGCTGTAGAACTGGAAATGAAGTCAAGTGGATATTGCAGAGCAAAATGATCAGAACTTGCCATGAAATCTTTTGAGTTTAAGAGAAAAAGAAGTATGGAAAACATTCCCAGATTTTGGATTTATTTATCGCCGCATGTGCCGGTCCCTTCTCCTTCTCTTCTCTAAATACAGATAATGCTAGATGTATTTTTACCTTTTTAACCTACAAACATATCCTTTATGCTTCAGAAGGTACTTCGTTGACAGCGTGCACAACTTTAAAAACACTGCTACCTTTACCTTCTAGAACTGGGTTCTAAAGACGAACATGATCTCTTGCCATTTCAACCTTCTTTCTGAACCTCTGCTAGAATAGTTCTGTCTCCACCTGAATTAGTAGTTGCACAAAAACTATGCTAAACACATTCTGCAATTTAAGATCATGTGATTCTCATCACAACAAAACATTCTTACTTCCCATAGCGCATAAAATTACCACCAATAAATGCTGTAAAAAGAATTTTTAACAAATCATGAAAGCACTGTAATGTCCACCGTAAAACTTCAGTGGAATCTGAATTACCAGGGAAATACTATAAACGGTTTTCAGGTTTTTCTATCAATTGTTCCTTTCTAAAACTCACAATAAGCTATTATTTCATTCGTTCGTTCCATATCTACTCTCTATGCTTAAGACTGATTCATGGCGAAGGCTCGGGAGTGAACCCCAGACCTTTTCACCCGGCCAGATCCCACTTGGTAGGAGCATGCCTGAACCATCCGTGGATTCTTGAGACCTCACAGCACAGATGCCATCCGCGCTCCTCCCCGCCAGGCCCGGGAATGGCCACAAACCCGAGGCCCAAGACGCGGGCGGCTCGGCGAGTGCCCTGCCCAAGCCCACAGAAAGGGAGCCAGAGGGAAGAAAGCGGGTGACAGCACCAGGGAGCCTCCGAGGGAAGCACCTGGCTCCGCAAGGCGAGGAAATGGAGTTACCTAGATGCTCCTGTCCCGAAGGAGAAACCGCCGCCTGTGCCGGTCCCGCCGGCGGCCATGGTGGTGGAGCCCAGGGTCCCGGACCCGAAGGAGAACCCGGTGGACATGGCTGCCAGAAGCTCGATGCCGCCAGCAAACTCAAAGGGGTATGGGACGCTCCTCTTGCCTCACAGCCGAGGCGGGCCTGGGAGCATTGCTCCTGCCCAGTCCGGGCCTGGCGGGAACTGCAAGCACCAGCGGCGGCGAGAACCGAAGGGGGCGGAGCGACTAGCGGAAGCACGCACGACGCCCGGCGCGCGCACGCAGATCGTCGGAAGCGCGCCCGCCGCGCAGAGACTCCTGGGACAGGCCTGGTGTTGACGCCCAGCCACCTCTCTTAAAGGGGTAGCGGCCCAGAGTTTGGGGACCAGTAGATGGAGAAATAGCTACATTGTTGGACTTCCACGTGGTTGAACGCAGTTCGAGTCACAGACCCGGCGGCCTAAACTCGCTCAGGGGGCCTGTGCGTGAGTGCGTGCCCAAAATTCAGAGAGAAGAATGGAGGAGAAGGGATTGTAGAATGGCCATCCCCCCTGGAGGGTGATTTCTCGCTTTCTATCTCTGTCTCTGTGTCTCTGGCTAGCGCACGCACCTTATAGCAAAAAGCTCTCAAAAAAAAAAAATAGCACATACGTAACAAAACCATTTTTTCTCTTCTTAGTTCTTCTATGTTGGCATCTGTGCTAACGCAATCCTGCCAAAAAGGTTGCTCAGAATCGTGCAATCGGCGAGATCCCTGATGTGTATAGCTAAACTCCCAGCACAGAAAAGGAGGCGGCTACTGGCTTTTGTTGGCTGCTGCGGGTCCCTGAGAAGGAAGGCGAGTCAGAAATCCAAAAGTCGGTCTTCGGTGTCATGACGTGACGCCAGCGCCTTCAGCATGCAGGGAGCCCATTTGGCGCAGTCCTGGCCAGCCTAATGACACGGATGGGGAGCGGGATTCAGAAGCACTTTAGAGACATGGGTAGGTGGCCCCGGTCGAGGTCGGTCGAGGTCTCCTAGCAGGTAACTCAAGTCAGCAAATAGAATCTGCGTGTCCTAGGAGCTCAGGACCTAAAGCCAAGGGGTTGGGGTTCTGCGACTGCTTAGGCCTTGCGGTCCATCACTTTGTGCTAGTACTATAGGAACTGTGCCTCCAGAACTGTGAGGACAGTTTATTTTTATAGCCACTCCAGAATGTGGTATTTTGTTAGAGCAACCCAAGTGCACCAAACCATCTCTGGATAATTAAAAATAAATAGCACTTTGGGACCAGCAGGTGGCATAGTAGTTAAGGCTCTGGACTCCCACATGACCAATTGCAGTTTGAGTCCAGGACAACAGCTTGAAACTCAGACTGATGGCATGTGCACCCTGAGAAGAGAATGGAAGAGAAGGGATTGTGCTGTGGCCTTTCCCCTGGGATGGTGATTTCTTACTTTCTCTCTGTCTCTCCCTCAAGCACACGTGCCCTATAGCAAAAATCTACTCCCCTCCCCCCCCAAAAACACACACACACAAATTTAAATATCATGGCAGTCCCAACGGGAGTGATAAAACAAAAAGAGAAGGACCTGCAGGTGGCATGGTGAATAAGGCACTGGACTCCCACATAGCCAAGAACGGTTTGAGTCCTGGACCTGGTAGTTTGCTTTCTAATTGTCTCTTTCTCTCTCTGGTGAGTACATGTGCCAGATAGCAAATTTTAAAATAACAAAATAAATTATTCTTTAAAAAAAAAAAGAGAGAGAGAAAAGAGACATAGGTATTTGAACTATGATATAAAGAAAATATTCAGTTACTGAGCAAGAGGAGAAAAAGAAAATTGCGGGTTTTAAAGCTTCAGTGACCTAGAGGAGCTATTGTCAGTGATGGCTATAGGATTGTCAATTAGACAATAAAATCTAGGGTACATCCTCTGACTAGGGGGAAAAAAAAGGTGAGGGGCCAACCGGTTGCATAATGATTATATCACTAGACTCCCATATAGTCAACCGTGGCTCAAGTCCCAGACCTGATGGCTTAAATTCACGCCAGGAGTGTGTGCATGCATGTCCAAGAACCCAAGAACCCAAGAAGAGAATGGAGGAGAAGAGATTGTGGTGTGGCCATCTCCCCAGGGGGTGATTTCTTGCTTTCTGTCTCTCTGTTTCTCTCTTTCTGGCAAGCACATGTGCCATATAGCAAAAATCTCTCCAAAAAAAAAGAAAAGAAAAGAAAAGAAAGATTGCTGGAAGGAAGGAAAGAGCATGTAAAAACATAGTAGAGACTAAAATAAGATGTTCTTAGTAGGGAGAACTGAGTGTGGCATATATGGGAACTCCAATAATTCTGTAAGTCCATAGCTTTTAAAGTTAAACATTTATAAAAGAAAGAAAATAAAGGAGCTGGTAGGTGGCATAGTGGTTAGGGGCCCTGGACTCCCACATGGCTGATCACAGTTCGAGTCCTGGACCTGGTGACTTGCTTTCTCACTTTTCTTTCTCTCGCTCTGTCCCTCTCTGATCAAATAAAATAAATAAATAAATGAATAAAGCAATTTTAAAAGAAAAAAAGAAAGAGAGAGAGAGAGAGAAAAGAAGGAAGGAAATTTGACCTAGAGATAAAAGTTTTGGTTTGGGTGAGAGCCATTCGAATCAACAAACTGTTCTTTCAACTGTATAAAAATTTTAGCATGGCATTTCTGCCTCCAATCTGAACAAAGAAGTTTAAGTTACATTATAATAACAAATCCCAAAATTCCACAGGGAAGAATGCTTCAGAGACAGAGACCAGGATCATAGACAAAAAGTATTACAATCTACCATGTGCCTCCACATCCCCCACATGTTCAAACTGGAACTTAAAGACCTCTTTTCATCGCCTATGCCTGCTGTTTTTATATTAGCAAAAAGAAGTGAAAAGATGGGGGCCCAGTGGCGGAACAGTGGGAAAGCCTGACACTGCGATACTGACTCACATGGGAAAGCTCTGAGTTCCCATCCGGAGAACTCCCTGAGGACACCAGGCACATGTGCCTGCTCACGATTCGGGCTGGCTGACGCTGGGGTACATCACAGCAGCAAGACTCTGCTGCAAATTCTCTCTCTTTCATGAAAGAAATAAATTAACAAAGTTCATTTTTTTTTAAAGAATTATTTTAGGGACCACCATTTAGCATAATGGCTATTTCGCTAGACGCCCCGTGTACTCTACCATGGTTTGAGTCCTGGACCCTGTGACATTACTCACACTGGGCATATGTGTGTGTGTGCCCAAGATCCCGAGAGGAGAAGGGATTGCAGCATGGCCACCCCCCCCCCCTGGGGGGGGTGATTTCTTGCTTTCTGTCTCTCTGGCAAGCACACGTGCCCTAGAGCAAAAATCTCTCCCCCCCCCAAAAAAAAAGAATTATTAAATTTAATTAATTAATTAATTAATTTGTGTGTGAGACTTAGAGGGTAAAGTGAGAAAGCACACTGCCAGGTCTGGGACTTGAATCGCAGTCAGCCATGTGGGAATCTGCTGGCCCCAAATGAACAAACTTTTAAAAAACAAAGAGCATTCCAAAACTTTAAAGAAAGTGATTTTAATATACCTAACTATCTGATTAGTCAACTGAAAACTTGAGTTGAATGACCATAACCTGAGTATCATGCCTGCTTGAAATAAGCCTAAAGCCTGTCTAGCCAGGCAAAACAATGGAGCCCCAGAATTTGGCCTAACCTTCCTTCCCTAGCCCAGTGAGAGTGACAAATTCTATTCCACAGGATCTTCTGAATATTACTCTTTTTGACATTGTGGAATGTGAACCGTATGTGAGTTCTATGTGAATTACTACTTTCCAGGGATGAAACAAGGGCTTCATTCAGGTACTAATTCTATAGCAAACTCCTGTGTAACCTAGCTTCTTCTCTCTCTTTTTAAAAAATTGTCACAGGGTCATGTGTTTGCCAGAGAGAGAGAACGTGTAAAAGCACCTCTCATGGAGGATGATCAGGCCACACTCCCTTCTTGGTCTCTCTCCTCTTTGGAATTTTGGGCACGCACACACATTTGCCTACCACATTTTTTTAAGCTGCTGAGTCCAGGTCTCAAACCAACCAGTTGGCCAAGGAGGATCAAGCTGCCAGTTAGTCATGTCCAAATGGCCTCCCCTTGCTTCTTATATTGTGAGAATTCTGTTAAGAAACTTCATCTTTTGGGGCTATCAAGTGGTGTCATGGTTGAGGTGCTGGACTCCCACATGGCCAATTGTGATTCAATTCCTGAACCTGAAGGCTTGCTTTCTCATTTTCCCTCTCTCTTTCTCTCTGATGAGCACATGTGCATGTAGCAAAATAAAAAATAATGATGATGAGTAAAAGTAAATAAATAATTCTGAAAAAATAAGAAACTCCATCTTTCACTGATTTGTTAACTGTATACTGACATTATTAATGTCATAATAAACTGAATCATGTGAAAGACAATAGTACTGTAAAAAAAATTTCTCATTTGGGGACTAGCAGATAGTGTAACAGTTACGTCACTGAACTCCCATGTAATCGACTGCAGTTTAAGTCCTGGACCTGGCAACTTAAAACTCACACTGGACACATGTACATGTGTGCCCAAAATTCTGAGAGGATAATGGAAGAGGAGGGATTGTGGCATGGTCATCTCCTCTGGGGGGGTGATTTCTCGTTTTCTGTTTCTCTCCGTCTCTCTGGTGAATGCACATGCCCTGTAGGGTGAAAAAATATATATTTATATATGTATACTATATACATTATTATATATATATATATAATAATGTGTATATATAATGTATAATGTATATAGTATACATATATAATATACACTATATATACGTATATATATATACACATATATATGTATTTCTTCTTCTTCACATATATGTATATATATGTGTATATATAAATAATATTCTCATTTGTATCTGTACTAAAATATCTAAATTTGGGGCCAGCAGGTGATATAGTGGTTAAGACACTGGTATTTTGTTATAGCAACCCAAGGCCACCAAACAATCTCTGTATTTGGATGATTAAAAAGAAATAGTATTGGGACCAGCAGGTGACGTGGTGGTTAAGGTGCTGGACACTCCCACATGGCCGACCACAGTTTGAGTCCCAGACCTGGTGGCTTGCTTTTTCACTTTCCTTTCCTCTCTTTCTCACTCTCTGTGTCTCTCTGTGGTTAAATTAAAATAAATGAATGGATAAATAAAATTAAATAAATAATTTTAAAAATAAAAATGAATAGTATTTTTGAGGTAGCAAGTAGCATAGTGGTTAAGGCGTTGGACTCCCACATGGCCAATCACAATGAATCTTGGACCCAGAGACTTGAAAATCATTCTGAGTGTGTGTGTATGCGTGCTCGAAATCCTGAGAGGAGAATAGAGGAGAAGGGATTACAGCATGGCCATCCCCCTGAGGAGTGATGTCTCACTTTCCTCTCACCGTCTCTCTCTGCTAAGCATGCATACTCTATGACAAGAACCTTTAAAAAAATCAAAATAGGCTTGCTTTGGGTAAGGATAATAATTTTTTGAGACACATTGAGAGTTGAGAGTTTTTAACACAAGAAATGAGAATCTGAGGTCTACTTAAAAGGATCTGTATTATCTCTTGTTCTAGTTCTTGAAAATATTCAATAGAGAGATTATCTTTTAGAACTAACATGTAACCAATCAATTGCCTTTGGTCACAGCCTTTGTCTTAAAAATTATTCTTCAATGAGTTGACCCTGTAGTACAGTAGTTAAGCCCCATACATAAGGAACCAGATCCCAAATGACCCATTGAGGTTCAAGTCCCAGTCCTGGTACTTGAAAAACACACTGGGTGCATGCCTAGGATCCTGACGGGATGAAGAGATGGAGGAGGAAGAATTGTGGCATAATTAGGCCACTTTAGAGGGTGCTTTCTCTCTCTCTTACTCTGGCCAGCATATTATTCTCAAATGAGTTTACTGGTTTTAAAGATTTAGTGTCCTTAAAAAATCTGGGACCTGGGAACCAGCAGTTAGTGTAATGGCTATGTCGCTGGACTCCCACGTAGTTTGACCGCAGTTCGAGTTTTAGACCCGGTGGCTTAAATCTCACGCCCGGCGAGTGTGCGTGCGTGCCCAAGATCCCGAGAGGAGAATGGAGGAGAAGGGATTACGGCATGACCATCCCTCCTGGGGGGTGATTTCTCGCTTTCTGTCTCTCTGTCTCTCTCTGTCTGTTCGGGATCTTGGGCACGCACGCACACGCGCCTGGCGTGAGTTTTAAGCCACCGGGTCCGGGACACGAACCACAGTCGACTACGTGGGAGTCCAGCGACATAGCCATTACGCTAACTGCTGGTTCCCGACCGCAGTTCGCTTTTTATTCCCGGTGGCTTAAATCTCACGCCCGGCGAGTGTGCGTGCGTGCCCAAGATCCCGAGAGGAGAATGGAGGAGAAGGGATTACGGCATGACCATCCCTCCTGGGGGGTGATTTCTCGCTTTCTGTCTCTCTGTCTCTCTCTGTCTGTGTGGCAAGCGCACGCGCCCTATAGCGAAAACCTCTCAAAAAAAAAAAAAAATCTGGGACCAGCAGTTAGTGTAATGGCTATGTCGCTGGACTCCCATGGAGTCGACCACGGTTCAAGTCCCAGACCTGGTGGCTTAAACTCACGCTGGGTGCATGTGCGTGCATGCCCAAGATCCTGAGAGGAGAATGGACGAGAAGAAACTGTGGCATGGCTATTCCCCCGGGAGGTGATTTCTCACTTTCTGTCTCTCTGTCTCTCTGTCTCTTTCTGACGAGCACACGTGTCCTACAGCAAAAAGTCTCTCAAAAAAAAACCCTATTAAATTCTGGGACCAGCAAATGGTATAACGGTTATGTTACTGGACTCCCACATAGTTGACTGTGGTTCGAGTCCTGGACCTGGTGGCTTAAAACTATGCTGGGCTCATGTGTGTGCATTCCCAGAATTCCAAGAGGAGAATGGAAGAGAAGGGATTGTAGCATGCTCATCTCCCCTGCTTTCTGATTTCTCACTTTCTGTCTCTCTCTCTCTGGCAAGCACATATGTGTTATACCAACAACAACAAAACAAAACCAAAATCCTCTCACCAAAAAAAAATGTCCTATTAAATTCTTGGGGCTGGCAGGTGGCATGGAGGTTAAGGTGGGTGGATCCCACATGGCCAACTGTGCGGGTTGAGTCCCACACCTGGCAGCTTGAAAAACACACCAGGTGCATGTATGTGTGTGTGCCCAAAGTCCCAGGAGGAGAATAGAAGAGAAGGGATTATGGAGTCATCACTGTGGGGTGATTTTCTCACTCTTTCTTTTCTCTCTCTCTCTCGCTCTTGCTTTTGCTCTGTCTTTCCAGTGAGTGCACATGCCCAATGGCAAACTGAAAAAAAAATCCTATTCAATTCTTGAAGGAGTCAATAACAACAACAAAATGTATATAGAAAGATAGTTCAGTAATGCAAAGTATATGGCAACTAAAAGCAAGGTACACAAGTGTTCTTTGCAATTCTTCCCCAACTTTTGTGTATATATCAAAGTCTGAAAACAAAAGTTGGAAGAGGAATGTCTGGTGCAAAAACAGAAGTGCCCAGTCACAGGTCAGAGCAGTAATTGTCTATTTTCTCCTGAAGTTTTCACTCATTACCCAGGAAATTAAATACAAGCAATATAGGGAATTTTCTATAAAGCTAAATGTATTCCATTCAAAGTACAATGATTCATGTTTAAATATGTCCTTACTATTGGTGAAGATGGGGCCTGAAAAAGTCGTCTTCATGACTTGATAATGTTAGTGGATCAGGATAAGACCAGGAAAGAAACTAGGCAATGTCAACATGAAATAAATGAGGGGAGCTACCTTGTTGTTACTGATATTTATTCTGTACTTTCTTCTTTCTTTATTTCATTCAAAGTGGCATGCTAACCAGATAATTCTATCCCAGCTTTCTTTACAGATAAAGATGGCTGATTAAATGTAAGATGAGACTTCAAGGATGGTTCATTTGAAGGGGCGCAGATAATCGGCATACATCCTTTTTGTCTTTCTCCTCCTTCTTCCGTCTTGCTCCTAGATCTTAGACATGATGGCTGGATCTCCAACAGTTATCTTGGGCCATGAGTGACCTTAAGATTGAGAGTCTTATGCTAAGGATATAAACAGTATGATCTTAGGTCCCTATTTTAGTTTGATGTCCCTGACATATTTATGTATTGACAGTTGGTTGTAACAAAATTTTAAGAGGGTAAAAACTTAATTTGACTCTGTCGTTGAAAGGTGGACATTTTGAAAGGAGATCAGAATCAAGGTCATCAGAGCAGAGACCTCCCCACCCCGCATGATCAAAGCTTGGTGGGTTTAGAAGAAGATGGAATAAGACAGAGACATGGGGACACAGATGCACGTATTTCACCGTGTTCTGGTACAGCCAGAGGACCCTTACCAGTTGTGGCCCCTGGGTCTCTCACCAGAGAAAGACTAAGAGAGAGAGGAAGAGGAAGAAAGCACCCACAATGGGATACGGTCAAGCTATAATTCCTTCTCCTCCATTTCTCCATCTTGTTGGGATTTGGGGTGTGCACTCATGTGCACCTAGCCTGTTTCTCAAGCCACCGAGGCCAGGATTTGAACCTTGACTGGCCATTTGGGATCCAGCTTCCTTAACCACTAGGCAACAGAGCCTACCCATCTTTTGGTTGCAAAGAATCAAAGTCACTTCAAAGGAGCTCAGTGTAAATATGTATATATACAAGGGGAGGTATGAGAAAACAGTTATTGTACAGAGAAATTTCAAATGAATTTAGAAAAAGAGGAATAGCCACCCTGAAATATATCATAAACCAAGAGCCAGCTTGCAAAAAAGAAACTGTGGTGAGTTGTACCTGCTTCTGGAAATCTGGAAATCCCAGAGGTGGGAGGAGGAATTAACCAGGTGACCAAGTGGCTGAAAGGAAAAAGAGGAGGTGATATTTAGGCAGCTCCCACACAAAATCAGTGACTTAAAAAATATTAGCTAAAGGCCAACCAGGCAGTGTAGTGGTTAAGACAGCTGGATCCTACATGGTTGACTGCATGGTTCGAGTCTTAGACCCAGAGGCTTGAAAAGCACATGTATGTGCATGCATGCCCAAAATTCCAAGAGGAGAATGGAGGAGAAGGGATTGTGGCATGGTCACCTCCCCTGGGGGACGCTCTCTCACTCCCTGCCCCCATTCTGTTTCTCCCTAAAAAATGCATGTACCCTATAACAAATTAATATGTGTGTGTGTATATATATATATACTAGCTGAGGAAGACCTGATCTTTAGGGAGCAAAAGCAGGAGTTAGCAAGCAAGCAGCAAAAAGTGGACCAACATGGTCAAAGCAGACTCCTCCTCTCCATACCCCAGTTCTAGCTCCATCTCCATTAGTCTGAGGGCTAAACAGAAAGGGAGGAGCTTTGAGCTGGATTCAAGGACACATTTTGATTTACATCAGGCTGAACTCTTTGACTCCTTAAAATTAGACTATTCTAAAACCCAGGAGTGACTGGTACTTCTCTTAGTGGGATCCACTCAAGCTACTGAGGAGAGGTGAAGGGAGAGCCAGCAAAGCAGGCTGAAGGGTAGTGGTGGAGAAAAAGAAAGACACTGCTTGCTTTCACCTTCTGGAACCCAGTTTTTAATGAAGTGGTTACATGGAATAGAGCATGATCAACCACCATATCAACCAATATCCATAGAATGTACAAATGATTAGAAAGACCACATGGCACTTGGTAGTAGTCAAGATTTACTTCTCTAGAGGATTCAGAGAGAAGGATACCAGAAAAGGTGCTAGTAATTTTCTTTTTTTTTTTTTTTTTGGAGAGGTTTTTTGCTATAGGGCACGTCCGCTCGCCAGACAGAGACATAGAGACAGAAAGCGAGAAATCACCCCCGAGAGGGGCTGGCCATGCCGCAATCCCTTCTCCTCCATTCTCCTCTCGGGATCTTGGGCATGCACACACACGCGCCCAGCATGAGATTTAAGCCACCAGGTCCGGGACGCGAACCACAGTCGACTACGTGGGAATCCAGCGACATAGCCATTACGCTAACTGCTGGTTCCCCGCTAGTAATTTTCTTGAAGGCAGAACAAGGAACAAGCCTCCAAACCTCCAAATTCTGTAGGAGTGAGGATTACATTGATCATAGTATGTTTCCTTCCAGCTCAGAGAGAGGCTGACTTGCATATGTGTACTCATTGAGCCCAGCGTACCTCCTCAATTGCAGGATATAGAAGACAAGTGATCAGTTGAATACAATATTCAGTGCACCCGGACCACAACGTTTCATTCTCTACTCAGTCTCCTCAAGTGATACAGTCTGATGCAAATAAATTTCTAAATTCAGTATGAAGCATTAGTATGAGAATTAGCAGGTATGCATGTATCTCTGATGACACTAGGATTTGTTCTGGTTAAGAGACACATATACATCACTATTACTTAGTGACTACCTATTGAAGCTAGCCTCTCTGCTCAGTACTTTGGTTCATTATTTCATTTAGCCCCCAGAGAAGATAATGATGACTATCACTATCTTTAGATAAGAAAGCCAAAAGTTAGAGGAATTAAACAATAAACTCACATAGCTAGTAAGTGGCAAAAATGAGACTTGAGTTCAGATATGCTATTCCAGAAAGAATTCTAAACATAGACTTCACCTTCTGCATCTACAAATAAAAGCTGAGCAATAAAATCAAGCAAAATGTTCTTGCACTTTTAACGATCAATGTTTATATAAGAAGCGCCAAGATTAAGAGGTATGATTAGCTGTACAATATCCGATTAGCTGGCAAACAGTAAACATAATTATTAAAGATCAATGTTTGACTTTGAAATGTGAAAAATATTTCTTTACCTGGCTAAGTATTAGATATCTCTTGTGCCTTTTATAAGGGAAGTAAGTGATGGTTTTTCTGTTAGAGGGCACGTGTGCTCCCTAGAGAAAGGGAGAGGGAGAAAGCACCCTCCATTGGGGCATGGTCATGCCACAGTCCCTTCTCCTCCAATTCTCCATCCTGTCAGGATTTGGAGAGTGCACACACACATGCCAGCATGTTTTTCAAGCTACTGGGCCCAGAACTTGAACTGTGCAATTGGCCATGTGGAATCCAGCCATCTTAGCTGCCAAGCCATGGGTTGGCCCAAGAATTGGTGTCTTAAGCAACCCCCCACAGGGAATGGTTACACTACAATCCCCTCTCCTCCATCTCTCCTTCCTGTCAGAATTTTGAGCATGCATGCACACTCACTCAGTGTGTATCCATGCAGTTGACTATGTGGGATCCAGCCCACATAACTACCAGGCCACAGGCTGGGCCCCTTCATCTACATTTTTTTTTTTTTTTTTTTGAGAGAGATTTTCACTGGAGGGCGCGTGCGCTCGCCAGACAGACAGAGAGAGACATAGAGACAGAAAGCGAGAAATCACCCCCCAGGGGGGATGGTCACGCTGCAACCCCTTCTCCTCCATTCTCCTCTTGGGATCTTGGGCATGCACACACACGCACCCGGCGTGAGTTTTAAGCCACCGGGTCCGGGACACGAACCACGGTCGACTACGTGGGAGTCCAGCGACATAGCCATTACGCCAACTGCTGGTTCCCCCATTCATCTACTTTTGAAAACGTGCTCTACAAAATTCCTACACATATTTTGTTAAACTTATTTATTGATTTTTTAAAGATTACTTTATTTACTTATTTGTTTACTTATTTATTTTTAATTTGACCAGAGAGGGACAGAGGGAGAGAGGAGAGAGAGAGAGAGAGAGGAGAGAGAGGGAAAGTGAGAAAGCAAGCTGCCAGGTCTGAGACTTGAACCATGGTCGGCCATGTGGGAGTCCAGCACCCTTAACCAGCATGCCACCTGCTGACCCCCCTTTTTTTTTTAAAAGGTTATTTATCTTATTATGGCAGTGAGTGCATGCACATTCATAAGAGATAGAGAGACAGAGATGGGGTGCCTTTGTCAGGGTCTCATCACATGATCCTCATTTTCCTCAACCCTCCAGTTCGTCAAGATCTAGGACCCTCATGAGTGTACCCGGAGTGATTTCAGGCAGACCAGGGATCTGAGCCTATGGTCGAATGTGGCTTCCAGCACTGCAGTTAAGTTTGCTACCAACTGTGCCACCAGGCTGGTGGAATATACATTATGCTGTGGCAAATACATTTTCTAAAAAATGTCATTTCTAACTTTCCTAATTTGGACTTTATATGCTATTTCAGCAATTTTAGTAGTTACCCTAGAAATGAAAACATATAAACATAACCTTTCAAACATTAGAATTCACGAACACTCCTACTCTCTTTAGAGACAATGTACAAAGATTGTAGGAGTAACTCCTGACTTGCATATTTGAATTTTTCAACCTCATAAGACTTTATTATTATTTTATGCAATGTTTGTTGACATTTACTCATTTCTCTTTTCCTTCTTTCTTTCTTTCTTCTCTTAATTTTGCCATAAGTGCATGTCCTTGCCAGAGAGAGACAAAGAGAAAGAAGTGGAAAGTGAGAAAGCACCCTGCAATGGGGATGGTCAAGCCATCCATTCCCTTCCCATCCATTCTCCTCTTGGGATTTTGGGCACGCATGCACATGCACCCAGTATGTTTTTCAAATCACTGGATCAGGACTCAATTCATGCAGTTGGCCATGTGGGATCCCACCACCTTAATCACTACACCACTGGCTGGCCCACAATGTACTCATTTCTTTACATTTTTTAAAAGAAAATCTTCATTTCCTTTGTATCTTAGAGCTTCTGTCTATGGTAATTGTTCTCATTCTGAATTATACTTGAAGAATTTGCTTTAATATGAGTCAAGGAAAACTCAGTCTTTGTTTTTTGTTTGTTTGTTTAAAACTATCTGTTTTTAACTTTATTTTACTTTCTCACTCTCATTTCTTGAAGAGTTTTTCCTGGAAAAAGAATTCTCGATTGGCAGGTTTTTTTTTTTTTTTTTTTTTTGTCATATTGAGAATATGGTTCCAAGGATACATGTCTTCCACTGTTGCTAATGAGAAGTGAGCTGTCAGTTAACCATTGATATACTGGAGATAATTTGCTATTTTCTCACTCTGTATGTTTCTAAAATCTCCATTATCTATAATGAATTTAAAGTAGTGTATTTGTAGTTCATCGTGATGTGTCTAGATATGGGCTTCTGGTTATTTATCTGATCTGGAATTTGTGAACTTCTTTATTCTTCACCTTGATATATTCTGTGTATTCAGAAAAATCTCAGGCATTATCTCTTCAAATGTTATCTTAGTGTCAGTCTCTCTCTCTCCTATTCTTGTGAAACTGCTATATAATTAGATTCACATTAGCCATTTCACTCTATCTTCCATTTCTCTTAACCTGTCTTTTATATTTATAGTCTTTTTAATTCTCTATGTGTAGCTTTCTGGATGATTTTTTTCTTAGTAATTTTCACTTTTCTAATTTTCTTCTATTACATCTAATATATTAAACCAATCAAATTAATTTTTCATTTCAATTTTGTATTTTCATGATAGAAGTTCCATTTAGTTCTTAATCTCTGCTAAGTCATTGAAAAATTATTTTCCTATACACTGCAAATTTTTATGGTACTTTATTTCTTTAAACATAATGAACATAATTGCTTTATAAATAAAACCTGATAATTACAAAATCACTTATCACCATCACATTGTCCCTGCTAATTACCTCTTGAAAATTATTTCTGAGCATGCTAGTTATTTTGATTTATTTTATGGGAAAGTAATTGCAAGAATTATTCAAGACCTATTATAGAGGTGCATTCCTAGGCCTTACAAATCCCAACTACTTTAATCTTCATTCACAACTTGAACTTCTTTGGATCATATAGGTAATATGAATTTAGGCTGTAATCTATCTAATCCAAGGCTGCAATATCTTCAAGACAGGCAATTATTCCTTTCTCAAATGAATGCAAATTTATTTGTGGTCTTCTGGGAGTTGATCAGTCAACTTTCTTTCTGTTTCTAGCTTTATGGGGGAGGGTGTTCCACTGAATTCCCTATATGAGATAAGTCCTAGACTGACTTCTGAACATGTGTCCTGGAATAGAATGAAAACAGATACTAAATTCACCTGATTTGAAAATGACTCTCTTCCAGCATGAACTTCAGTGTCTTGCTCACCTCTTTGGGTATTTACTTTCCTTTCTGTATTGCCCTTGTACGTTTTCACTATCTTGATAGTTAGGTGATGCTTTCGACTCCAGTTGTATACTTTATCTGCTATTTGAGGCTTCTTTCTCCCCCCCAAAAAAACTGATATCCTACCTTGTCTGCTTACTATAATTACAACTTTAATATGGATTTTTAAAAGCAAATCAATATAGAATAGTTATTATGGATACAAAGTGGAGTCAGACTGTCTGACTTTACATCATAGATCTAGGCTAACATGCAATGTATTTTGGGGCAAGTTACTTAACTTTGTGTTTAAATTTTCTTTCCTTTTTTTTTTTTTTTGTTAATGAGGAAAGTAGTGGCCTAGTGGTTAAGGGAGCTGGACCCTACGTAACTGAATGCATAGTTCAAATCCCAGCCATGGTGGCTTGAAAAACAGGCTGGATGAGTGTGTATTCCATGACCCAAATCCTGACAGGATGGAGAAACGGAGAAAGGACTGCAGTGTGACTGTTTCCCATGGGAAGGTGCTTTCTCCCTCTCCCTTTCTTTCTGGCAAGAGCATGCCCCCTCTGGCAGTAAAGAAAGTAAAATGAGAAAAGTAATAGTATTTTCCTCAAAATACAGATAAAGCGATTAGTGCACATTCTATCACCTGATCATCACTTAGGAAGTGTTAGCCAACGTCATTATGATGATATCTTTGTAAGAATTGGTAAGAAGGAGGAAATTTTAAAAAGGGCAAGAAATGAGAAAGGGGAGGGTGGCTTGTAAGAGAATGCAGAAGATAACAAACATTGTGGGGGAGAGGATATACTAAGAGTCTTTCTGTATGTTAGGCAATACAATTCACCTCTTCATTTTCTCAAAAGATCACCAGTAAGGACATAAATTACTTTTCAATTTTTTTCTCTCCAAGCAGGATTTGTGGTTTTGTTTTATTTTATTTTTTTTGGTGGGGAGGGTTAGAGTATGATACTATACCAAGACCGGTTTCAAGGTGATTCAGTCTTTTTCTTATAATTTCCCTTAAACAAAAATCAGCAACTCTATGCAAAGAGTATTGTGTTTACTAAGTGTCTCTGTTGCTTTGACAATCTGAAACAATATGGGCACTCCAAGCAAAACACCACCAAGACAACTTAAATAAAATGAAATAAAGTGAAACAAAACTTGGACTTAGGAAAGAAAAATGAGATGTTAGAAAGGCCTGTGAAATAGTAAATTAAAAGGACCCATTTCTTCCAAAGCAGAGCTGTGAAGCCATTAAGGAAACTGAACTCAGTCATTCCGAAGGTGTCTGAACCTGGAATATGCCCCCATTCCCATCTTTGAATCATCTTTGATTTCCTTTCTTTCCAAAATACAAAAAAGAACTTTACTCTGATATCCCGTTATCGACATGTAGACCTGACCCATGGAAGAAGAAATCAGTTGCCTTCAATTCCCTCCCTAAGGTTAGTAACTAGGTGCATATCCCAGGAAGAAAGATTGAAGAATATCAATACACCTGGACGAAATCATCACAAGCTATTATTCATCTCCCAAACCCATTCTGGCCCCCAAAAGAATTTACTCATGATTGAGCATTAAACACATTCCTTCCTCCAACGACTTCCAGTGATTAGAAAATCAATCTAGTTTTCTTTATCATAGTATTTGACCAACCACTGCTGAACAAGATTCCTGCTACAGTTTTGTTTTAAAGTTTTGCCATAGAATGAGTGCACTTGCTGGAGAGAGAGAAAGTGAAAAATTACCCTCACCTCCTGTGGGGGATTGGAGGCAGGCACAGTGGCCATGTCACACTCTCTTCTCCTCTATCTTTCTCTCAAGATTTGGGCACACATACACATGTGCCGGGCATGTTTTTCAAATCTCTGATCTAGGACTTCAACCCAAAGTCAGCCATGTGAGACCCAGCCACCTTTTTTTAAAAAAATTTTATTCATTTGTTCATTTTAATTTGACCAGAGGGAAACACACACACACACACACACACACACACACACACAAAGAGAGAGAGAGAGACAGAGAGAGAGGGAAAGTGAGAAAGCAAGCTACCAGGTCTGGGACTCAAACCATGGTAAGCCATGTAGGAGTATCTAGCACCTTAACCACCACACCACCTGCTGGTCCCAGCTCAGCCACCTTAACCACCATGCTACCAGCGGGTCCATCCTTGCTATGATTTTTGATCAATGTAAGCCTTTGATTGATCCTCCTTCCCATTGCAACTTTTAGCCTTTAAATTCATCTTGAATTCTGTAGGATCTCACCACACATTATTCAGGGCAACTTGCACATTGTGCTGTCCAGGCAGTCATCCTCATTTTTGCCTGCATGAACTGTTTGGTTTTGTGTACTTCGCCTCAGCCTTCTTTTATAAGTAACAGGCCTTTGTGATATCAACCACAATAAGAAAGTGTAAAGATTTTCTTCCTTGTCTTTTAAAAAGGAAATGGTCTACTTACAGAGGAACGACTTAGTACACACACTTAGGAAACAGAGCAGTGTTTGTCCACCTCTGCACTGCTGACATTTGGGCAGGGATAATTCCCTGTTGTGGGGGGCTGATATGGTGCACTAGAGAATGTTCAGCACCCCCATCCCTACCTTCAGCTGAGGTAACACAGAAGGTCTCCAGATCTTGTCCCCTAAGGAGAAAACTCACTCCATGAGAACTACTGCATGAAGGGTATTGCAAAAACAATGAGAGATTATTCATCTCTCAATCCTATTACCCAGAAATGTGAACTTTATTTTACACAAATAAAAATTATGGTCACATAGAATTTACTGTTCTGAAGCCAGTTTAGTTTCCCACTCAGTAGTATGGCATCGACATTTTTGTTTTGTGATGTCCCTCTGTGGGGTGATTTAAAAAAATAGATCTGGTATTAATATTGTATAAAAACACCATATTTTACATCATTAGTCTCGTAGTTTTTGAGAATTGGATTGTTTCAAATAGGGCTACAATAAATGTACGTGTGTCTGATTACTTCCTTGGAATAAATTCTGGGTCGAACCGCAGCTCACAGTAACTTTGGTGCTGCGCACTAGTATGATGGACTTCAGCGACATTCAGATTTGCCCTTAACTTCCAAGTGATCTTTATCAGGATCCATTTTCCCGCGGAAAAGTCTGCTCCACGCCCTTCGCTGCCCAACCTGTCCTTGGCCAGCTGAACGACGAAGAATGGCCTTGGGGCGGGTTGGTGAGCCTATCAGTCCTCCACCGACAGAGGGCACTGTGATATCTGCGGCGGCTCGGGGCGAACCAGGAAATCGCTCTCGGTCGGCGGACATTCTGTCCACCCAACTCGTGTTCACTCGGCGGCCTCCGGGTTTGGGGAAGTGTTTCTAGGAGACGGCGGTCGCTCGCTGCGCCTGCGCATTTGACGCTGCCGGGGGCGGACTGACGACTGGAGGCGCTGGCCGGCTCAGGGAGTTCCCGCTGGCCCTGGGTCGCTGTCGTCGCCTGGTAGCTCTCGCCCCGAGGTACGCCTGTGAGGCCGGCTGCCGGCAGACGTCACCTCGGGATGGAGCACATCCGGACGACCAAGGTAATCGGACGCGGGAGAGCCGTTCGCCGTTGACCTGGGTCTGATCCGGCCGAGGGGTGGCGACCAAAGCTTCCCTGGCCGGCCTGGGGCTGGGAACCGGCCGGGCGGGGGCCCTAGCTGGAGGGGTCCGGCCGGGCCTAGTTTCGGAGGACTGGATCCGCTTGAGCGTTGGGTTCGGAGGCCTGCTGTACCTGCGGGAGCAGGGGTCTCAGCCCCTCGCGAGGCTTAAGGATGTGCGGGGAAAGTGGTTGCAGCCCTCTCGGTTCCGTACTTTCTTGGGCAAGATTGACTGCTTTAACTTTGGGGGCTTTAAGCTGTTCGCCGCCTCTGACACCGGGAGAGCGGTGGGTCCCCAAATTAACATTACGATGCTTTGTGAGCTCGTCTTTGCTTACGTATCGTTGTCCCGTGTCACACATTCATGATGCAAGTTTTGGAGGAGCCGAGATCAGCACTCCGCTCCGCCTCACTTTCTGGTCTCGGTCTGCGGTCATTTAAATGTGGTATTTCCGTGTCTGCTTCAAACTTTCGGCAGCGTCTTAAGTGTCCGTTATCAGTTTTTAACGGTAGAGAGGGGAAATACTATCCCACATTTACAAAGGATAGAAGTTCCTTCAGTCGAGCTCGTTCAATCTTGTGGTTAATTTTGGTGTGTAACGACATTTGAGAACGGACAAGTGTTTTTGTGATCCCACTACACATTCACAAAAGGAAGGAAATGGCATCGGCATATTACTCAATTACTTTTCCAACAACATTTAAATTGAACTTCTATTTGGGAGGCAGAAAAACAGAAATTGAGAGTAGATGAATGGAATAACATTTTAAGAGCGCCGGATCTATCCTTCAGGACGACCCACTGTGAATGCCGA
>NW_006160154.1:4518271-4522142 GCF_000334495.1 Tupaia belangeri chinensis | reverse complement strand
TGTTTTGACAGAGCCAAAAACGTCAGTCACTGCCCACGTTAAAGTTGCTTTAAGAACTAGCAGACGCACTTTGTATTCGCTGATAGAATTTGAGAGTTATTCTTTAAAATGTTTCACAAACCTTCTTAAGATGCACAGGGATTTTTACTAGAGCTTGTTTTTAATATTGTGCATATCATATCTAGTAAAGCTGAGGATGCCAAAACCAACTCCTTTAAAAACAAATCTTTTTAAGAGAAGAATGGTGAAGTAACTTGAGAATTTAAGTTGCTAGCATTTAAATTTTGAAGATGGAAGGTTTATTAAGGAACCAAACTAGTAAAAAGTGCAAAAGGTAGAAAAGAGGACTAGAATACCTGTCCTGTCTGCTATGAGAGTTCCACGTGTGAATTATATAATAGGTGTGGCCAAGTAAGTGACTTCATTTTGTACGGGTTTGAATCTCATCTTTGTATCTTGCATATGTTTGCCACAGCACGCGATTGAAAATCAGAGTGAACTGAATCTCATCAACCAGAAAAAACCCCCTTCCTAGGTGAATTATTGTTAAGAGTAAACAGACTATTGGAGGATCTTTAAGTTCCCTTGACTATTTTAAGTCTTTCCACCATCAATTTATGATGAATGTACATCTTTGTTTTTATGTAGATAGCTGTAGCTTCTCTTACAATCTCCTTAAAGAGTGTCACTGGTGACTTTAATTTGATCTGATGTTCCTCTTTACCAGTTAATGGACTTTTCTCAATTAATTTTCCTTTTATTAAAAAGAATTATTTATTTATTTAATTCTATTTGTTGTTGTTATCATTTTTTAAATAATTATTTTATTTATCTATTCATTTATATTAATTAGACCAGAGAGAGAGGGAAAGTGAGAGAGCAAGCCACCAGGTCCAGGACTAGAACTGTGGTTGGCCACGTGGGAGTGTCCAGCGCCTTAATCACCATACCACCTGTTGGTCCCCATTGTTTTTATTATTTTAATTTGACCAAAGAGAGAAAGGGAAAGTGAGAAAGCAAGCTGCCACATACAGGACTGCAACCATAGACAGCCTTGTGCGAGTTCAGCACTTTAACCACTATGCCACCTTGCCGGCCTCCTTTCTCAATTAATTTTCTAAGTAAGAGTCTTATCTTTTTCCAGTGGGCTTGTGCTGCTGGCTTAGTTCAGGCCTTTGTATGTCTTTTTAAAGCCTAGGAGATTTTGGGCTAGTTTTCTATTAGCATTACTTCTCATGGATACTTTATGACTTGAGTTGTTTGTTTCTCATATTGGACCACTACTCTGGGATAGTCTTAAGTAGGTGTATGGAGACTGCAAGTAAACAGTGTTTGCTAGGTGTCCGTTATTGCCAGGCACTGTACAGACACTGGGTATACAAGAGCAGGGTAGATATGGACCTCGTACTGCAATCCGATAATCACTGTATAGGGACTATATCATTTTAGGCTACTGATCTATTGGGAAATAACTTATTCTTAAAAAATCGACTTGAACATGGCCAACTCTTTATTTCCATTATGCATAACCTTCACTTGGACATAGTTAATTTGGTGCCAAAAAAATATTGTAATTATTTCCAAATAAAAAAGGATTGCTTTAGGTTTGTTAGCTTTTTCGAGCTCTATGTAAATTAACCAGCATGATTAAAATTTGACTGTTGATGACCGTTTAGTGATTTGTTCAGAAAGCTGTATTTGCAAAATAATACTTAGCATTTCTTGAGCACTGTATTTCAAACTAGTCACTTATACAAGTGCAAAAATGCAATTATACAGTCAATTTCACTGTATTTACAATTTCACAAATATCTTAATTTATATAGTATTATCACTAATCTCTTAACCCTGTCAGTTAGGTATTATCTCCATTTACAGATGAGGAGGAAATAGGCTTAGGGAGTTTAAGTAACCTGCCTAATTAGCTCATGAGGAGTAGTCAGGATTTAGAACTAGGGTTTCTCTAATTCCAAAGACTATGTACACTTTTCCCAGTGCTTCTGTAGTTTTAATCTGATTGTTAAATTTGTATTAATATTAATTCAGAGATCTAATAATAGTTCTAAGATTTAAAAGAAAAATCAGATTATTTTAAAATACTACTAATTAACTGGCTTTCTAGTTCTAAAATCCAGGAATAGATGTGTCATCCTGTATTGGTCATGACTGGCTTACTAACCGTATAGCATTGATAATTATATCAAGTTCCTGAATTTGAATTTCTGAAAGAGCATTTCCAAGCTATAGTTTGGAGCCATGTATCTACTGCCTATCACTTTGAGCTCTAATTTTGCCACAGTGAGATAGTTCTGACAAGAAACAATGAGAAATTTGCAGAGACAGTTCTTTATGCAGTCTTTTTCTTTTCCCTGCCAGGCTCCAGTATTTTGGCCTGACATCATATATTGATGTCGAATGAATCTGTGCTGTGAATGGAATTTTACAGAATGAAGTGGAAAAGCATTTTCTAAGTTATAAATGAAAGGCCGTTTGCTGTAGTTTGTTACAAACCAGAATATCCCTTAAACATTTGATCCTACTAGGCCTCAAATTGAATTATTCTGAACGTAATGCCTACCTTGTTCTTTGGCTTGTTCCCTGTTTTTCTCATTAGAAATATAAGACCATACATGTATGTATACAAATATACATTATTTATTACAGAGATATAGAAAACTAAGAATAGATCATGAATAAGGAGCAATGGATACTGTTTAAATTGTCTTTAAAATAAGAGATAACAGGTGTGGGGTAGTAGTTGAACACTTTTCCCCAAGTAAAGTGCCATATTGACCATCAGTTATTCCATTTGACAGGTGAGAAAACTGAAGCTTGCAAAGGTTAAATAAAATAACTTGTCCTGATTCATACAGTTAGCTCTACTAAGAGGTGGAATTGGGAACTGGAATCCAGGTCTTTCTGATTCCAGGCCTGTTCTCTTAATTACTACTCTCTCCTGCCTCACAGAATAATTATCTAATCAAGAGATTTGAGGGGCCAGCAGGTGGCGGGCGTAACGGTTATGTTGCTAGACTCCCATGTAGTTGATCATGGTTGAGTCCTGGACCTGATGGCTTAAACTCATGCCAGGTGCATGTGCGTGCGTGCCCAAGATCCTAAGAGGAGACTTGTGCTAGGGGGAAGGTCTGACCAAGAGAAGCAGGTTGGGAAGTTGTGTGTGCTCAAGTAATCATGGGAATTTTCTATTGTGGATGAGTTTATGCAAGGAGAGTATGTCAAAACTCTATAGAGAAGACTGAAAGGTAGAGCTCTGGGGATGCTTAAAAAGGGGCACGCAGAGGAAGGAGAAGGAGCCTGAGAAAGAGTAGTATGGGGGCCAGCAGATGGCATAATGGTTAGGTTGCTGGGCTCCCACCTAATTGATTACAGTTCAGGTCCTGGACCTGGTGGCTTCAAACTCATGCTGGGCACATGTGTGTGCATGTTCAAGATGCTGAGAGAAAATGGAGGAGAAGAAACTGTGATGTGGCTATCCCCCCTGTGGGGTGATTTCTTGCTTTCTGTATCTCTCTCTCTCTCTTCAGCCAATGCAGGTGTCCTTTAGCAAAAATCTTTCTTTAAAAAAATGTAGTATGGATTAAAGGAGAAAGGTGAGTCACAGATGGAAAGGGACAGTTTTGCCTGTTCTGGTTTCCTCACTGTTCTAGGAACTAGGGAATTACCAGTAAAAAACTCAGATAAAAACTCCTGCCCTTACAAAACTTACTTTCTAGTTGGAAAAGATATAACAATGAACAAAACTAGTAAGTTTAACATATGCTATGGTAGGTGATGATAAATGCTGTGGATACACATAAGGGTTCTTTTTTTTTTTTTTTTGGGGAGTTTTTTTACTTTAGGGAACCTGCGC
>NW_006160154.1:4510328-4518261 GCF_000334495.1 Tupaia belangeri chinensis | reverse complement strand
TTTTTCACTATAGGGCACCTGCGCTCACCAGACAGACAGAGAGAGACATAGAGACAGAAAGCGAGAAATCACCCCCCAGGGGGGATGGTCACGCCACAATCCCTTCTCCATTCTCCTCTCGGGATCTTGGGCATGCACGCACACGTGCCTGGCGTGAGTTTTAAGCCACCGGGTCCAGGATGCGAACCACAGTCGACTATGTGGGAGTCCAGCGACATAGCCAATATGCTAACTGCTGGTTTCCAGCAAAAAAGGGTTCTAAAGAGGGCCAGGATGGGGTTAGGGCAGCCTGTACAGAAAAGGTTACTCTCGTATACAGATTTGAAGCTAGTGAGGGAATTAACCATTCACACATGGTGTAAGAGAGAGGTGTCCCAACAGAGGGGGAATAGCAGGGACCAAAATCCTTCTTGTAGGACATGCCTGGTTGCAAAGAACCAGCAAGAAGGTCAGAGCAGAATGAGTAAAAGAGAGCACAGTAGAAGATTAAAGTTAGGGGATGGGATCAGTTACTGTAGACTCTTGAAGTCCTTTGTACAATTTTTACTTTTCCTGAGATAGGGAGCCATTGGTAGAACATTGACTGTGTTCAGTGGTGCAGAAAAGCAAAGTGAGGTAGAGCTGAACAGTGCCCATTGACTGATCTGAGGTTAGTCTCCCCTCTAAAGAAGTCCATGATTGTTTCATTTGATCATTTATGTCGCCAAATGCTGTTCTAGGAACTGAGGATACATGAACAACAACAACAAAAAAAACAACTTCTGTCTTCCACTTAACCTTCCACTTCACAAATTGCAACTTGATGTGCTTTTTTCTTTTTGATAGCTCCTTCTTGGCAGGATGTCAGTGTGGAAGATGATTCTAAGAGTCTTAAAAGGGTTCCTGGCTATATAGGGAATGAGAACAAACTAGAAAAACTGTGACAGTGCATTTTCTGCTTCAGTAGCCACTGCATGCATTTATTATGTAGTTTTAAAGTAAGTACAACTGTTGGTCACAAAAGTTTGATTGAAGATAGCCATTGGTTCCTTCATGTCCCAGAGGCCCTTTTCTCTTGTGGAGCTAAATAGATATCTTAATTTTCTGAGATTCTGTATGTGTGTGTGATTCTCTGTGTTTTCTATTTCCGACTGCAATCTTTTGAAAATTTTCACTTTCTGTACTGAAGATTGAAGTACCTTGTAGCATAGGCCGATAGTTGGCAACAGTTCAACTATTAATAAATAAACCTTAGGGGACAGCAGGTGGTGTAGTGGTTAAGGTGTAGTGGTTAAGTGTTTCAGTCCTGGACCTGGTGACTTGAAACTCATACTAGGCGCATGTGTGTGCGTGCCCCAGATCGCGAGATGAGAATGGAGGAAAAGGGGATGTGGTGTGGCCATCCCCACTGGGAGGTGCTTTCTTTTTCTGTCTGTCTCTCCTGTGAACACACCAGCCCTATAGCAAAAATCTCTCTCTCAAAAAAAAGTCCTTAAAAGATACGTGTTGGGAGGCTAGCAGGTGGTCTGGTAGTTGAGGGCTCTGGACTCCCACATGGCCAACCATAGTTCAAGTCCCTGACCTGGCTTCTTGGTTTCTCACTTTCCTTCTCTCTCTCTTACTCTGTCTCTCTCTGGTCAAATTAAAATTAAATAAATTAATTAAATAAAGTTAAATAAAACAATTCTTTAAAACAAAAAGATGTGTTGGTATTTACCATTCCTCACCAAAGTGATCACAAGGGCTTTTCTCTTTGCCCATTTGCTTACTTGTTCGTTCTTTTTTTCCCAAAGCCTGTTGATCCCTCCCATTACTTTTTGCCTTTGGTAATACCTATAATTCAAAGATCCTAGTGATATTTCTGTCATGCCTTAATGATAGTAAAGGAGTTGTAGCTGCTGCTTAAACATCTGCCTTAAAACATTTCCAAGAAAAGACTAGAGAAAACATGTAGCAACATCTGTAAGGTAATTTTGGTTTCTTGGTGAAAAAGAGAAATATTAAAGAAGCAGTTGGTCTTTAGAAATGGACTAAATTTGTGCTTTGAAATTTGTGTGTTGATGATTTTAGCAAAGGAAAACATCCTATTTCCCTTTTTTGTGTATGTTTGTGGGGATGAAATTTATGACAAAGATCAGAATAATAAGTATTTTCTCAGAAATTCTATGTTTCTTCAGAACTTTAGGAATGAATGCTTTGGAACAGTTTCAGACTAATCTTATCAGTCACTTCCATGTAGAGATTTCTCTATTGTGGCAATTACATGTAATGATTCTCTACTATTATATTTTTCCTTGATTTGAATATAATTTTGCTTTTACTAAGGTAATGAATAATCCTCAATTTATATTCAAGACATAACTTTTTTCTCCTCTCAAACTGAATTTTTCTTCTCTCTATATTATCTTAGTGAATGACATTCAGTCTGACAAGCTTAAAATCTCTTAAGAAACTTCTGGGGCCAGCAGGTGGCATCGTGGTTAGGGCGGCAGGATTCCCACATGACTGACTGTGGTTTGAGTCTCGGATCTGGCAGCTTGCTTTCTCACTTTCCTTCTCTTTCTCTGTCTCATTCTGGTCAACTTCAAAAAATAAAATAATGCCAATGAATAAAATTTTAAAAAGAGACATTTCTGTTTGCCCATCTTCTTTCTCATGTCAATTTCTTTATTATCTCAAGCTGGGCTTCCTCAGCCCAGCTTATTTCAGATCTTAATATCTCTCCCAGTTTACTCTTACATTGCTTCTAGCATCTCACCTGCTTACTCTTACACAGCTCAGCATTTTCTCCAGATTAAGACTGGAATGATTTTAGAAACTGTATCTGTTAGACTATGGTGTCTAAAAACCTCTATTTGTATTCTTTTAGCTGTAGCATGGATTCTATATCTTAACTTTTTAAAAATAAGAATATTATTCCTGTCCTATTGAGATGAAAATGCTATATCTCAAGCTAGCAGGTGTTATAGCAATTCAAGAATGGAGGAGAGAGGATTGTAATGTGGCCATCCCCCCCAGGGGGTAATTTTTCACTTTGTTCTCTCTCTCTCTCTCTTTTTTTTTTTTTGGAGAGGTTTTTGCTATAGGGCACATGAGCTAGCCAGACAGAGAGACAGCGAGACAGAAAGCGAGAAATATCCTCCCAGGAGGATGGCCACGCTGCAATCCCTTCTCCTCCTTTCTCCTCTCGGGATCTTGGGCACGCACGCACATGTGCCCGGCGTGAGTTTAAGCCACCAGGTCTGGGACTCGAACTGTGATTGACTACGTGGGAGTCCAGCGACATAGTCATTATGCTAACTGCTGGTCCCTCCTTCTCTCTCTCTCTCATTCTCTCTCTGGTGAGCACATGTATCCTATGGCAAATTTTTAATAAAGTTGTATCTCATCCATTAGGAATTCTGTATTTTTTCTGTATCCCCATTAATGAAGAAAATTTTGTTGATCCTTGCTTTCAACATATATGTTAGCAAATCAGTAGTTTTGGGCCAGCCCCATAGCCTAGTGGTTAAGGAAGCCAGAGGCTGATTGCAAATTTGGTGGCTTGAAAAACGTGTGTGTGCCCCAAATCCTGACAGGATGGTTACATGGAGGAAAAGGAATTGAGGTGGGATCAGGCCCCATTCAAGGATAGTTTCTCCCTCTTGCTGTATCTCTGGTCAGTGCATGCATCCTTTGGCAATTAAAAAAAAAAAAAGAAAAGAAAAGAAAGCAGCATTTTTTCCTGCTGTAGAGCACATTAGAATATTGAATTTGCTTTTTAAACTCTGTGCACCCTCCTCCCTTTCTCTGTTTGGACTCCTGTGCAGTATAGCTTAGCAAAGAAGACTGTCAGGACTCAGCCTACCTTACCAGATTACTCACTGTAGTAGTTTTGGCAAACGTTTATTTGAAGGCTTTATTGCTTATACTTATTAGGCAGATGGGGCTAAAGAACCTGACATTTATTGTTTAACCTTACTGTAGCCCGCAGAGGGAGAGATTATTGTCTTTGTTTATAGGTAGGAAATAAGACCCAGATAGGTTGGCCTTATTTTTGTTGAGTGAATTAGTAAACGCTTTCCTAAGATTGTATATTTATACACATGGTCTTCATAGATGTTCATGTGTTTGGGTGTGTATATGCTTATAATACAGTTATATATTTTAAAGAGTCACAGTTTTAATAAGCTCCCTTAAAGAGTGAGAGATCTAAACAAGCTGGTCCCATAAAGTGTTTGGGAGGAGCCAGCAGGCGGTATAGTGGTTAAGGCGCTGGACTCCCACATTGCTGACCGCAGATTTGAGTCCTGGACATAGCAGCTAGTCACTTACACTGGGTGTGTGTGTGTGCATGCCCAAAATCCTGAGAGGAGAATGAAGGAGAAGGAATTAGAGCATAGCCATCCCACCTGGAGAGGGAGCACATATGCCTTATAACAAAAATATTAAAAAAAAAAAAATTGGGAAAAGAGCCTAAAGGTAGAGAAAGAACCTAGCAACATGTGAGTTAAGAACAGAGGGATTATTTTGGAATTGAAATGAGAAAGGATATCAGTTGCATAAGAATGAGCAGTTGAGCTTAAAAATATACATTCTTGGGGGAACCAGCAGTTAGTGTAATGGCTATGTCGTTGGACTCCCATGTAGTCGACCGCGGTTCGTGTCCCGGACCCGGTGGCTTAAAACTCACGCTGGGTGCATATGCATGCGTGCCCAAGATCCCGAGAGGAGAATGGAGGAGAAGGGATTGCAGCGTGACCATCCCCTCAGGGGGTGATTTCTCACTTTCTGTCTCTATGTCTCTCTCTCTCTGGCGAGCGCATGCACCCTATAGCGAAAAAAATAAAACCTCTCAAAAAAAAAATATATATATACACACACACACATTCTTGGGACCACCAGTTGGCATAATGGCTATGTCACTGGACTCCCACAGAGTTGACTGTGGTTCGAATCCTGGACTCGTTGGCTTAAACTCATGCTGGGCGCGTGTCCATGTGTACCCAAGATCCAGAGAGGAGATTGGAGGAGAAGGGATTGTGGCGTGGCCATCCCCACAGAGGGGTGATTTCTTGCTTTCTGTCTCTCCGTCTCTCTCTTTCTGGTGAGCGCACGTTCCCCATAGGAAAAATCTCTTCCCCCCCAAAAAAGTATACACACACACCCCCACACACACATATACATACATTCTCATTCTTCATTCCCTCAGATAACCAAGTGGATTTGAGGTTGGGTGTGGGATTTGTTCTTTTGCAAAGTTTTGGAGATGATTCTGATTAAGAGCTAGACCTAGAATCTTATATTCTGCTGCTCTCCAAACTTGAAAAACTAACTAAGGGAATCTCAAATCATTTTGAATGTAAAGCTAGAAGAAGTCTTAAAATTGGCTTAGAGTCTTGGAAAGAATATTTTCAACACAAATATCTTACCTTGATAAGAGACCCACCCAGAAAGAACTATGTAGCACTATACAGTTCTAAAGGAAGACTGATTTTGTCCTAATTAGGTGAAGGAGTGGAGATAGAGGACTGAAAGTTAGACATGTATTACAAATACATAAGGTTGAACTATAACTGTGTTCTAGTAGCTTGCCCACTTATTTTTAGTTTGTTCCTTATTTATTCATGATGCAGTGAATGAATATCTACCATCTATCCACTGTGTAGAGAAAAGGCAGGGCTAATGAAGAGTCGTATAATGGAATAAAGAATGTAATTTATTAAATTGTTGAATTATTTCAATAAAGAGATCACTGTGGCCCCAAATGGGGCCAGCAGATGGGATGGTGGTTGAGGTGCTGAACTCCCACATGGCTGACCATAGTTCAAGTCTCAGACCTGGTGGCTCGCTTTTTCACTTTCTCGTGCTCTCTCCCCACCTTCTCTCTGTCTCTCTCTGATGGACACATATGCCCTATAGCAAACTTAGAAATGAATAAATAAATAATGCATAAGTAGATAAAAATAATTTAAAAATAAAATAAAGAGAACACCGGTAAATTTTGGGCACCTTTGTTTTTTTTTCCCCATGGGAAATTATTTCTTTGTGCCAGTTCATTGTAGTTCAACAAACATTATTGTGTCAGACACTATATTAGCCATTAGAAGGTATTCAGACATAAGTAAGAGATAGTCCTTGTCCTGGTATATGTTATAGTCTTTGGTGGGAGAGACAGACATAGGAATAGATGCTTTTATTACAGTTAAGGAATTGCTTTAATAGTGGTGGAAGGAGCATTTAGATGATTGAATTGGTAGGAATTGGTGATTAAATGCTGGAAATTAAATCATAGGATTATTTCTGTATTTCCAGTGTGGATAACTTGATGAGGATAGAGTAACATTAACTTGTCTCTGAAATGTGGAACTAGGAAAATATTTGTGAGGAGTGTAAGGGGAAATCAGTTTTTATTTTCAGTTGTTTAAATAGCTTAAAGACATCCAAGTGGGGCCAGTGTAGCATAGTTGGACCTATAGTTTGGGGAACAATTAATATGTAGGCTAATAGAAGTACAGTAGACAATATTTTTATAGAGAATAAACCTATGAAGAGGAATAGCAGTAAAGTGGGGATAGACAGAAGAAGGTTAAAATCCAAATGAAAATAGTGTGATTGTTTTTCACGTGTACAGCAAGGTAGATAATTGTGCCATGAAGAGAAATGATCATTTAAAACTTATGGTTGCAGCACAACTAGGAGTACTTATGATTTTTAAAAAATCCATAAATTTAAAAGCGTCATGCAGACATCTATTTTAAAGAAAATTTCTATTTAATTAAATAAATAATAATAAAATCAGCCTCTATTCCCCATGCAAACTACTTGCCAGTATACACTTAGTTTTTTCTCAGTAGCTATTTGAAGTGCTATGACATGATATTGGCACAAATTGTTAGCTTGAGTAGTGATAGTACTTTATGATAACCGTTTTTTCCATATGTATTCATTAATTATTTCTTTGTAAGGACCTTAAAACTTTGTTTTAATTACTTAAGGAAATAAGGTAGGTAAGATCCATATCATGGTTGGTCAAGCCCTTTCCAGTTAGGTCTAGCACAGTTGAAGAGGAATAAACAGTAGCCGATCCCACTGTCTTAAAGGTGCTTATAGATTTTTAAAACTCTTTATGATACAGAGCATGTGTACATGCACCTGAGGGGGAGGGAGAGAGAGAGTGAGCGCATGTGTAAAACACCGTTGACAAGGTCTTATCATGCTGTGATCCCCTTTTCCATGTCTTCCATTTCCTTAGGCTCCTGGGTGCTTTCAGAGATGCATGTACCTGTCACATTAAAAAGAAAATTCATGTACAATGGAAAAATACAATACACAAGTACAGTACACAAATCTAACAAGTATATGTGGTGAGAGATTCCATAAAATGTTTGAAGATGCATTTTCTTTCCATTTTCAGTGCCTAAAGTGTGCTTTTGAGAGGCCACTGGTCAATACATGTATATGTAAAATAAGTCATATAAATGTACTAATAATAAATCCTGTAGTAAATTAAGTTCAAATTGGATTTTGCAAGTTAGTAACTTAAAATACTTATACAAAGTTACAGAAAGTACATCTTGTTTTCATTTTCATACAATGTTTTCTTTTTGGTGTTTATACCTTTTAAAAAAACAAAAATAGCCAAATGCTTAAACAATATGTTTGTACATGGACATTTTTGGTGGTGGTTTGTATTTTAAAGAAACAGCTTCTTGGGAACCAGCAGTTAGCATAATGGCTATGTCGCTGGACTCCCACGTAGTCGACCGCGGTTCGTGTCCTGGACCCGGTGGCTTAAAACTCACGCCGGGCGCGTGTGCGTGCGTGCCCAAGATACCGAGAGGAGAATGGAGGAGAAGGGATTGCGGCGTGACCATCCCCCCTGGGGGGTGATTTCTCGCTTTCTGTCTCTATGTCTCTCTCTGTCTGTCTGGCGAGCGCACGCGCCCTACAGTGAAAATCTCTCCAAAAAAAA
>NW_006160154.1:4509555-4510313 GCF_000334495.1 Tupaia belangeri chinensis | reverse complement strand
AGCTTCTTTTATGATTTGCCTCAAGTTCTGGTGGAAATGCTTACAGGAACTAGCTAATAAACCAAACCAAGAGAAGCTGATTCAAAATACTGACTTACTTTAGTAGCAAATGGTCACTCTTTGAAGACTAATGAAGGTAGGCAAGACCCATTAAGGTGAAGTGGGCTATTTAAAATATTCGGTTTACATAAAAATTTTATTAATTTTTTAAAAAAGAGCTAAATTTCTAATATCCACCAATAGCAATGTGATATCTAGTGTATAATAACTAGAAACAAAACAAATGCCCATAAGGAAAAAAAGCTGTGTTTTATCTAAATTTCTTTTCTGTCACTACTCCAGTAACATTTTCCTCCAAATACAACACTCCCTCTCTATTAGGCTGCTCCTGGGAGCCAGACCATTAGGTAATGAGGGAGTTATTGCTTGCAGTTTTAAGTAGATAATAACTTTTTGATTCCCTCTTAATGTGCCATAAGAGTTGTGTCTAAAAAGAAATGCAGTTCTTAAAAAGGTATCATTTCTGATTTATTATCGGTAACCTTTGGAAACTAATCACATGAAACTATGAAATTACTAATGTCTTGAAATCTGTATATAAAACATAAATTACCTCTAATTTCAAACTCTCATTTATTAGTGTACCATTTGATCTTAAAAAGAAAATGAAGGGACCAACAGTTAACGTAGTGGCTATGTCGCTGGACTCCCATATAGTCGACCACAGTTCGAGTCCTGGACCTGGTGGCTTAAACTCA
>NW_006160154.1:4503937-4509544 GCF_000334495.1 Tupaia belangeri chinensis | reverse complement strand
TGCCCAAGGTCCCGAGAGGAGAATGGAGGAGAAGGGATTGTGGCGTGGCCATCTCTTCTGGGGGGTGAGCTTTCTGTCTCTCTGTCTGTCTCTTTCTGGTGAGCGCATGCGCCTTATAGTAAAAAATCTCAAAAAAAAAAAAATGAAAATGAAAAAGAAAAAGAAAGTGGCTCCAAAGATAATTTTATACCATTCTTTAAAAAAGGAAACTTCCTTTTAATTTTATACCCACCCACACCCCAATTTCAAAACACACTATTTAATAGTCTCAGTCATGGACATTTTGCAAGAGATTTTATATTTCGCTCCCATAGCTTCTGGTTATCAGAAAACCCGTGCTTTCCTTTATTGCAGGAATTTGGTCTGGCTGACGTTGGTGTATCCCTTCCTATATTCTTCACCCTCGTCTTTGCTTCTGGAGGCATTTCCTCTGGTTCACTATCCAGCAGTTAGCGTAATGGCTATGTCGCTGGACTCCCATGTAGTCAACTGTGGTTCGCATCCCGGACCCGGTGGCTTAAACTCACGCCGGGCGCGTGTGCGTGCATGCCCAAGATCCCGAGAGGAGAATGGAGGAGAAGGGATTGCGGTGTGGCCATCCCCCTTGGGGGGTGATTTCTCGCTTTCTGTCTCTCTGTCTCTCTCCGTCTGGCGAGCGCATGCGCCCTATAGCAAAAACAAAACAAAACAAAAACCTCTCCAAAAAACAAACAAACAAAAAAACCAAAACCAAACAAACAAAAATGTCGCTGCTACTGAAAGGGTTTTGGAACAAGAGTTGGAGTAGTTTCTTTAGGCTTACTTGATCCAAGTTTGATGGATATGGCTGGTGCTTTTCTTGCCTTCTGACGATCTATGGCAAACCCAAGCTTGGAGATCTTTATTGGCATTGTTGGGAGCTCTTCAGCTGCTGCTTCAGCTGATTGCTGCGACTGGAACTTTCCCCTCCACTACTCCAGTGGCTCCAGCTCACTGCACTGTTCAGGCTTCTCCTCTCCCACCTTCCCGCCTGCCATTTTCCCTGCCAAGACCTCTCTGCAAATTTAAGATTTTTTACACTTAAAATTAGCCTATTTGAACAAGTACTGGTACATACATGTAAAAACTGTGAAAGTAGATTTCTGGAACTGGGGAAGGTAGGAGAAACTAATTAGCCTTTTAAATGGTGATGATTGATCACTTTCAAGATTATAATTTCATAAAGGGGGAATTTTATTCTTCACTAAAGTAAGAGAAAGAAAATATATATGGGAGAAATGTACAGTTTTGTTGTCTTTAGTTAGCCATAGGGTTATGTGCATTTGCCAGAGAGAGAGAAAGTGAGAGGGGAAGTGAGAAATCACCTGCAGGGAATGGTGCTGTCACAATCTCTTCTCCATTCTCCTCTCAGGATTTTAGCATGCAAACATATGCACTTGGCATAAATTTCAAGCCACTGGGTCAGGACTCAAACCACATGGTCCCGGCGGTCCGGCATAGTCAGCCACATGGGTGCCAGCCTCCTTGACCTCCACGCCACCTATTGGCCCAAGAAATGTATACAATTAATGAGATAATGGTTAACTATCTGGATGGCTTTGAAAACACAGACACCTTTTAGAACTATCCAGAACATGCTGCTGTTCTACTTATAAATTAAAAAAATTCAAGGTGGTATTGGTTATTTTTCTTTTTCTTTTTCCCATAAGGCTGTAAAAGGAAAACAGTAAATTTGGAGACGGTAGTCTGCACATTGCTGAGTAATCCCAGTGCCACTCTCACTTTAGAAGCAACCTTGTATGTATTTCTTTTTTTTTTTTGGAGAGGTTTTCGCTATAGGGCGCGTGCGCTCGCCAGACAGACAGAGACAGACAGAGAGACAGAAAGCGAGAAATCACCCCCCAGGGGGGATGGTCACGCCAAAATCCCTTCTCCTCCATTCTCCTCTCGGGAACTTGGGCACGCACGCACACGCGCCTGGCGTGAGTTTTAAGCCACCGGGTCCAGGACACCAACTGCGGTCGACTACATGGGAGTCCAGCGACATAGCCATTACGCTAACTGCTGGTCCCTGTATTTCTTAGTAAAGACATACCATGTACCTCACTGCCTCAGGCACTAGAGGAGGCCATAGAAGCCAAAGATATAATTTGTGTCAGGGAACTGAGAACTAGGAAGAAATAAAAAGCTAAGACAAAGGGAATAAGTTAATTTTTTTGTAAAGGATTTGTGTTAGTAAGTAGGGTGTCAGTGAACACTGGAGAATGTTTAACACTTGGCCAAGAAGAATAGATATTTTAGGAAGGGACAGCAGTGTGAATCAAAAGCCCAGAGCTGGACACGAGTGATCATTGTCTTGGTGTGGGATGATGAAGAGAATTTAGAGACTTAAGCTGGAGGTTACAAACATTTAACTGGTTCCTGATTTAATTTTTCAGGTAGTTTACTTCTAAAACTTCATTATTTGATTTTCCAATTTCAAATGAAAATGTCGACTTGAGCATGAAATATGTTTTTATTTATCATACTGCATCTCCCTTATTTGTTCCCCTTAATATATTGTGTTAATATTTTTTTCCTAAACAAAGGGGTTTACATTTGTTAACAGTAAATAATACCCATGTTGCTAGTGGTCTATATGTTCCCCAAAATATATGAAATTTAACAATGAATATTAAATAAACTTGTATGGTTTTGAACAGAAATGAAAAAATTGAAAATAATACATTTAAATCATGGGATAACAGAAAAAGAATTCATAGTATTTTTGAAATGGAAAATAACATTTTCTTCTTTTTTAGGTTGAACAAGTAAAATTACTTGACCGATTCAGTACTGGAAACAAGTCACTGACGGGAACACTGTATCTTACGGCCACACATCTGTTATTTATAGACACTCATCAAAAAGAAACCTGGGTAAGGACTTCAGCTATGCTGTTTACCATAGTAATAATAATAATAAATTTTGCCTGTGTATTTTATTGTGGACACATGCAACAAAATTTTCAATCCTTGGGTACTTATCTCAACTAAACATTTTTCAGTCATCAGGTCACTCCTGGCCTCCCTTCTAATAAGTCAGTAATAACATTTGTGATGTGGAATTCTGCAGAATAGCAGATACTTTTTAACTCCAAAAAAAAATTGTAAAATCCGGGACCAGCAGGTGGCGTGGTGGTTAAGGCGCTGGAATTCCCATATGGCCAGCCATGGTTTGAATCCTGGACCTGGTGGCTTGCTTTCTCACTCTCCCTCTCTCTCTCTCTTTCTCTCTATGTCTTTCTCTGGCAAAACTCATGTGAAAATAATAATAACTAATAAATAAAAATAATAATTCTAAAAAAAATTGTAAAATCCTACTTGTTCCCTTTAAGAAAAATCTAAAAAATGTATATACATATTAACAGATCAAATGGCATATTCATATCATAGTATTTTTATACCAAATTGCACTTAGGGTGTTTCATTTATTTATTTTTTTGCTGGTCCAAATATTATACATATGTATATAAAAGACATACTTTTTTGTTTTTATTTACCGGAGGGTGTGTATGCTTGGAAAGAGGGAGAGAGAGACAGAGAAAGCACCCTCAATGTTGCATGGCACATCATGCCACACAATACCTTCTCGTTCATTTCTTCAGCCCGTTGGGGTTTGGGGCATTGTATCATGCCTGGTGTGGTTTTCAAGCTGCTTGGGCAAGGGATTTTTTGTTTTTGTTTTGAGAGATTTTTACTACAGGGCATGTGCACTCACCAGAGAGACAAAGAAAAATAGAAAGCGAGAAATCACCCCCTGGGTCTAGGATGGTCACACCGCAATCCCTTCTCCTCCATTCTCCTTTTGGGATTTTGGGATTTGGGGCATACATGCACATGTGCCCAGCATGAGTTTTAAGCCACTGGGTCTGGCTGCTTGGGGGAGGATTTGAACCATGACTGGCCATGTGGAACCTGGCTCCCTTAACCACTAGGCCATGGGACTGGCCCAATATATATGTTTTCAAGTATGCTTTCATGTAATACTCAAGTATATGTTCAATTATACTTGAAAAGATACATATACATGTGAACATCTTGCATATGTTTCTTGGTATATGTGTGTGCTAGAATTTCTCTGGGATATTTGGGAGTTTAATTACTGAGTCTTAGACAAGCATATATTTCATCTTAGTAAGTATATCACCTTTCCAAAATGATTGTTCCAGTTTATTCTCCTCAGTAAAATGTTACACATTGTTCTACATCCTCAACAACATTGGTATCGTCAACTTAAACATTTTTGTCTGTCTGGTTGATGTATAATTGTGATTTGAATTTGCCGATTGCAGAGATGTTTCAGATATTTTGGCTTGAGTTTTCTTTTCCCAGTGGATTGTTCATTTTTCTTTTGTTTACTATTGATTTTATAAGAGGTTTTTTTTTGTTTTGTTTTGTTTTTTTTAGATTATCACCATAGGGTGTGTATGCTGCTGGAGGGAGACATACAGAGAGAGAAAGAAAGTGAGAGATCACCCCCTCTGGGATGGCCATGCCATAATCCCTTCTATGCTTGGGATTTTGGGCACATACATGCACGCACGTACACCTGGCATGATTTTCAAGCCATTGGGTCTGCAAGTCGAACTGTGGTTGGCCATGTAGGAGTCTAGCGCCTTAACCACTATGCCACCTGCTGGCTCCAAGAGTTTTAGGTTTTAAAGTTTTGTAAGATATGTGTATCATAAATAGTTTCTCTGAGTATGGTTTGTCATTTTTGTGTTTAGTGTTTTAAATTTAATTTTTTTAAGAGAAGTTTTTGCTATGGAATACATGCACTTGACAGAGAAAGTGAGAAGTCACCCCCCCCACCCCAGAGGCAATGGTCACTTCACAATCCATTCTCCTTCACTCTCTTCTCAGGATTTTAGTCATGTATGCACAAATACCAGGCTTGAATTTCAAGCCATGGGTCCAGGACTCGAACTGTGGTTGACTATGTAGGAGTCCAGTGATGTAACCATTATGCCATCTGCTGGTCCCTTAAAGTTTAATAAGTTTTATATTTTCTATGTTATAGATTTTTTACTTTTTTATGGTTTATGTTTTTTTTTATTTTGGAAATACTTCTCTATGTTGAGATTACAAAGGTTCTCATGTATTTTTTAAAAAGAATTATTTATTTATCTTTATTTGTAATTATTACTTTAAAATTTGCTATAAGACACATGTGCTCACCAAGAGAGTGAGAGAGTGAGTAAGCAAGCCACCAGGTCAGGAACCAGAACTACAGTCAGCAGCATGGGAGTTGAGTGCCTTAACTACCATACCACCTGCTAATCCCATATATTTACTTTTTCTTTTAAAGAATTATTTACTTTTATTAGTTATTTTTATTATTTTTTAATTTGACCAGAGAGAGTAAGGGAAAGTGAGAAAGCAAGCTACTAGGTCCAGAACTTGAACTACAATCAGCCATGTGGGAGTTCAGTGCTTTTACTACCATGCTAACCTGCTGACCCTAGCCCCCATATATTTTCTTTTTTTTTTTTTGGAGAGGTTTTCGCTATAGGGTGTGTGCGCTCACCAGACAGAGAGAGACATAGAGACAGAAAGCGAGAAATCACCCCCCAGGGGGGATGGTCAT
>NW_006160154.1:4491890-4503531 GCF_000334495.1 Tupaia belangeri chinensis | reverse complement strand
TTCCCCTACCCCTGGGTTCCCCCCCCCCCATATATTTTCTTTACTTTTTTTTTAAGAGAGATTTTTGCTATTGGGTGTGTGTACTTTCCAAAGAGACAGACAGAGAAACATGTAACAAGAAATCACTCTCCATGGGGAAAGGCCATGCTGAGTCCCTTCTCCTCTATTCTCCTCTCAGAATTTTGGGCACATACACACATGCACCCAGCATGAGTTTTAAGCCATCAGATCCAGGACTCAAACTGCAGTTGGTAATGTGGGAGGCCAACAATGTAACCATTATGCCATTTGCTAGTCCTGCTTACTTTTTTTTTTTTTTAAGAGAGAGATTTTTGCCATAGGGTGAGTGTGCTTACTTGGGAGAGAGAGAGACAGAAAGCAAGAAATCATCCCCCAGGAGGATGGCCATGCTGCAATCTCCTCCATTTTTCCTCTCAAGATCTTGAGCATGCACGCACATGTGCCTGGCATGAGTTTTAAGTCACTGGGTCCAGGACTTGAACCACGGTTGACTATGTGGGAGTTCAGTGACATAACCATTACACCATTGCTTTTTTTTTTTTTTAATGAGAAAGAATGGGAGTATGAGAATGGAGTGGGGAGACAGAGATGGAAACAAGAAGAGAGATAATTTTGACAGTTTCTCCATGTTATCATACCCCTGCTCCAGACATCCACTTGGCTTTTTTTTTTTTTTTTTGAGAGGTTTTTGCTACAGGGCGTGTGCGCTCGCCAGAGACAGAGAGATAGAAAGCGAGAAATCACCCCCCAGGGGAGATAGCCATGCCACAATCCCTTCTCTTCCATTCTCCTCTCGGGATCATGGGCACACACGCACATGTGCCCGGTGTGAGTTTAAGCCACTGGGTCCGAGGCTCGAACCGTGGTCGACTACATGGGAGTCCAGCGACATAGCCATTACACTAACTGCTGGTTCCATCCACTTAGCTATTTTACTCACCATTCCCAGCCTGCTTAGGTTTAGACTAAACCTAGTTCCCCCATGCAGACTCAGCTATGGCACAGAGGCATCCTCCCCATTTGAACCACCGTGACGAGGCCTAAAAGGTTAAGTTTTATCCTCCAAATATAAATCGTTAATACATTTAGGATATAGCTTGGTGTATAGTGTGACATAGATTCAGTTTTATTTTTCTCATATGGACAAGTGGCACCATTTATTGACAGTTTCATTCCACTGATATTTAGTACCAGCTCTGTCATAAATAAAGCTTCCAAGCTTTGAGCCGTCGATTCTATTCTTTTGGTATATTAACTACACTATACAAATATCATACTACTCTATAAAATATAGCTTCTTAATAAGTTTTGATATCTAGTAGAGCAAGTCTTTCTACTTGTTCTCCAAAACTGTCATGACTGTTTGGGGCCCTTTGTTTTCTCCCTTTAAGTTTTAGAATTCACTCATTTATTTACACATTTATTTAGCACACATTTATTCAGTACCTAGTTTGTGTTTCGTATCACTAGAGGTATCTTGGAAACAATAGCCAATAAAAACATAAAAATTCTGCTTTCATGGACCCCACATTCTAGAGGAGAGAGACAGAATAAATAGGACAAATAAGTAATATATATAATGATGATAAGTGTTAAAAAGAAGAATAAGTAAGTAAGGGAGATAGAATGTGGAGCTTGTGTCATTTGCCTGCAAAGGAGGAGCCTGGGCTGACTTCTGTGCCACTGGCTGTACCAGGTTTATAATCTCTGTTTTATAAATGAGGAAGTTGAAGCTCAGGGAAGTGGTGACTTGCTCAGTGTCATACAGTCAATACACAGAAATAAAGGGAACTTAGGTTATGCTTTGAGTTCAAATGCCAGTTCCTGCTTGCTGGTTAGGTAATTGTATCAGGTGCTTTCAACTGTAAGTAAAAACCTTACGAAAAGGGCACCAAGCCTCCCAAAGCAGGTGGGTAGGCTCTCTTCACTAACCTCCTGTTGTTTTATCAGGGACAAGGATCTTTCCCAGATGGTCCCTCCTGACATCCCCTAAATATGATTGTTTGGAAATTGATATGCTTGGCTACTCCTGCCTGCATGGGAGGTAGAAAATGTAGCCTCCTGGCATTTTTTATTTCTTGAGGGAGATGGGTATTGCAAATAAGGAAGGTGAGGAGAAATGACAGCAACAGAGTCTACCAAAAAGTGTGTAAATTTCAAAGTTAGCAGTTACATAAAATGAACTTAGTGTCAGTCATCATATAGGGCCTTTTATAGCTCTTAAATGAAATAGGAAAAGTGTCTGTGCTTACAACATAGTTGTGACTCAGTAATTTTTATTTTTATTTTTTTTGGAGAGGTTTTTGCTATAGGGCACGTGCATTCGCCAGAAAAACAGAGAGAGACAGAGAGACAGAAAGTGAGAGATGGCCACGCCACAATCCCTTTTCCTCCATTCTCTTTTCAGAATCTTGGGCACGCACACACACACACCCAGCGTGAGTTTAAGCCACCAGGTCCAGGATTTGAACTGCGGCTGACTACATGAGAGTCCAGTGACGTAGCCATTATGCCAACTGCTAGTCCCACTATTTTAATTTTTTAAATATTACATTTGTTCACTGTATACCATTATAGCATACAAAGAGTTTTCCCATCCAGAATACACTGAATATGGGCCCAATCAAAGATACTACCATACCTTTTATCTTCAACTGATAACTTTTTATTTGCGTTTCTTAACTGTTTTACTTCTTTCTTTTTCTTCTTGATTCCCTCCCTCTCACCCTCTGCCGCTTCCCATCCCCCTCCCACACTGTCTCTGGTATCCACAGTTGCGTTCCATGCCTTTATATTGTCCAATATTTCAGTTTCTGACATAGAGTGCAGACATTTGGTATATATAAGTATGAACATACAGTGCCTCTCTTTCATAGCCTGTTTTGCTTCACTTAAGAGTAAGTCTTCCATATTTGTCCATTTTCTATCAATGCTAGGAACTCATTATATTTTATGGCTGAGTACTGTTTTGTAGAGTATATGGGCCACAGTTTTACAATCCATTTGTTTGTGTTTATTTGGGTTGGTTCCGTATCTTAGCAATTGTAAATGTTGCAACAATAAACATGAAGGTGCAAGTGTTTTTCTGACTGAATTTATTCCTGTCCTTTGGGTAGATACCCAGGAGTGGAATTGCTGGGTCGATCATAGGATATTTGTATTTGTAGATTTTTGAGGAATCTCCATATTGTTCTTCACAGTGGCTGTACTAATTTACATTCCTACCAGTGGTATAAGAGAGTTCTATTTCTCCACAGCCTCACCAGCACTTATTTATATTTTTAATCTTAGCCATTTTGAGTGGGGTTAGGCGATATCTCATTGTGGTTTTGATTTGCATCTCCCCTATGAGATGTTGAGGATTTTTTTCATATGCTTTTCGGCTGTTTGTATGTCTTCCTTGGGAGCTGTCTGTTTAGCTCATTTGCCCATCTTTTAATTGGATTGATTCTTATTTTGCAGGTAAGCTGCTTGAGTTCCCTGTGTGTTTTGGTTATCGGTCTCTTACCCAAGGAAGGGTTTACAAATATATTTTCCCATTCCAAGGGTCGTCTCTTCATTCTAACTATTGTTTCTTTTGTTGTGAAGAAGCTTTTTAACCTGATATAATCCCACTTGTCTATTTTTGGAATTATTGCCTGTGCTTTGGGAGTTCTACTTAAGAAGTCTTTGCCTTGGGAACTAGCAGATAGCATAATGGCTATGTCGCTGGACTCCCACGTAGTCGACCGCAGTTTGCGTCCCGGACCCGGTGGCTTAAAACTCACGCCGGGCACGTGTGCGTGCGTGCCCAAGATCCTGAGAGGAGAATGGAGGAGAAAGGATTGTGGCGTGACCATCCCCTCTGGGGGGGTGATTTCTCGCTTTCTGTCTCTATGTCTCTCTCCGTCTGTCTGGCGAGCGCATGCGTCCTATAGCAAAAAAAACCTCTCCAAAAAAAAAAGAAGTCTTTGCCTACTCTGATGTCTTACTATTTTTTTGAGTCATAAAAAAATTAAAGATCAGTTCTGCTTCCCATTTCAAGGTGTCACGTTTTCCTAGGGAGGCCATCCAGTTATATAGGATTGCAGGTTAAGGACTTGCCCAATATGTTGATATTGGAGAAGCTGTGTTCCCCAGAGGCGCTGGGTCCTTTTCCTACCCAAGAAGTGCCAAGAGTTTCACCTAGGAGTGCCTTATAAAATTAACCACGGGACCAGCAGTTGGCATAATGGCTACATCTCTGGATTCCCATGTAGTCGACCATGATTCAAATCCCAGACCCAGTGGCTTAAACTCATGCTGGACGCATGTGCGTCTGTGTCGAAGATCCTTGAGAGGAGAATGGAGGAGAAGGGACTATTCTCCCTTGGGGGTGATATTTTGCTTTTTGTCTCTCTCTGTCTTTCTGGTGAGCACACGTGCCCTATAACAAAAACCTCTTTAAAAAAATCATTGACCACATGGTATTATCATCCCCTTCATCTACTCTCTCTTTGTCCACCTGCCTTAGTGTGTTACCCATCTCCTAGAGACACAAATGGAGGTTTTCTGTATCGCTATTCCCTCAGGTGTTAGGAATATAGTTTGGGGGCAGCACAGATATTCTGTGTCATTCTCTTCTCTCCTATTGTTGTCTTTAAAATTATTTTTTATCAGTATATTCTCATATGTCTATCCTGAATGAATTTTGTTTAATATTCTAGATTCATGGAAGGTGCCTTACCTACCTTTATCCTTTTCTTCATTTTACAGATGATCATTTTTTCAATATCATATGACTGGTTAGTGGTAGATGTGGGCCTCTTCATCATCCTTCTGCAAATAATTTTGAGTCTGAATAGCGATATAATATTAAAGTTAACTTATTTTCCTTCGTTGTATATTTAGATGTTATTTAGATTACTTCGAGTAATGGTGCTAAATCTCAGCCATAAGTATGGCTTATGTGTGTGTGTTATCTGCACGGTACTCCTATGTAGTTTTAATTTCCATAGGACAAATTCTTCTTTTACTACTCGTCTTTTTAAAGCTTTTCTTGATTATTTGTGTATTTAATCTTGAATGTAAACTTTCAATTTAACATATATTTAATATTAACATACCTAATTATAATATGTATGTATTATCTAAATAACCATCCATATCTCATCCTGACACACAAAAAACTCCAAAAAACAGTTTGGAGTTTTTGCTGGAAATTTGTGTTAAATTTTTAAGTTAATTTGGGATAAATTGCTCTCTTACTGTGATTTGAGTTTTATCATTCAGGAAAATAAGGTCCTTTGTTCTCCAGAAAAGCTTTCTATAAATATTTAAGTTAATAGGGATGGTACTGAGAAAAGACAGGCTTTTTTAACCACATATTTCTGGGTTAGACATTCAGTCATCTTAACATTTTAAGTTGGAGTGTGTACTATGCAACATTTGCAAGTTTTTTGGTTTGAGGAGGGTGCTTATAATGACCCAGATATTATTTTAGGCCCTGAAGGTATAATGTTGACCAACTAAAACTATAGTCTAGTTCCTTATGAAACACTCACAATCTAGCTGGAGAAAAGACATTAATCACACAATGGATTACTCAGTGTAGTAGCTGCTGCGGGGGAAGGTATAGGTTGATAGACAATAAGAAAATGTAGGAGACTTAACTTACTTGGAAAGTTTTCCGTGGGATGTTAGGAATATATATATATATATATATATATATATATATATATACACACAACACACTTTTTAAAAATGATATTATGAGTTTTAAGCAAAGGCTGGAAATAAGACTAGAAGTTCCTAGTAAAAGAAGTAGAACTACAATATCCCAGTCAGTGGGAGCAATTCAGCATATGTAAAGGAGCTTGGTGCATTTGAAACAAAAGTTATTGTTACTGAAACACAGTCACTGATGGGAGAAGGGACTTAAAAGGAGGCTAGACAAGTGGGATATGACCAAATTGCCTTTATTTTTCCTTTCAGATTGTTGTTTACTGTTCACTTACCTATCTTGTAGAAAAATGAATTAGCAAGGTAGAGAGTGGATATGGAGAGGGCATTTAGGAGGCTTTTTATAGTAATTCAGGTGGGAAACAGTGGGGACATGGCAAATCATGAAATGACAGTAGCAGTGGAGAGAAATAACAGGTTAAAGAGGTATTTAGGAGATCAATTCTCAGGGTTCGTTGGTGTAGTGAGTATGTAGGACGAAAAAGGAAATATTGCAGTGACACCGATATTCCTGGCTTGGTCATTCGTCATTTAAGAATTTCAAGTTTGAGTGTATAATATATAACATTTGAGACTTTATATAAGGTGTGCCTTCCTAACATTTATGTAGTGAGGAAGGGAATATTTAGTACTTTCTATGTTGATAACTTGCATATTTTTCATGCTGTAGATATTACACCACCATATTGCCTCAGTGGAGAAACTTGCTTTGACTACTTCTGGATGCCCACTTGTGATTCAGTGCAAGAACTTCAGAATTGTGCATTTTGTTGTTCCTCGAGAAAGAGATTGCCATGATATTTACAACTCTTTGCTACAATTGTCAAAACAAGGTATTGTTAGTAAAGATCAAAGCTTACATGATCAATTTGAGATGAGTTATCCAAGATCATTATTGAATGTCTCATTACTATTATTTTATACTTTAAGTTACTCTGATAGTCAGAGTAATCTTATTCACTCTACTTCAAAAACATTGGCCTAGGGACCAGCAGTTAGCGTAATGGCTATGTCGCTGGACTTCCATGTAGTTGATCGCGGTTTGCGTCCTGTGACTTAAAACTCACACCGGGCGCGTGTGTGTGTGTGCCCAAGATCCCGAGAGGAGAATGGAGGAGAAGGGATTGTGGTGTGACCATCCGCCCTGGGGGGGTGATTTCTCACTTTCTGTCTCTCTGTCTTTCTCTGTCTGTCTGGTGAGTGCACGTGCCCTATAGCGAAAACCTCTCAAAACAAAACAAAACAAAACAAAAACAAACAAACAAACAAAAACATTGGCCTAGAAATAATTAGAAACTACTGATAAGAATTGTAAGAATAGTGTCCAAAGAAGGGATAATGATAAGAAAAATAAAGTATTTGGAGTATAGACTTTAGAAACCATAGATTAATATTAATGTCTTTAAAGGCTGTTGATAGCAAGTCAAAGGATAACATTATTTTTTTTTTTATAGTAAGTATTCCACAAACAAGGAGAATGACTTGGAAATTGGTATCACTAAATGAAAAGGAAGATTAAGGTCCTCTGGCAGTAGCGGAACTGATTAATAGGTCAGGTTGGAACATATGGAAAGTGAGGCAAAGGACTGTTTTAGTAGAGATAAGATTGAAAGAAATGTAGACCCCAAAGAGGAATCTTATCACTACTTGTGCTGTGGGAATTTGGAAGGTTCTTTTTCAAACATGATTTGAGTTACATATTGATCTGGATTTCATTGAGCATTCTGGATTGCAGTCTGATTGGGTGATCTAAAAGCAGCTCTGTGTTCACTGTTTGTTCCCAACACATAAAGCCTGAAATATCCCACTGTCCCCAGTTAAGAGCCTGTGACGTCAGGGCTTATTGTGCAGAAGTGTGTGCTCTCCTGAACTCTGTGCAGCCATTACCATTTTCAGTTACCACGTTCCTTCCAATAGTAATGTGTAATGCAATTTCATGTTCTCTATGCCATCTCTAGTTTTTCATTACAGCATTAGTCTTTCCATTTTACATCTCATTTGAGAAGAGTAGTGAGTAGGAAGTATCTACTTGTATTTTTAAAAACTTAATTTTTAGGAAAAGCATTATTGCTGTAGAGAATTTAACATGTAAGTCTATATTATTTACTAGTTTAAATATTGCCGATAATATAAATCAAATCTCAGATTGATGTGTGTGCCTCTTGACATAATTTTTTTTTTTTGAGAGGTATTTGCTATAGGGCGTGTGCACTCGCCAGACAGACAGAGAGACACTCAGAAAGCGAAAAATCACCCCCCAGGGGGATGGCCACGCCACAATCCCTTCTCCTCCATTCTCCTCTCGGGATCTTGGGCACACATGCACACGTGCCTGGCGTGAGTTTTAAGCCACTGGGTGCAGGATTCGAACCCCGATCGACTACATGAGAGTCCAGCGACATAGCCATTACTCTAACTGCTGGTCCCTGGGCATAATTATTTGTATCAAATAACTTAGAAAATATTAAGGTCAAGAATGTTCAGGTATTAGCCATCTCTTGGAACATTTTTAAAGAAAAAACGGAGGAGAAAACTAGAATTTATTTGTAGTGTGTTAAGTCTTTTAAATTGCATTTTAACATTTTTGGATTTTGTATTCTATAGCAAAATATGAAGATCTCTATGCATTCTCTTATAATCCCAAACAAAATGAGGCTGAACGACTACAAGGTTGGCAGCTAATCAATCTTGCTGAGGAATATAAGAGGATGGGAGTGCCAAACTCCAATTGGCAGCTGTCTGATGCCAACCGAGAATACAAGGTAACTTAGCAACCTTTTAGAGAAATTCAGAAAATGTTAGTACTAGAAGATTAGAGAGGGAGGTCATGGTAACAAGCTGTCTCTGTATTGTAACGTACTGTCATTTATTAAGTTTTGAAGATTTGTAAAGCTGGTTTTCAATGTCAAGAATTTTGAACTGAGTAGAATAATTACCTTTTATTTGGTATTTACAGATTTGTGAAACTTATCCCAGAGAACTTTATGTTCCCCAGATAGCAAGCAAACCAATCATTGTTGGTAGTTCCAAGTTCCGGAGCAAGGGAAGATTCCCAGTTCTTTCTTACTACCATAAAGATAAGGAGGTAGGAAGCTTTTTTTTCTTATTTTGTAAAGTATAAGTCCTCTTTTGGCTTAAGTATCTAACAGAATGCTATGTTTTACATTAAAAGGTTGCTAATGGAGAAGTGCTTGCTTTTCATTTCATTACAGTTTTGAAATTTTAAAACGAATCTACTCTGAAATATACTCATACTTTTCATCATATGTGTATCTATTTCATACTTCTTGTCATTTTCCTTTTGTATCCCTTCCTCCCTTCCAGCAGTGACTTGAAACTAATGGGATTAGTAAACAAGTAGGTTCATCTTTTTCTGTGATTTTTTTTTTTTTTTAATCTTACTTGCATTTGGGGAATCAGATGGTTTTGACAAAGCCAACCATTGAGAAGTGGGAGCAAACCAAGGGAATTGCAGAATTCTGTTTTATCCAAAGGTCTTTGCTACATGAAGTGATGGAAGAGGAATCCTTATATTGAGATAATGTCATAGGAATAGTAAAACTTACTTTGGCAACCTACCAACAGAGGACCAGGAGGTACTGTTAAAGCTTTGTATGCATTTCTTCATAACTATGTAAGGTAGACTGCTAATTATCTGTAACTTTCAGAGGGGGAAATTGAAGTTTAGAGAGGGTAAATCACTTTCTCTGTGTCTCACAGCAGGTGAGTTGAAGAGTTCCATCCCATATCTGACTTCTAATTTTTTGTGGCCTGATTTTCTTCTCTGGAAGCTTTTAGAATTTTCTTTCTTTCCAATGTTCTGAAATTTCATAGTGATATGCCTTGTCATGTCTTTTAAAATTGAATCTGGAAACTCAGGTTTCAGTTTAAGAATGTTTCTCTTTTTGGTAACTTCTATTACTTTTTTGTATTTTTGATTTTTTTTTCCCAAAACTTGTATTAGTTGACAATTGGGCTTCCTAGCCTAATTCTCCATTTTTCTTAATCTTTCCTTCTATTTTCCATATTTATACTTTCTGAAAGATTTCTTCAACCTTATTTCTACCCTGTGTCTTGAATTCTTTATTTTTGCTATAGTAGTTTTAATATGTAAGAGTTCTTTCCTATTTTCTGAAGTTTTTCAAGATTTTTTTTATTTTTTGGCCAGTGTGTATGTGTTTGCCAGAGAGAGACAGAGATGGTGGGGGGTCAAGGAAGCATCACCCAATGGGTCATGGTCACGCACAGGCCCTTCTCCATTTCTCGCCATCTGTCAGGATTTTGGTCATGCAACTCAGTGTTTTTTTTTTCAAACCTCAATGGCTGGGATTTGAACTGTGGTCAATCATCTGGTTTTCTTAACCACTGGACTAAGGTCTGGCCTTTTTTTAGATGTTTTCTTCTCTTGGGTGTGTTATTTTAGTCTCAGAGGATGTTCAGGATATATATATTTTTAATAGTTTCACTATGGGACACACGTGCTCAACCAGAGATGGAGACAGAGAAAGTGAGAAATCACCCCCTAAAGGGGATGGCTATGCTGTAATCTCTTCTCCATTCTCCTCTTGGGATTTTGGGCACACTTACACACATGCCTGGTGTGATTTTCAAGACACTGGGTCCAAGACTCGAACTGCTTAGTCAACCATGTGGGATTCAGCTGCCTTACCCTCTGTGCCACCTACTGGCTTCAAGGTTTTTTGTTTGTTTGTTTGTTTTTAAGAATTTTTGTGCTTTCCACATTAGTTACCTGTGCTTATGTTCCTTTTCTTTTTTTTTCCTGTTTTTTCTTTTGTTCTTCAAATATCTGATTCTTGGCCCACTTCTCATAGTTAACCTGGTTAGAGTGTGTATACGTGAGTAGTCTATATCTTTGGATTCTTTCTCTTGTGTAAGTTTGCTTCCTTAAAGAGGAATTTTAAAATTTTGGTCCTAATGTGTATGGTAAATTATCTAGCCATGATTTAAGTGTGGGAACAAGGATGGGAGAACTCACATTTTGTTATGTATGTTTTACTTAATCTTCCTTGTTTTCATGGATGTAGGATTTCACTCCTGCCCATAGCCATTCCTATTGTCCAGAGTCTTCAGGTTAGTTTTCTTCATAAAATAAATTTTGCCTTTGTGGTGAGGGAAGATCCAGAGTTCTTAACTAGTCATTATACAGGTGTTCAACCAGTTCTCCTATTTTCAGTCATACCCATGATCAGGCCTTCAGAGGTAGTATTTCTTGAACTTTTGGGAGATTTTACTGCTCAAAATACCTTGCAGTTTATTGACTTAAGGAAGTTGGCAGCTTTCTTTGCTGTGCTAAATTGATTATCCCTATGTCCTGTCATCTCCCCAAATTTTGTTGTTATCTCTACTTTGTTGTGGACTCCTTTTACGTTCTTTTTGCCTTTGTGCTTTTTATGCATTTTAAATTTCCTTATTAGGACTTGAGTTGTGTTTTCGAAGTGAGCAGAGATAGACGGTCAGAGATTAATAAGAAGTTCGTAATCTGCTTTTCATAACTAAGTCGTAGGGCAGTTATCTGGTTACGGTCTTTGTTGACACACCCCTGTTTTTATACCTGGTTTATTAGATAGTTAGCCTGAAAGTAGATGTCCAGTGCCCAATTAACAGAACTCTGAGAGTAGGTCTGTCTGAAAATCATTTAATAAGGCAATCTTAATTTTTTTCTATTTATTGTATTTCTAAATTTTCATGGTTTTATACATTGTGTGTGAGTTTAAAATGTACAAATATATGCCTTTTTTTTTACCCTTAATAATATTATGTTGGGAATTTTGGGGTACAGTTGGAGTTGACATGGATAAGACTGAATCAAAAACATATGGGTCTAATTCTTTCATTTTTTAGGGCTTTAAACAATGTATAAATGTCTGATCTAATTGTTCACTATTTTTTACAGATACTC
>NW_006160154.1:4489489-4491859 GCF_000334495.1 Tupaia belangeri chinensis | reverse complement strand
GTTAGATGACTATATTTTAATCCAGATTTGAATCAAAGCTCATTTTTTTCTCATTTTATGTCTTGTTTCATATAAAGGTTGATGATTTTCTTTTTTTTTTTTTTAAGGGAGATTTTTTACTATAGGGCATGTGCACTCACCGGGGAGACAGAAAGCAAAAATTCATCCCCTGAGGGATGGCCATGCTGCAGTCCTTTCTCCTTCATTCTCCTCTTGGTATTTTGGGCATGCAAGTACATGTGCCTGGTGTGTTTTAAGTCACTGGGTCCAGGTCTCGAACCAGTTGACTATGTGGGAATCCAGGGATGTAAACATTACACCATCTGCTGTTCCCAAGGTTGCTAATTTCTGTTTAGATATCTGAGAGCCTATGAAAAGTAAAAGTTCTAATGCTACTACTTAAAAAATTCCTGTTGTATATACATTGATTAATTCCTTAGTTGCATTTGAGTCAATAGTATCCTATAATCTACTTTCTTTTTGAGGGAGAGAATTTTGCTATAGGGTACATGTGGTTGCCAGAGAGAGACAGAGAGAAAGAAAGTGAGAAATCAACTCCCGGGGAGGATGGCCATCCCATAACCCCTTCTCCTCCATTCTTCTCTTGGGATTTTGGGCACACATCCACACGTACCTGGCATGAATTTTAAGCTGTTGGATCTGGGACTCGAACTGCAATCGAGTACGTGGAAGCCCAGTAACTTAACCATTACTCCATCTGCTGGTCTTACTATAATCTACTTTTAAAATTTTATTTTATAATTTCTTATTTACATTTAATTCTTGTACATCTTTGTGGCATACAGCATGATTTTTCAAAGCATGCATGTGGTGTATGATTATCAAATCAAGAACATTACCACGGGAACCAGCAGTTAGCATAATGGCTATGTCACGTGACTCCCACGTAGTCGACCGTGGTTTGCGTCCCGGACCCGGTGGCTTAAAACTCACGCCGGGCGTGTGTGTGTGCTTGCCCAAGATCCCGAGAAGAGAATGGAGGAGAAGGGATTGCGGCGTGACCATCCCCCTTGGGGGGTGATTTCTCGCTTTCTGTCTCTTTGTCTCTTTCTGTCTGTCTGACGAGTGCACGCTCCCTATAGCGAAAACCTCTCTAAAAAAAAAAAAGAATATTACCATACATCCCATTTTTAACAAAGAACCTTATGTTCTTGTGTCTGCTAAAAGCTTTTTTCCTGAGTCCCTTACATTCATGCCTCCCACTATCCACCCCTTTTCCATACATCTCCAGTATCTACAATTGCCCTCCTACCTGTATATCTTTGAATCTTTCCATTTTGTCCATAGACTGCATACATTTGGTATATATTGAGTGAGGATTATTTCACTTAGTATTTAGTCTTCTATAGTCATCCACTTTGAATCAGATGACAGTATTATTTTATTTTTTAAGACTGAGTAGTATTCCATGGTGTATATATACTATATTTTTTCAATCTGGTCATCAGTTGTCAGGCACTTAATTTGATCCCATGTCTTAGCAGTGCGAATAATGCTGCCATAAACACGGATTTGCAAGTGTGTTTCTGACTGAGTGTTCCCTGTTCTTTGGTGAATACCAAAGATCAGGATTACTGGTTCATATGGTAGTTCTACTTGTGTATTTTTGAGGAACCTCAAAATTTTCCACAGTGTTTTCCACAGTGGCTGTACTGACTTACATTTCCACCAACAGTGTAGGAGGGATCCCTTTCACCACAACCTGGTCAGGACTTATTGTTCTTTTTCTTTTTGATCATACTTATTATGACTGGGGATAAGTGATATCCCATTAATTTGCATTTTCTTTGTGATAAGACATGTTGAATTTTTCATATGCTTTACTAGATGTCTTCCTTAGAGAGTTGTCTGTTCAGCTCATCTGCCCATTTTTAACTTGGATTACTTATTTTTGTGTTTGTGAGGTACTTGAGTTCCCTATATATAATCTAGTTACCAATCCCTTATCTTAAGCATAGTTTATAAATACTTTCTCCAGTTCTGTGTGTCATATTGTCTCTTTACTCTGTTTATTGTTTCCTTTGCCATTCAGGAGGTTTTTAGCCTCATATAGTCCTACTTGTCTATATTTAGTATCACCAGACCCCTGCACTTTAATGGTCTTACCCCAGAAATAAATTTCCAGACATAGTCAACTGATCTCTGACAAGGGGTACCAGTCAATCCAGTGGGAAAAGGAAAACCTCTTCAGCAAATTGTGCTGGAAAAACTGGATATCCACCTGCAGAAAGATGAATCTGAACCCCTACCTCTCACCTTTGACAAAAATCAAGTCAAGGTAGATCAAGGATCTAAACCTACGACCTCAAACTATAAAACTGCTCCTGGAAAACACTGGGGAAACTCTGG
>NW_006160154.1:4483054-4488989 GCF_000334495.1 Tupaia belangeri chinensis | reverse complement strand
GGGATTATTGCCTGTGCTTTGGGAGTCTTATTTAAGAAGTCTTTGCCTACTCCAATGTCTCCCAGAGTTTCCCCCATGTTTTCTAGGAGCAGTTTTATAGTTTGAGGTCTTAGATTTAGATCTTTGATCCACTTTGACTTAATTTTTGAATATGGAGGATTTACTGCCGAGTGAGGCAAGCCAGGATATGAAGGAGAGACATTGTATGTCCCTACTTAATATATACCGAGTGTCTGCACTCTATGACTGAAACTGATCGACTAAAGGTTGTACAAACACAAGATATGGGTGTGAATGCCAGATGAGGTGTGTGCGGAGGACTGGGGCCTAAGGAAGGACATTTGGAGAAAGGATATGGAGGTAGAGTATTGACGGGATGGGGAGGTGTGTGGTGTTATTGGTTGAAGATATTTTGATCAACGAGATTGGGGAGAAATGTTCACATATTGAAATGCTCACATTGTAAGCTAAACAATGGGATTGAATGTATATAAAAAATTAAAAAATATAATAAAATAAAATAATTCAAATAGAGATTAAATTAAATTAGAAATTCAATTACCTAGTCATGCTGGCCGCATTTCAAAGGCTTGGTAAGCCACACATGGCTATCATACCAGAGAACAGAGATATGGAACATTTTCATCATTACAGAAGGACTGCAAAGGTATTTCTTAGCAAAAGACTTAAGAAAAGCCATGGACCGACAGGTAGCATGGTGATTAAAGCAGTGGACTCCCACATGACCAACCATGATTAGAGTCCTGGATCTGGCAGCTTGCTTTCTCACTTTCTCTTTCTCTCTCTCTGTTTCTCTCTGGTGAATTAAAATAATACTACTAATAATAATTAAATATTTTTAAAGCAAAAAGAAACAAAGAAATCTTTTGTCTACTCTAATGTTTTCAAGTGTTTCCCACAAGTAGTTTTATAGTTTGAGACGTTAAATTTAGATCTTTGATCCATTATGAGTTGATTTATTTTTGCTGATGAGAGATAGGGGTCCAATACCATTTTACTGCAGGTGGATATCCAGTTCTTCCAGCACTAATTTGATGAAAGGACTTTATTTTTTCCACTGGATTGTCTTGTGTCCTTTGTTAAATTTCAGCTGGCATTATGCTTGTTTTCTTAGGCTTATTTCTATATTTTCTGTTCTTTACTATTGCTCTGTGTCTGTTTTTCTGCCAGCACCGTGCTGTTTTGATTATCACAGCTTTGTAATATATTTAAGGTTGGATAGTGAGATGCCTCTTACATTATTCATTTCGCACAGTATTGCCTTGACAGTATTCATGATTCCAGACAAATTTTGATTTTTTTTTCTATTTCTATAAACAATGTCTCTGGTAATTTGATAAGAATTGCATTAAATTTGTAAATTACTTTGGGTAGAATTGATATTATATTGATTTCTCCAACCCCAAAACATGGGATGTCTTTTCTCTTTTTTATTTCATATTTAATTTCTTTTTCAGTTTTTCAATTTTTCATAGAGAGGTCTTTCACTTAGGTTAGGTTTATTACTAGGTATTGTGTGTGAGTGAGTGTGTGTGTGGCTAAATTCTGCCTTAGTTGCTCCATTGTTGGCATACAAAAATACTATTTGTTTGTTTTTTAGTTTTGCTATAGAGCACATGTGCTTTCCAGAGAGAGACAGATAACGGAGCATAATCATACCTTAGTTCCTTCTTCTCCATTTCTCCATTCTGTCAGGATTTTGAACATGTCTGTACATACTCTTTTTTCAAACTGCTGAGGCTGAGATTCGAATTGCAGTTGGCCATGTAGGATCTAGCTCCCTTAACCACTAGACTGTGTGACTGACTCTCCCATAATCTAAATAGAGTCCTGAATGCATGTATCTTAACAGTAGGTTACTTGATAGGACATTGACTATATGATGTTTCTTACAATAAGACCTAGCTTTCTTCAAACTAGTTATGCAGGCATTAATTTTTTTAGGTGAAGAGACTATTGGAAAAACCCAGAGAATATCAAGAAGTGGAATAGTATTTAATTTAAACAATTTAAAAGTCAGTGCCTTCACACTGTCTTGCCAACTTTAAATCAGATTGCATATTGACTTTAATACTTTTGGACCTTTTAAAAAGAGATGTTTCAGAGATCTTTGCATGATCTTTTCTGATTTTTTTGTTATTGTTGTTTTTTAATTAGGCCGCCATTTGTCGATGTAGTCAACCACTGTCGGGATTCAGTGCCAGGTGCCTGGAAGATGAACATTTGCTTCAAGCCATTAGTAAAGCCAATCCAGTCAATCGCTATATGTATGTCATTGATACTAGGCCCAAAGTATGTATCCTAAATAGTACTTTCTATTAGTTTAATTATCTTTACTACTTTAATTAATGGGAGTTCATATTTGCCATTTTTAAAATATCTACTTCATAGTTTCAAAATTAGCCAAGGGTAATAGTACTAAGGAAGTCAATTCTTTTTAAGGATATCAGCTTAGAAGATCAATTTCTCAGTAATTTAGGTGGTGATTTCTTATATATATATTTCATATATGTATATACACACACTTACGTGAGTGTGTATAAATTAATTTAGGAAAGCTGAGTTTTATTTTGGGAATTATGCTAGTATATAAGTCTTAGGTTATTGTGAAGAAATACTAAATAATACGTGTTGCAAAAAATTAGATTTTTTTTAAAGAATTTTTTAATTAACAGAATACTTTATATTAAATAATGAACCTTAGTTGAAAGTATTTGAAAAAATTAGGAAAACCATTAATATAGGAATTATAAATCTTGAACAGGAAATATTTCTGTTAGGCCATCTATGGTATAAAGCTAAATTTTTTATCATCAGGACAAATGTCAGGATTCCTTTTTCTTTTCATAAATACAGGTAAACACCCAATTCATATAGGATCCTAAAACTAAAGTAATTAAAATTCTCAATGGTAGTAGCTAACATTACTTTTAATTTTTATTATAGCATCGCATGCAGAGCTGGTGGGCTACACAAAAGGACATTGGCAGAATTATAGTGAGGATTTCTTCAAAAATCTGGAATGTTGAGAAAATAAGAGAAAGCGATGAGAAAAAGCGAGTGAGCAATATAAAACAAGCACTTTTAGGCAGCTTTGTGAAAGGAACGGTAGTTGTTTTAGAAATAATTCTCATCATTATACAATCTCAAGGATAATGGGAAAAACAAGATGAGATTAATTTGAATAAGTTTAAAGTATTAAAAAGTAGAAATTCATTATTTGATCTTTTTTTTATTGTGTCAAAAATAAAAAAATTTCTCAGTAGTCAAGAGTGATGGTGATATCTCCTGCAAGAAAAATTTTGCTCTACCTCCTGTACAATCTGGATTGATTAATTGATTAGAACTCTTTTTAGTTAATATTAGATATAAAAGGCTATTGTAATATGAGACATTTTGAAGACAGCTATCTGTTTCTCAGAACCTGTTAGCTCTCATTTGTCTAATTATCTTCCATGCAGAAAATGTGTTCCTTTAATTGCTTTGCAGGTTAAACTTAATATCAAGTAGTAGTAATGTGGAAGCATTTTAATAACTCCTTAATTTTACCTTAGTCATCACAGGTGCACAATAGCCTGTGAGTCAGAACATACACAATTTCACCGTACTCATTACCAACCTCTGCTCCCCTGAATGAAAAGCTATTTGTTTTTCCAATTAAGGTTCCATTTCATCCAGGTTCATAAGAATATCTAGTAAATTGTATTGACGCACTATATGAAATCCTAGTCTGAAGAATTAAACATGCCAAATCCTAAGTGAACCTTAGATAACATTTAATGTAACAACTGAAGACTGTGATCATACTGGAGGTCTGTTTTCCTCTCAGAGACCAGCTTGTTTTCTTGTAAATATATCAGAACAATGGATTAAATGTTATATTATGTGGTGTATGGGCCTCCAGTAACCTCTAAAAAGGAAGACCTCATCTAATTTGAAGCATATTTCAGATCTAATATTTAGGGTTCTTGTGGCTTTCTGAATAAACAAATGCTCCAGTATTGTTCTGACATATATCTCACAGGTCCTTTCTATTAAAAAAAAGAAACAAAAGCTCCCCATCTCTGATAGTCTTAGGATTTCAATGAAGCAGTTCTTTATTTTTAATTTTGAAATACTACAAGCATATGGAAACTAACTAAAAACTTAGTTTTTGTCTGGAGCTTTTCATTAAATAGTAATCATATTGATACTTTATCATATCCATCTTTACTATCTCTAACATTTGTGACATTTTCATTTATTAGAAAATGGTAGCTTATCAGTTTTGATGAATTCCTTTGGATTCTCTCCTAGCTAAATTATAACTTATTTAGTGTTGTCATAATATTTTAGTAAATTAATTTAGAAAGAAATTTGTCTCTAAATTTCAAACATTTTAAATTTTAGCTGAATGCAATGGCCAACAGAGCAGCTGGAAAAGGTTATGAAAATGAAGACAATTATTCTAGTATTAGATTTCAGTTTGTTGGGATTGAAAATATTCATGTCATGAGGTCCAGCCTTCAGAAATTATTAGAAGGTATGGTTATTGCTTACCTTTTATTTATGTCATTTTTTAATTTTTTTTATTAGATTTCAGTTTGTTGGGATTGAAAATATTCATGTCATGAGGTCCAGCCTTCAGAAATTATTAGAAGGTATGGTTATTGCTTACCTTTTATTTATGTCATTTTTTAATTTTTTTAAGAGGTGTTTGCATATGCATTCGCCATATATATGTGTGTGTGTGTGTGTGTGTGTGTGTGTGTAGAGGAGAGACAGACAGAGAGAGGGAAAGTGAGAAATCATCCCCCCAGGGGAAATGGTCACGTTGCAATCCCTTCTCCTACATTCTCCTTTCGGGATCTTGGGCATGCACGTACATGCGCCCGGCGTGAGTTTTAAGCCTGCAGGTCCGGGACGCGAACTGCAGTTGACTACGTGGGAGTCCAGCAACATAGCCATTACGCTAACTGCTGGTTCCCAAGTTGATTTTCTTGATTGAGGGCAGGTATCTTTGAAAGCAGGCACTGTGACAGTGCTTATCTTGGTTCATTGTGCAATGATTTAACAGAGTTCCTCTTTTTTCTCTAAAGCAATTGGTCTTGTATTGCCTGGAGAACAAGATTTGTGATGTGAATCATAGAGACAACGCAGGTTACTGTGCCTTGCATGAAGCTTGTGCAGGAGGGTGGCTTGATATTGTGCAACACCTTCTAAATTATGGTGCTGATGTCAACTGCAGTTCCCAGGATGGAACAAGGTATGTACTATGTCTTCTCAGCTTGCCAGTATAGCATGGCTTATGAAGCATGTAGTATTTGTTGTTGTTGTTTTTTATTTTTTTTTTCCTTTATTTATTTATTTATTTATTTATTTATTTTGGTGTATACTTTCAATCATATTGTTTGGCTTACAATGAGACCATTTCACTATGTGCACATTTCTCCCCAGACCTGTTGATCAGAATATCTTCAGCAGGTAACACCACACCTCCCATCCCATCAATGCTCAACCTCTGTATCCCTTCTCCAAATTTCCTTCGTTAGGACCCACTCCTCCACATTCACCTCATCTAACATTCTTGTGATTGTTCAACCGTTAGTCAATAAGTTTCAGTCATAGAATGCAGACATACGGTATAAGTTAAGTGGGGACATACAGTATCTCTCCTTCATAGCCTGGCTTGCCTCACTCAGTGGTACATCTTCCATATTCTTCCACTTTCTGTCAAAAGCCAGGGTTCTGTTGGTTTTTATGGCTGAGTAGTATTCCATAGAGCATATGTGCCACAGTTTTTCAATCCATTTCTCCATACAGGGGCATCTGGGTTGGTTCCATGCCTTAGCTATTGTGAATAGTGCCGCAATAAACATCGATGTCCAAGCACTTTTCCAATGAAGAATTCTTCTGTCCTTTGGGTAGATACCAA
>NW_006160154.1:4469098-4481127 GCF_000334495.1 Tupaia belangeri chinensis | reverse complement strand
TGTGTGTGTGTGTGTGTGTGTGTGTGTGTGTAGAGGAGAGACAGACAGAGAGAGGGAAAGTGAGAAATCACCCCTCCAGGGAAGATGACTACACTGCAATCCCATCTCCTCCATTTCCTCCTGGGATCTTGAACATGTACACACACACATCCGGCGTGATTTTCAGGTCCCTGCATCTGGGACTTGAACTGCAGTTGGCCATGTGGAAGTCCAGCGACATAACTGCTATGCCATCTGCTGGCCCTGATTATTGTTTACCTTTTAGGCAGCTTTGTTCTTTAGAAATGTAATGCTAGTCACATGTAATTTAAAATTTTTCTAGTTGTCACATTCAAAAAACTAAAAACAAACAGGTACTATTAATTTTAATAATATACTTATAAATTAAAAGCATTGTAACCTGTAATAAATAAGAAAAACTGATAATGAAGTGTTTTACTTTTCATCAAGTGGTAGAAAACAGGTGTGGGAGCCAGCAGGTGGTATAGTGATTAAGACTCTGAACTCCTTTATGGTCAACTGATTCTAACCCAAAATCCTAAGAAGAGAATGGAGAAGAAGGGATTGTAGCATGGCCATCTTGCCTGGAGAGTGATTTCTCAGTTTTCCGCTCACTGTTTCTCTCTGACTCCAATGAGCACATGCACCCTATGGGAAAAACTTGTAAAAAAATTAAAGGAATCAGGTGCGTCTTTTACATTTATAACAGATCTCAGTCTCACTAGCCACATTTCAAGTGTTCAGTACACATATGGGTAGAGGGTGATGTATTGGGCAGTAAAATTCTAATGGTTTTGCAAAAAACTACTGTTAGATATTCACAAATAATATAGTGATGATTAATTTATGATAAGGTTTCATTTAAATATTAAGATGTCTTTCTAGTCATATATGAAATTTATAAAATATAATTTTAGTTAAATACTTATGCTGTAATTTTTTATTTTAAAAGAGATAGGATCATTTTTATTTTTTGGCATAAGGAATGAAGAAAAATGTACCCAAAAATCCATTATTGATCTAATAATTAGCATCTTTTTCTTTTTTTAAAAAAGAGCTTTTTGCCTTAGGATGCGTGTGCTTGCTAGAAAGAGACAGAGACAGCAAGAGGGAAAGCAAAAATCACCTCCAGGGGGATGGCCACACCACAATCCCTTCTCCTCTTTGGATCTTGGGCATGCATACACACGTGCCTGGAATAATTTTCAAACCACCAGGTCTGGGAGACTTGAACTGTGGGAGTCCAGCGACATAAGCACTACACCATCTGCTGGCCCCATCATCTTTTTCATTTATAAATAATCTTGTCTATTTTGTCCTGGTCTTTCTCAACCTACTCACCTAAGGAGATTTTGAAAAGAATAGGTGGAGAAGACTTTAGCTTCCTTCTTTTTTTTTTTTTTGAGAATTATGTTATCTAAGTTTATTGATTTACTTATTAAAAAAAAATTGACCAGAGAGGGGACAGAGCGGAGAGAAAGAGAGAAAGAGTGAGAAAGTGAGGAAAAAATGAGAAAGCAAGCCGCCAGGTCTAGAACTTGAGCTGTGGTTGGCCATGTGGGAGTCCAGTGTCCTTAAGCACCATGCCACCTGCTAGCCCCTCTAGCTCCCTTCTAACTGAAATGTTTTCTCTTCCTTTTTTAGTCAATGGTACCAAAGGACTTTCTGTCAATGATTTCTACTCCGGTTTGGAGAGCTCAGGATGGCTTCGGCATATCAAAGCTGTTATGGATGCTGCAATCTTCTTAGCTAAAGTAACTCTCCTCTTTGGTTTTGGGATTTTTAATGGTTGGGAAGGAGTGGATTGTTTTGTTGGGTTTTAGTATCTGTCCCAGATAACTTTTATTATGCTTTACCTCTTTAATGAGGTCACTTTACTTTGAGCTTTAAAAATGTTATGTGGCACTTAAATATAAGACTTAAAAAGAAATTCTCAAATACTTTGAAGTAGCATTTTTTTTCTTTTGTTTTTCATTTGTTTCCTTTGCATTTTTGGTGTTGCGTTTCTTTTTGATCTTTGGAAATTATGCTGTCTCAACATTATCACTGGCACATAGGTTTTCGTTATAATGCAATACCTGCTTGTGTGGTTGTCTAGTAAATAGAACTCACTGATTTACCTAAAATGTATTCTGCTAGAATCTAAGTATGTGATCTTTCTTTTCAGGCAATAATGATTGAAAATGCAAGTGTGTTGGTACATTGTTCTGATGGTTGGGATAGGACTTCCCAAGTTTGTTCCCTTGGTTCTCTTCTGTTGGATTCCTATTATAGGACAATCAAAGGATTCATGGTAAGAATTTATTCTGTGAGACCAGTTATTCTCAAGCAGGGAGGATTTTCCCCCCTCGGGGACATTTGGCAATGTTAGGAAGCAGTTTTGATTTAAGGAAATGGTGCAGTTGCCATCTAGCTTTTAGAGGCCTGGGTATTGCTAAACATTCTATAATGCACCACCAGCCTCCACAAAAAAGAATTATCTGATCTAAAATATCAGCACTGCTGCAGTTGAGAAACCTTGAGCTAGACTGATTTTCATTTGTGTCACCTCTTTAACAAAAAGCTTTGTATATAAAAATTTATTGGGGGACTAGCAGTTGGCGTAATAGCTGTGTCACTGGACTCCCACATAGTTGATCGCGGTTTGAGTCCCAGACCTGGTGGCTTAAACTCACGCTGGGTGCATGTGCATGCCCAAGATCCTGAGAGGAGAATGGAGAAGGGATTGCAGCGTGGCCATCCCCCCTGAGGGGTGATTTCTCACTTTCTTTCTCTTTGTCTCTCTCTGTCTTTCTGGCGAACACACGTGCCCTATAGCAAAAACCTCTCAAAAAAATTAATTAAATACATAGAGACCAGCAGTTAGTGTAATGGCTATGTCGCTGGACTCCCACGTAGTCGACCATGGTTCGAGTCCCGGACCCGGTGGCTTAAAATCACGCCGGGCGCGTGTGCGTGTATGCCCAAAATCCTGAGAGGAGAATGAAGGAGAAGGGATTGCGGCGTGGCCATCCTCCCTGGGGGGTGATTTCTCACTTTCTGTCTCTCTGTCTCTCTCTGTCTGTCTTGTGAGCGCACGTGCCCTATAGCAAAAACCTCTCAAAGAAATTTTAATTAAATACAAGTTTATTGGGGATTTTTCCTAAAATGCTACAATAGAAATATTAGTTGTTTTTTCTCTCATAAAAAAAAAAAAAAGCCAAACAGCATGCACACTTGCCAAAGAGAGAGAGCGATAGAGAGAAATGGAGAGAGAGAGAGAAAAAGTGAAAAAGCATCCCCATAGGGCATGGTCATACCACAGTCCCTTCTCTTCTATCTCTCCCTCTTTTTGGGATTTTGGGCATGCATGCATATGCATCTGGTGTGTTTTTCCACTTGCTGGGTCTGGGACTTGAACTGCATGATCTGCCATGTGAGATCCAGCTTCCTTAACCATTGGGGCAGACTAGCATCTCCCTCATTTTAGACCAATGCATTTTAGTAATTCAGTAAAACAAGCCACAAATGTGAACATACTGGGGGCCAGATGGTAGTACCATGGTAAAATGAGATGCTCTGTGAGGCAGTCCCATTGGGAAGATTTCTGATCCAAAAATGACCTCCTGATTATAATATGCCTTACCTCAGGGCTGACTAGGGGTAGATTGTGACGTCAGTACCCTGTTAGGGGCCACCCTTTCTCTTCCTGTCTCTTGTGCTCATGGGAGAAATAAACATATAAACTTATAGTATTATATTCTAGAGGGAACTTTCTATTTAAAACATCTTCATTTATTAAATATAATAACATGTTAGGCATGTTTTATAGCTGAAAATGAAAGTTTTATTAGTTAACGGATTTTCTGCGTTATGAAAATACATTCTTAGCTCCTATTTTTTGTTGTCTTGCTTTTTAACATATGGTCAGAAAATTCTCATAAGTAACATGAATGAAGAAATATTCAAAAAGTTTTCATTAGCTTAAAATTATTAAATACAATGGTATCTTAGAGTAAGAGAAAACTTAAAGTCACCAGCCCCCTGTTTGAATGCCATTGTTTTGTGCTGCAAAACCTATTGAATCTGGGATGGCCAAATGGGAGTGCATTGATAGGAAGGTAATGCTCAGCTTACCTGGAGAGTGTGAGACAGGGAACATGTTAGCCAGATGAAGTGTGTAATATATGACCAGGGGCAGTGTGAGAGTCTCTTAGATAAGCAGGAACAACACGCATGAAGCATGGCCCCTTCCAGTGACTGCAGGTAATGTGCAATGGATGGAATTCGGGATGACTGTTAGAGTAGGGGGTTGGATGCAGAGGAAAATAGTAGGAGAAGGGCCCAAGGAAGGGGCTGGAATTGGACTATTTTCCCTTTTGGAGCAGGGGTAGTGGAAGTCATTAGAGAGCTTTAAGGGGACATAGCAACTTGATTAGATCTGCTTTTAAAAATATGGTTTGGTGTCTTGAAGGCAGAGGGGAGTGGGAATGAAGTCTCTGAGACCAGTATAGACCTAGTTATAATAACTTGGGACCAGCAGATGTTGTAATGATTACATTGCTGGACACCTACATAGCTGACCATGGTTTGTCCCCTGGACCTAGAGACTTGAAATTCACACTGGGCTTGTGTACGTGCATGCCCAAAATCCTGAGAGGAGAATGGAGAAGGGTTTGTGGTGTGGCCCTCCTCCCTGGGGGGGATTTCTTGCTTTCTGTCTCTCTGCTTCTCTCTGTCTCTCCAGTGAGCATACATAGCAAAAATCTCTCAAAAAAAAACCAAAAAAAACAAACAAAAAAACAGTTTCAGTAACTCAAGAGAAATTAGGGTGAGGACAGTCACATAAGGGAAAGGAGAGGTGGTTTCAGAGGTGGTAAGAAAGTAGAGTAAGTAAGAAAAAGTCATGGGTTAACTATGACATAGGATCATTTCCAGGTTCCTGAATCACTTGGCAGGATGGATGGTGCTGCTGCCTGCTTTTCACTGAGATGAGCAGAGGAACAGGCTTAGTTAGGAAGATACTAAGTTCTAGACCTGGATGTGTGGAAGAATGGCAGAGAGCCTGGAATAAAGTCTCCACTCCAAACTGAAGATCATGCGTCCCTGGTCACACAGGTGTAGAAGTGGTAAAACCAGGAATTGAGCCCATGCACACACTCTAGAAACTCCATCCTTAACTATTGGGATATAAAGCCTTCTGCCAAAATCAGAGATTTAAGATGAAATCAGAAGCTCGAAGTGGCAATTTTTTTTTTTTTGAGAGGTTTTCGCTATAGGGCGTGTGCGCTCGCCAGACAGACAGAGAGAGACATAGAGACAGAAAGCGAGAAATCATCCCCCAGAGGGGATGGTCACGCTGCAGTCCCTTCTCCTCCATTCTCCTCTTGGGATCTTGGGCACACACACGCGCCCGGCGTGAGTTTTAAACCAACGGGTCCGGGACGCGAACCGCAGTCAACTACGTGGGAGTCCAGCAACGTAGCCATTACACTAACTGCTGGTTCCCTCGAAGTGGTAATTTTACCACTGAAAATAATTTCCTTGATGATTATGTAATAAAATTATAAGTATGTTAAATACTAAAAATAAATGTTTAGACTGAGAAATTGGAAATACATTATTTCATTGGAGTAAGCAGAGAAGCTATATGAGAGAAAACAGATAAAGTTCATTTACATGGCTAGATAATAACACTGGGATTTGAACATGAACTACCACTTCACTGGTCTTTTTGTCATTTATTTTTTTCTTGAAAAAGTATTAAATTAATAATATACAAGTAAGCCAAAAGGTTTAAACATCCACCCCAGTCTGCCACCTGGATTTAGGCATTGTTAGTATTTTGTTTAGTGTACATTTTCCTAGCCTTTTGCTTTGATATATCATCTTTGTATGAACAAAAATTTAAATATACTACTGCTGCCCTTTTCCTTTAAAATGTAATAGAGATATCTGAAGTAATTAAAGTGACAGACTGCTTTGTTTCTGTGTATTTTTACTTTTTTAATTTTTATTTTCATTATTAATATTTATTTTATTTAGACATTCAACCACTATACATCATTTAGACTGTAAAGAGATTTTATCAACATGGTATACACTACATAGCAGGAGAGTTGAGAATACTATGTACATTATCAACAGGCAACAAACCATATCTGTGTCTCACAAATGTCTTCTCTATTTTTTCACAAATTTCCCTTCCTGCCCTCTTCCCCTTTCCCACTCTCCTTCCACTTTGTCCCCTGTGTTCATAACAATTTTCGATGCTTTTTTGTCCTCCAGTCTTTCATGGGTTGGTTCCATGTCTTAGCTATCGTGAATAATGCCACAATAAATACAGATGTGCAAGTGCTTTTCTGACAGAGCATTCTCCTGTCCTTTGGGTAGATACTCAGGGGTAGAATTGCTGGATCATATGGTAGTTCTATTTGAAGGTCTTTGAGGAACCTCTAAATTGTTCTCCACATTGCCTGGACCAATTTACATTTCCACCAACCATGTAGGAGAGCTCCCCTTTCACCACATCCCCACCAGCACTTATCATTTTTGTTTTTTAAATCTTCACCATTCTGACTGGGGTTAGGTAGTATCTCACTGTATTTTGATCTGCAGCTCCCTTATGATGAGGGACATTGAGCATTTTTTCATATGATTTTTGGCTATTCATATGTTTTCCTTAGAGAAACATGAACATTTCCCCCATCTTTTTTTTTTTATTTAAGAATTATTTTAATTTTTATTTATTCATTAACTTATTTTTAATTTTACCAGAGAAAGACTGACAGAAAGAGAGAGAGAGAAAGTGAGAAAGAGAAAGAGAGAAAGCAAGCCACCAGGTCTGGGACTTGAACCACGGTCGGCCATGTGGAAGTGTCCATCACCTTAACCACCATGCCGCCTGCTGGTCCTGATTTTCCCCATCTTTTAATTGTGTTAATCATTTTTTCTGGGTAAGCCTCTTGAGTTCCCTGTGTATTCTGGTTATTAGTCCCTTATCTGAGGCATAGTTAACAAAATTTTCTCCCATTTGATTCACACTAATTACTGTGTCCTTTGCTGTGTAGAAACTTCTTAATCTGTTGTAATCCCACCTTTGTTTTGGGGATTATTGCCTGTGCTTTGGGGATCTTGCTTTAATAAGTCTTTGCCTATCCCAATGTCTTCCAGAGTTTGTGGTCTTAGGTTAGTTTAGATCTCTGATCCACTTTGAGTTGATTTTTGTTAATGGTGACAAATAGGGGTTCAGATTCATCTTTCTGCAGGTGGATACCCCGTTTTTCCAGCACCATTTTCCTTTTCCCACTGGATTGACTGGTATCCTTTATCAAAGATCAGCTGACTGTATGATTTAGGGTTTATTTCTGGGGTTTTACTGTGCTCATTTGGTCTTTGTGTCTGTTTTTGTGCCAATACCCTCTTGCTTTGATTATCACAGCTTTGTAATGTATTTTGGGGGTCCATAAGTGAGATGTCACCCACTCCACTCTTACACAGGATGGCCTTGGCAATGTGGGGTCTTTTATGATTCCAGACAAATTCTATGATTGTTTTTTCTAGATCTGTGAAGAATGTCTCTTGTAATTTTATAGGGATTGCATTAAATATGTAGATTAATTTGGGCAAGATTGCCATTTTGGTTATATTAATTCTCCCAATCCAGGAACATTGGATGTCCTTCCACTTTTTTGTGTCATTTTCTATTTATTTTTTAAGATTTTCATGGGTTTCCTTATAGAGGTCCTTGACTTCCTTGGTTAGTTTTATTCCTAGGTATCTTATACTTTTCGTGGCTATGGTAAATGGGATTACTTTCTTCAGTTCAGTCTCTGCTTGTTGTTTGTATATACAAATGCTATCGATTTTTATAAGTTACTTTTGTATCTTGCCACTTTACTGTATACATTTATTACTTCGAAAAGTTCTTTCAGGAACCAGCAGTTAGCGTAATGGCTATGTTGCTGAACTCCCACGTAGTCGACTGCAGTTCGCATCCTGGACCCGGTGGCTTAGAACTCATGCTGGGCACGTGTACGTGCGTGCCCAAGATTCCGAGAGGAGAATGGAGGAGAAGGGATTGCGGCGTGACCATTCCCCCTGGGGGGTGATTTCTTGCTTTCTGTCTCTATGTCTCTCTCTGTCTGTCTGGCGAGCGCACGCGCCCTATAGTGAAAACCTCTCCAAAAAAAAAAAAAAAAGAAAGAAAAGTTCTTTCATGGATACTCTTAGGTCTTCTATGTATACAGTCATGTCATCTGTCAACAGATCATTTCAGCTCTTCTTTCTCTATTGGAATGCCTTTTATTTCATTCTCTTGTCTGATTGCATTGGCTTGGACTTGCAGTACTATATTGAATAGGAGTGGTGAGAATGGGCAGCCTTGTGTTGTACCAGTTTTTAGTGGAAAAGCTTTTAGCTTTTCCCCATTCAGTATAATGTTAGCTATAGGTTTTTCATAGATGGCTTTTATTATGCTGAGAAATGATCCTTCTATGCCACTTGTACCGAGAGTCTTAATCATAAAGGAATGTTATATTTTATCAAATGCTTTTTCTGCATCAGTTGAAACGATCTTATGGTTTTTATCTTTCTTTCTGTTAATATGGTGTCTTACATTTATGGTTTTGCATATGTTGAACCACCCTTGCATCCTGGAATAAAGCCTATCTGATCGTGGTGAATTATCTTTTTTATGTGCTGTTGAATACGATTAGCAAGTATCTTGTTGAGAATTTTTGCATCTATATTCATTAGAGATAGAGGTCTGTAGTTTTCCTTTTTTGTCGTATCCTTATCTGTTTGGGAAATTAGGGTGATAGAGGCTTCATAGAAGGAATTTGGAAGGGTTCCTTCCTTTTGGCTCTCTAGAAACAGTTTGAGTAGAATGGGGATTACCTCTTAAAAGTTTTGCAATATTCAGCAGTGAAACCATTGGGACCTGGACTTTTCTTTGTCAGGAGATTATTTATTACTAATATAATTACTAATCTTGTTGCTTTTACAGTTATTCAGGCTTTCTATGTCCTCCTGAGTCAATCTTGGTAGATAGTATGTGTCCAGGTATTTGTCCATCTCATCCAGTTTTGTTGTTGTTGTTGTTGGCATATAGTCGCTTATAGTACCCTCTAATGATGTTTTGTATTTCTGTTGTGTCTGTTGTAATGTTGCCTGATGCATTGCGAATTTGATTTTTCTGGTTTCTCTCTCTCTCCTCATCTCTCTCTCTCTCTCTTTTTTTTTTGAGAGGTTTTTGCTATAGGGTGCGTGTGCTCATCAGAAAGACAGAGAGAGACAGAGAGGCAGAAAGCAAGAAATCACCCCCCAGGGGGGATGGCCACACTGCAGTCCATTCTCCTCCATTCTCCTCTCGGGATCTTTGGTATGCACACGCGCCCAGTGTGAGTTTAAGCCAATAGGTCCAGGACTTGAACCGTGGTCAGCTACATGGGAGTCCAGCAACATAGCCATTATGCTAACTGCTGGTCCCCCTTTCTCTCTCTCTCTCTCTCTCTTCTTAATTAGTCTAGCTAATGGTGTGTCAATCTTGCTTATCTTTTTAAAGAACTAGATTTTGCTTTTATTTATTTTTTGCGTAGTTTATTTTTTATTTCATTTATTTCTGCTTCAATCTTTATTATTTTTCTCCTGGCATTTTATAAATTATTTTTTGTTGTTGTTTTTCCAGTTCCCTGAGGCATGATGTTGGGTTGTCCTTTTGCCATCTTTCCATGTTTTTCTTATGCGCACTAACTGCTATGAACTTCTCTCTTATGGCTGCTCTAGCAGTGTCCCATAGATTATGGAAGCTCGTGGACTCATTATCTTTTGTTGCCATGACTCTTTTGATTTCAGTCTTAATCTCTTCAGTAGTCACAAAGTCATTCAGAAGTGGGTTATTTAGTTTCCATGTATTTGTGTATTTTCGAGGATTTTTCCTGAAATTAGGATCAAGTGTAATTCCATCATGGTCGGAGAAGATGCCAGATATAATTTCTATGCCTTTAAATCTATAAAGTCTGGTTTTGTGCCTTATCATGTGGTCAGTCTTCAAGAAGATACCATGTGGGGCTAAGAAAAATACATATTTTGTGTTTTTTGGGTGGAAAGTTCTATAGATGCCTGTCAAATCCATCTGATTGATGGTATCATTTAGGTTATTTCTACTTTTCTTTAACCCCACCTCTATTCTAAGAGCTGTCAGTTGCTTGTTGTTCTCTTTTGTATTTTTTTGTTTTTAGCCCTGAATTAAAAGTATAAATGCAGTTCCTTTTTTTTTTTTTTTTTGGAGGTGGAGGTTTTTGCCACAGGGCGCATGTGCTTGCCAGAGAGAGACAGAAAGGGAGAAATCACCCACCCAGGGGGATGGCCACGCTGCAATCCCGTCTCCTCCATTCTCCTCTTGGGATCTTGGGCATGCACACACACGTGCCCGGTGTGAGTTTAAGCCACCAGGTCTGGGACTCAAACAGCAGTCGACTACATGGGAGTTCAGCGACATAGCCATTATGGTAACTGCTGGTCCCTAAATGCTGTTCTTAAGGCTAATAGTCTACTCTATTGTAAATAGAGAAAAATTGAAAGTAGTTATAAAGTGGATTTTACTTTTTCTCACAGGTATTAATAGAAAAAGATTGGATCTCTTTTGGACATAAATTTTCAGATAGGTGAGTAATGTAAAATAATTTTGTAATAATGTAAAAATTTTCAGATAGGTGCGTTTTATAAAATTAGTAAAACTAGAGTGCTAAAATGTTTTCCTTCTTTGTGAATACTTGTCTGATGGGAAATAAGATGCTTTGTGATTTTGTATTTTGTATGAAATCTGATTTAAAGTTTTTCTGGCATTTCTCAACATTTTAATACGTTTTTAATTTTCATGGCTATTTATTACCTTCCTTTATGGCTAGATTTTATTATTTAGAAGGCAACAGATTTTTTTTTTTTAATTGGAGTTAAAGAGTCATAGGTATAAATGTTTCAGTAAAAAAATTACATGGAGGCAACCAACAGATGGCGCTATGGTTACATCACTGGACTCCCATATAGGTGACCGTGGTTCGAGTCCCATACATGGCAACTTGGAACTCACACCGGGCTGCATGTGCATGCATGCCTGGGATCTTAAAATGAGAATGGAAGAGAGGATATTGGCCATTCCCCCCCGGGGTGTGATTTCTCACTTTCTGTTTCTCTCTGTCTCTCTGGTGAGTGCATGTGCCCTGTAGTAAAAATCTCTCTTTAAAAAAAAAAAAAAAGGGGGGGAATTTTAAGTAACCATGTTTCAGGATGATTTTTTTTGTTATGTAGTTTTAAAATTTAACAGTACCTGAACAATAGACTTCTTTTAGAGGCATTTTTTAAAATCTTGTACTTTCTGGGGGGGATTAGGTGTGGCCATTTGGATGGTGACCCAAAGGAAGTCTCTCCAGTATTTACTCAGTTCTTGGAATGTGTGTGGCATTTGACCGAACAGTTTCCTCAAGCCTTTGAATTCAACGAAGCATTTCTTCTTCAGATCCATGAACATATTTATTCATGCCAATTTGGAAACTTCCTTGGAAATTGTCAGAAGGAAAGAGAAGAACTCAAGTAAGATGTCGTGAATAAAATGGGCTCCTTTTTTCTCCTTGGCCTAGGTCTAACATAAATCAGGATTGACCTTAATGTAGTATCTTGACAATATGAAATAGAACTGAATTTTATTGTAAAGATTTTATTGTCTATATTTCTGAAATGAGTACCCTCCTAATATCCTCTACCAACTAGGTTAATAGTAAAAATACATTTTAGAATATGTTTTGAAGTGTAGCATATATACAGAAAAGTATAATGCATAAATGTGAAGCTTAATAAGTGTTACCTAACTTCTTGTGCACTGTGTAACCAGCACTCTGAACAAGAAATGTGGCCAATACCCTAGGAATGCCCTCATGCTCCTTTTTAGTTTAAAAAATATGTATGTGTGTAGGTGCAGGTGTATATTTAATCTATGTATTCACTCTTTTCACGTTACGGGGTTACGGCAGCAGAGTCCCGCCATCTAGCCA
>NW_006160154.1:4465328-4469067 GCF_000334495.1 Tupaia belangeri chinensis | reverse complement strand
AGTCCTCCAGCCAGCAGGGATCACAGGTGTGCCCATGGGTGGGTTCAGGATGACCAAGAATCTAAACACCAGGCCTTCCTATATGGCTTCTGCATTGAGCAGCAGTACCCACCTGCATCACCGTGGCTATGCCTGAATATATATTTTAGAACAGAGAAATTTTTACTTCATTTCCCGAAAATATTAGTCACCAATTTTAAGATATGGTTAACGACTTAAGGACCAGACGTGTGGCCCAGTGGTTAAGGGAGTCAGAACCTACATGGCCACTTGCGACTTGAGAAACAAGCTGGGTGCGCTTGTGTGTGTGCCTAAAATCACAGCAGGATGGATAAATGAAGGAGAAGCAATTGTAGCATGACTGCATTCCACTGGGGGGAGCTGGCACATACAGAGCTATTTTAAGAAAAAAGTATTTTTCTCAGTTAGTGCCAAGTAGCCTCAGAGGTGAGAAGATGGAAATGAGAGTGGGTATTTCCTAGTAGTTTTTCTGTAAGAATACACCTAGGTATCATCGTCGAGATCATGGAAAAACAAGAAGATTGTCCACTCTTTCTCCTGGATGTTATACTTACTTGGCAAATACACTATTTAAACCATTCTACAATTTAGCTACCTGCTCTTAGATTTGTAATTTAATTCTCTGAGTTTGCTTATTTCCCTTTTTCCCCCCACTCAGCTATAGCTGCTATAGCCCAAATGTGGGATTAAGAGAATAAGACCAAACAGAGCTACACCAGTGTCTTGTTCTGTTTGTGGTAATTTGAAATAGGTGCAGAAGAGACCAACTTTTCAAGTCACGTGGGCTAAGAAGAATCCCTTACCATGTAGGGTTGTGAGAAAAAGTGGTATACTTGTGTTTAAGGACATGGCTTTATTTATTACCTGAATATGAATGAAAAAGGTGAACAAAAGTGCAGAATTCAGTTACCTCTGAATTTAAATCATAAACAAAAAATTGAAGCTTAAATCTACTTTGGAAGGAAACACTTTATAAAAATGAGTAATACTTTTCAGCTACAGAAAAATACATTTGTTTTTCTCATTAAGATTGAAGGAGAAGACTTATTCCCTATGGCCATTTCTTTTGGATGAACAGAAGAAGTACTTGAATCCTCTCTATAGTTCCAAATCTCAGAGATTTACAGTTTTGGAGCCAAATACAGTATCTTTCAATTTTAAGTAAGTTGGCATCATTTAAATATTTCTTTTTGATTTTTCTTAAACACAGTTCATTGATACTTATTTTTTCTTTGTCATAAAGGTTTTGGAGAAACATGTATCATCAGTTTGATCGAACATTGCACCCTCGACAGTCTGTATGTAATATAATTATGAATATGAATGAGCAAAATAAACAGTTAGAGGAAGATATTAAAGATTTAGAATCTGTAAGTATTCTGAAGTATCTAATGTAAGACATTTGGAATATTAATTTACTGTTAAGCTAATAACACTTGTCAGTAAAAATGAACATATATAAAAACTTCTTTAGTACACATGACTGTTTCAAAATCAGGCCTCCTCTACTTTGATTGAATAGGTTATCTTGAATCACTTTCTCTGTATTTAAAATATATTCAAATACTTGAAGTACATAGCAAAGTGTAAGGATAAATAAATATTTGGATATCCACACGTAACTTTATGAGATTTTAACATTTACCGTGTGTGTTTCAGATCTGTCTTGTTTTAAGAAATAAAACATAGATAATACTTGAGACCAGCAGTTGGCATAATGGCTATATTGCTGGACTCCCATGTAGTTGACTGTGGTTCGAGTCCCGGACTCGGTGGGTTAAACTCAAGCCAGGCACGTGTGTGTGTGTGTGTGCCCAAGATCCTGAGGGGAGAATGGAGGAGAAGAGATTGCAGCATGGCCATTCCCCCTGTAGGGTGATTTCTCGCTTTCTGTCTCTGTCTTTCTGGTGAGCGCATGCGCCCTATAGCAAAAACGTCTCCAAAAAAAAGAAAGAAAACATTATAGGTAATATTTAAAGAACCTGTGTACTCTCAGTCTTCTCGCATTAGTTTTGAGGAGAGCAAATTCATTGTACTGAATTTGGGGTTAATTATCCTCTTCCTACATTTTGTTGTATGGATATATAATTTATAATACTGTTTTTTCATAGTTTGTTATATTATTTTTTTTTATATATTGGAAAAATACCAGAGAAAATCTGTAGTGTCTCTATGAGGTATATGCAGAGTCTGCAAAAAATGTATGAAATATGTGTAGTATGAAAAACTTATATATGAATTTTAGATGCTTTTGCACCAGAATAAACTTACACTTTTATTCTGTTTTTCCACAAGTGTTTTGAAGTCCCCTAGCAAAGGACAACAATGTATATGCCCTTCTACCCTTCAATTGGTTTAAGAAATTGTATGTTTAAAATGATATAAAAGTCATCATACTGTTTATATGACTGTTTTGCTTGACATTGTTTGGAAATTTATTCATGTTAATACCTGTGGTTTTAAGTTCAGCTTGTTCATTACTAACTACAACATAACATTCTGTTATGTGAGTATATCACAGTTTAGCATTCTGTTGATGATGAATATTTAAATTGTTTTCAGTTTTAGATTTCCATAATTACAAATGAAATTGAATGACTTCATTCGTTTATTGACCATTTGATTTTCCTTTTCTGTGTTGGAGTATTAAGACCTTTGCCCATTTTTCTCTTGGCATATTTGCCTTTTTTTCTTACTGATTAGTAAGAGTTTTTTATATATCACACACTAATTCTTTGTTAGTTATATATGTCATATATATGTATTGCAAATGGCTTTGCCCAGCCTATTCTTGTCTTTTTACTTTATTTATGATATATATGGTTTATGAAGATGTTTTGAACTTTCTTGTAGTTATATTGATTAATCTTTATTTTTTATGCTTTTTGTGTGTCTTGTTTAAGAAATCCTTCTCCACCCCTAAGACATTCCTATAATCTTTTCTTTGCCATCATATATAACCAAAAAGGATCAGTAAGTACTTATATATTTTAGAAACCATAGACAGTTGTAACAGTAAGGCTGTCTTGTCTGCCTCCCAGGGAGGAGTTACCTTTAGTTGTCTCTTAGATAGGAAAGTAATGACTGCTAGAGTAAATTACAGGAGTGCATGTTAAAGAGAGGCAAGCCGAGGATGCAGGTGATACAAGGTTATCTGGAGATCAGTCTAAGAGCCTGGAGAGCTTGATGCTCTGCCAGAGAATGCTTTCTAAACCTTTAGTTCAAAAGAAAGTTCTGCTGTGTTCTAAAACCTGCTGTGTTCACCCAACAAACCATTGTAGGATAATGGCGTAAGGAAAGCTCTTAAAAGCCAGTAAAAATTTTAACTAATAAATATATTTGTGATTGTTAAACTCTATAGTTGTGATTCCAGGATAAAGTGTTACACACATTGTTCTTGTTATAAACTGTCTACTTGTTATACTCTCTGAGTGATGTATGTATGCCCTTTTCAAAAATGAAGGCTCAGTGGGAACCAGCAGTTAGCATAATGGCTATGTAGCTGGACTCCCACGTAGGCGACCGCGGTTCGCATCCTGGACCCGGTGGCTTAAAACTCACGCCGGGCGCATGTGTGTGCGTGCCCAAAATCCCAAGAGGAGAATGGAGGAGAAGGGATTGAGGCGTGACCATCCCCCCTGGGGGGTGATTTCTCGCTTTCTGTCTCTATGTCTCTCTCTGTCTGTCTGGCGAGTGCACGTGCCCTATAGTGAAAAAC
>NW_006160154.1:4460635-4465133 GCF_000334495.1 Tupaia belangeri chinensis | reverse complement strand
CGCCGGGCGCATGTGTGTGCGTGCCCAAAATCCCAAGAGGAGAATGGAGGAGAAGGGATTGAGGCGTGACCATCCCCCCTGGGGGGTGATTTCTCGCTTTCTGTCTCTATGTCTCTCTCTGTCTGTCTGGCGAGTGCACGTGCCCAAAAGTCACAAACAAAAAAAAAAAAAAAAAAAAAAGAAGGCTCAGTCATCGTTTGTAGTCAAGTCAGGTGGGATTGTTTAAATAAATATAAAAATGTAACTACCCATTTTCTACTGCAAAAGTTGTAAACAATTAGGTTTTTCAACTATGTCAGATGCTAGATTTTATTATTTTTTTGAGATTTAATTTTGTGTCATACATAAAGAGAACATTTGCAAAGCATTTTTTCATCTAACACATAATTGGTGTGTGCAATTAATAATTTTTTTCCAATTTATATTTGTTCTAGAAAATTAAACAACGTAAAAATAAGCAAACAGATGATATCCTCACCAAGGAATTGTTACTTTCTGTTCATCCTGAGTCACCTACTCTCAAAACTTCCCTGTGTTTTAAAGAACAGACTTTGCTACCTGTGAATGATGCTCTTCGAACTATAGAGGGCAGCAACCCAGCAGATAATCGTTACAGTGAATATGCAGAAGAGTTTTCCAAGTCTGAACCTGCTGTCGTCAGCTTGGAGTATGGCGTGGCAAGAATGACTTGTTAGACTCCTAAGTGTTTTCTAGACTGCAGGGCAAGAAATGGGTTATTTGCAAGGATGATCTGTGCCCATGGCCAAAAGGAACTTGTCTATTAATGATTTTAGGGTTTAACAGTAAGTTAATAGTTGAAGAAAGGATAATAACTGCTCTTGTGAGAAAAATAAGTCAGTTTAATCGCATTTCTAGCAAGTAATGACAGTCAGTTCTATAAGAAATAAGTGGCACTTGTTAGATTTACTCAAAAGAGAATTCTCACTGTACACTAGTGAATTGACCGCTCTGTATGATTTATATGTTAATTACAGCCAAACATGAACAGCCTTCCTTAAATGTAATTTAACTGCAAGAAAGCAAAACTTGACAAAATGGTCCTTAATAAATAACATGGCATGTGCGTTCAATTATGTAACTGTGTAACTATGAATATTTACTTATTTTGCCTATTAGTGATGTTTAATGTTGAAGTGCCATGAATAATATTTCTAAGAAAGCCTTAAAAAAAATCTCAGTTTATTCTTTACCCATAAGTTTTATAGCCAGAACAAGATTTTTTTTATTTTTGATCTTCTTCTGGTCAGCCTTGTTAGTATTGTAAAGAATTGTGCTCCCATGACTATAGGCATTGCATGCTACAATACTCCGATACAAACAGTTGCTGAAGTACATTGTTTAGTTCACGTTCAGCCTGCCTCACTTCCATATTCAAAATGAATGAAGCTGAAGGTTTTGTTCTGATTACACTTTGTTTAGTGCTACTTTTGATGATTTACTGTTCACAGCTTAGACTGATAATCGATTTCTTGAAATACATATAAGCACATTTGACTGTCTTTTATATATGGATTATAGCATTCTGTTGATTATTTTGTGATTGGCTTTATTCCTTTGGTAACTTTTAAATTTAAAGAACTGAAGCTCTAAACTGTTCTTAGAAACAGTGAATAATACATACATACATATTTAAACTGCCTTATCTTTCAGTGAGTTGCTATTTCTGCAATATACAACTTTCAGTTTACGTAAAAACTTTTGGGTTAAATAAAAAGGGAAGTATGGATAGATTAGATTTTGCTTGGGTGCATGAATTTTAAAACATTTCTATGTGGGACATATTTTTCTTCTCAGTTAAATATAGAAGAAAAGGAAAATTAAGGAGAACTTAGCATAAAATTAATGTTTAACAAAAGCAGCTTAAACTCTGGAAAAGGTTTCAGTTTTACTATGTGATATTAATTGTTTAGTCTGCATACTTGTACATATCTTTAAATAACAAACAAATTTGCAACTGTATCAGTATCACCCAGCTGGCTGTAACCTTGACAGTTTTAGTAACTGGGTGACATGAGGCATCATTCAAGCATATTAGGATACTAGGAAATGTGCATAGGACCCCTCATGCTTCTCGTTAGTACACCTGTATCTATTGTCTTGGTTTTGAACATAAACATCTTTTTCATGTGAAAAAAAGCTTTATCATATCAAAGCTTATCTGATCCTGTTTATTTTTCCAGTGATTTTTCTGTAATACATTATATAATAAGAAAAATACTCCTTTTTAAACAATAACAAATGTATTATTGAATATAGTATGTGATTATTAACCATTCCTATTTCCATATTTAAGCCTTGGGAAAGGGAACTTAATCTCTGTAACTACAAAGGGAAGCTTTTGTGCCTTGGTTCCAGTCATTGATTGTGGTTTTAAAATCTTCTGTGGCAGATTTTTTATATTCAACTCTTTGGTTTATTATCTCTTTCTTCAACTTTAGGCCTATATGCGTGCGTGCGCGCGTGTGTGTGTGTGTGCGTGTGTGTGTGTCTGTCTGTATGTTCACATATGGACTCAAACATCAGTTAACATTTTAAGTGACCTATCGGGCATATGTTGGCAAAAAGCAGATTGTGTATATGTCTTTTAAAATCGGATTTTTTTTCAATGTGTTTAGATGTATTGCATGTAAATTATTTCATTTACTATTTAAAGGCAATTAAATGTTTGTTTTATTTTGAATGTTTTTCTTTTGGGAAAAAAGAAAAGGGGCTGGATGATGCAGCAGTAAAATGGAATGCTCTGAGGCTGACCCACCTGGGAGGATTCCAGGTTTGCGCCCGGATCCCTCCCCGAGTGTGTCAGGCACGCGTGTGTCCATGATCTGGGACTGGCTAAAGCTGTGGGTGGGTTGTGGCATTTAGACCCTGTTGGGGGTTCTCTTTTTGTCTCTTTTCATTTCTCCCACCCTTCATTCCTTCCTCCCTCCTTCCCCCTCCTGTTGCTCATGGAAGAAATAAATAAATTTTAAACAAAACAAAGTGACAATAAATAAGATCAAGTCGCGTGGTGAGTTTTTTCCTCTCACCTAGGAGAATGGATCTCCATGTTTCATTAACATAACAGTTTAAAGTGAGCAGTTCGTTTTCCAACAGATGTTGATAAATAATACTTATGTACAAAAAAATTTTGAACATATTCATAATAGGCATAATGAGCTAAAAGGCTCAACAAATATCATGAATACTAGTATTAAATTTTTCTTTCACCTCATCACTTGCAGATCCTCCAATCAGTATTTTATTATACTCTTGCCAGCTTGGTGGTTGAAGGCATGATCCAGCGAGTACATACATTCAAGGTAAAAGATCTCTCCAAAGGCATGCCTTGATGTTAATACAAGGAAGATATCGACTGGCTGAAAAGAGGAAATTTTGTTGTGGGTATTTTGAATAGGTCAGCTAGGCTGTAGCTTAGGGAATCTTGAGTAAATAAAGATAAAGGGAACCTTTCTTCTTTTTAAATTCTATATATTTGAGTAGCAGAACTGGGATGAGGCAAGTGTCAGTATATATATACATATATATCTATACATAGATACATGTTTTATAGATGTTCAGCTTCAAAATACTGAAAAATGTCCAGTTTTCTTTTTCATTGGAGTAAATGCTGATTATCTACAAAACTATGTAACAATTTCAAACTTTTATTAGGACATTGATCCATTTTCATTAGTCATGTTTAGTTATTTTGTTGGCTTTTGCATGTAGAAGTCCAAGAGACATTAGCAAACCTTGACTAAATAAATTGTGGAAGCTATTATACTTATGTTTGTGTGTGCATGTGTAAATTGTAAGCTTTAGAAACATATTTAAAAGATATCCTGGAGTATAGAAAAATATCAAAAAAGACCCTGTGCTCTTGTCATTGATGTACCTTAAGAGAAAATATGAAACATGCATCCCTGCCATTTTAATAAATACTACGATAGTTAGTTCTAGGAAAACACAATATCCTTTTGCACAGTACCTTTTATAAAATAGCAGAATGTATACCTGAAAGCAACTTTTCAGAAGGTGGTAGTAGACTCTACAGCCCTACTCTTGGATATCTGATTCCTTAGGTATGGCCTGGGACTCTCCAGTTAAAAGCATTTGCTTAGCAATGAAGTGTTGCATTGGGCAGTATTTTGGAGACTGTGATAACAAATACTCATGGAGTCACATTTTGGAAAGCACTACCTGAAACCACCCACCGTAATTAAATCTTGTTGTTGTTGGGATGCAGAATTACTCCTGTACAAAAAGCAGCAGATTGGAGAACAGTCACACGTCTAACATTTTTAAATAAGTGGGAGCGAGAGGATTTTTTTTTTTTTGGAGAGGTTTTTGCTATAGGGCGCATGTGCTCGCCAGACAGACAGAGAGAGACAGAGAGACAGAAAGCAAGAAATCACCACCCAGTGGGGGTGGCCATGCCGCAATCCCTTCTCCTCCATTCTCCTCTCGGGATCTTGGGCACGCATGTACACGCGCCCAG
>NW_006160154.1:4446528-4460542 GCF_000334495.1 Tupaia belangeri chinensis | reverse complement strand
AAAAAAAAAAAAGAAGGCTCAGTCATCGTTTGTAGTCAAGTCAGGTGGGATTGTTTAAATAAATATAAAAATGTAACTACCCATTTTCTACTGCAAAAGTTGTAAACAATTAGGTTTTTCAACTATGTCAGATGCTAGATTTTATTATTTTTTTGAGATTTAATTTTGTGTCATACATAAAGAGAACATTTGCAAAGCATTTTTTCATCTAACACATAATTGGTGTGTGCAATTAATAATTTTTTTCCAATTTATATTTGTTCTAGAAAATTAAACAACGTAAAAATAAGCAAACAGATGATATCCTCACCAAGGAATTGTTACTTTCTGTTCATCCTGAGTCACCTACTCTCAAAACTTCCCTGTGTTTTAAAGAACAGACTTTGCTACCTGTGAATGATGCTCTTCGAACTATAGAGGGCAGCAACCCAGCAGATAATCGTTACAGTGAATATGCAGAAGAGTTTTCCAAGTCTGAACCTGCTGTCGTCAGCTTGGAGTATGGCGTGGCAAGAATGACTTGTTAGACTCCTAAGTGTTTTCTAGACTGCAGGGCAAGAAATGGGTTATTTGCAAGGATGATCTGTGCCCATGGCCAAAAGGAACTTGTCTATTAATGATTTTAGGGTTTAACAGTAAGTTAATAGTTGAAGAAAGGATAATAACTGCTCTTGTGAGAAAAATAAGTCAGTTTAATCGCATTTCTAGCAAGTAATGACAGTCAGTTCTATAAGAAATAAGTGGCACTTGTTAGATTTACTCAAAAGAGAATTCTCACTGTACACTAGTGAATTGACCGCTCTGTATGATTTATATGTTAATTACAGCCAAACATGAACAGCCTTCCTTAAATGTAATTTAACTGCAAGAAAGCAAAACTTGACAAAATGGTCCTTAATAAATAACATGGCATGTGCGTTCAATTATGTAACTGTGTAACTATGAATATTTACTTATTTTGCCTATTAGTGATGTTTAATGTTGAAGTGCCATGAATAATATTTCTAAGAAAGCCTTAAAAAAAATCTCAGTTTATTCTTTACCCATAAGTTTTATAGCCAGAACAAGATTTTTTTTATTTTTGATCTTCTTCTGGTCAGCCTTGTTAGTATTGTAAAGAATTGTGCTCCCATGACTATAGGCATTGCATGCTACAATACTCCGATACAAACAGTTGCTGAAGTACATTGTTTAGTTCACGTTCAGCCTGCCTCACTTCCATATTCAAAATGAATGAAGCTGAAGGTTTTGTTCTGATTACACTTTGTTTAGTGCTACTTTTGATGATTTACTGTTCACAGCTTAGACTGATAATCGATTTCTTGAAATACATATAAGCACATTTGACTGTCTTTTATATATGGATTATAGCATTCTGTTGATTATTTTGTGATTGGCTTTATTCCTTTGGTAACTTTTAAATTTAAAGAACTGAAGCTCTAAACTGTTCTTAGAAACAGTGAATAATACATACATACATATTTAAACTGCCTTATCTTTCAGTGAGTTGCTATTTCTGCAATATACAACTTTCAGTTTACGTAAAAACTTTTGGGTTAAATAAAAAGGGAAGTATGGATAGATTAGATTTTGCTTGGGTGCATGAATTTTAAAACATTTCTATGTGGGACATATTTTTCTTCTCAGTTAAATATAGAAGAAAAGGAAAATTAAGGAGAACTTAGCATAAAATTAATGTTTAACAAAAGCAGCTTAAACTCTGGAAAAGGTTTCAGTTTTACTATGTGATATTAATTGTTTAGTCTGCATACTTGTACATATCTTTAAATAACAAACAAATTTGCAACTGTATCAGTATCACCCAGCTGGCTGTAACCTTGACAGTTTTAGTAACTGGGTGACATGAGGCATCATTCAAGCATATTAGGATACTAGGAAATGTGCATAGGACCCCTCATGCTTCTCGTTAGTACACCTGTATCTATTGTCTTGGTTTTGAACATAAACATCTTTTTCATGTGAAAAAAAGCTTTATCATATCAAAGCTTATCTGATCCTGTTTATTTTTCCAGTGATTTTTCTGTAATACATTATATAATAAGAAAAATACTCCTTTTTAAACAATAACAAATGTATTATTGAATATAGTATGTGATTATTAACCATTCCTATTTCCATATTTAAGCCTTGGGAAAGGGAACTTAATCTCTGTAACTACAAAGGGAAGCTTTTGTGCCTTGGTTCCAGTCATTGATTGTGGTTTTAAAATCTTCTGTGGCAGATTTTTTATATTCAACTCTTTGGTTTATTATCTCTTTCTTCAACTTTAGGCCTATATGCGTGCGTGCGCGCGTGTGTGTGTGTGTGCGTGTGTGTGTCTGTCTGTATGTTCACATATGGACTCAAACATCAGTTAACATTTTAAGTGACCTATCGGGCATATGTTGGCAAAAAGCAGATTGTGTATATGTCTTTTAAAATCGGATTTTTTTTCAATGTGTTTAGATGTATTGCATGTAAATTATTTCATTTACTATTTAAAGGCAATTAAATGTTTGTTTTATTTTGAATGTTTTTCTTTTGGGAAAAAAGAAAAGGGGCTGGATGATGCAGCAGTAAAATGGAATGCTCTGAGGCTGACCCACCTGGGAGGATTCCAGGTTTGCGCCCGGATCCCTCCCCGAGTGTGTCAGGCACGCGTGTGTCCATGATCTGGGACTGGCTAAAGCTGTGGGTGGGTTGTGGCATTTAGACCCTGTTGGGGGTTCTCTTTTTGTCTCTTTTCATTTCTCCCACCCTTCATTCCTTCCTCCCTCCTTCCCCCTCCTGTTGCTCATGGAAGAAATAAATAAATTTTAAACAAAACAAAGTGACAATAAATAAGATCAAGTCGCGTGGTGAGTTTTTTCCTCTCACCTAGGAGAATGGATCTCCATGTTTCATTAACATAACAGTTTAAAGTGAGCAGTTCGTTTTCCAACAGATGTTGATAAATAATACTTATGTACAAAAAAATTTTGAACATATTCATAATAGGCATAATGAGCTAAAAGGCTCAACAAATATCATGAATACTAGTATTAAATTTTTCTTTCACCTCATCACTTGCAGATCCTCCAATCAGTATTTTATTATACTCTTGCCAGCTTGGTGGTTGAAGGCATGATCCAGCGAGTACATACATTCAAGGTAAAAGATCTCTCCAAAGGCATGCCTTGATGTTAATACAAGGAAGATATCGACTGGCTGAAAAGAGGAAATTTTGTTGTGGGTATTTTGAATAGGTCAGCTAGGCTGTAGCTTAGGGAATCTTGAGTAAATAAAGATAAAGGGAACCTTTCTTCTTTTTAAATTCTATATATTTGAGTAGCAGAACTGGGATGAGGCAAGTGTCAGTATATATATACATATATATCTATACATAGATACATGTTTTATAGATGTTCAGCTTCAAAATACTGAAAAATGTCCAGTTTTCTTTTTCATTGGAGTAAATGCTGATTATCTACAAAACTATATGGAACAATTGCAAACTTTTATTAGGACATTGATCCATTTTCATTAGTCATGTTTAGTTATTTTGTTGGCTTTTGCATGTAGAAGTCCAAGAGACATTAGCAAACCTTGACTAAATAAATTGTGGAAGCTATTATACTTATGTTTGTGTGTGCATGTGTAAATTGTAAGCTTTAGAAACATATTTAAAAGATATCCTGGAGTATAGAAAAATATCAAAAAAGACCCTGTGCTCTTGTCATTGATGTACCTTAAGAGAAAATATGAAACATGCATCCCTGCCATTTTAATAAATACTACGATAGTTAGTTCTAGGAAAACACAATATCCTTTTGCACAGTACCTTTTATAAAATAGCAGAATGTATACCTGAAAGCAACTTTTCAGAAGGTGGTAGTAGACTCTACAGCCCTACTCTTGGATATCTGATTCCTTAGGTATGGCCTGGGACTCTCCAGTTAAAAGCATTTGCTTAGCAATGAAGTGTTGCATTGGGCAGTATTTTGGAGACTGTGATAACAAATACTCATGGAGTCACATTTTGGAAAGCACTACCTGAAACCACCCACCGTAATTAAATCTTGTTGTTGTTGGGATGCAGAATTACTCCTGTACAAAAAGCAGCAGATTGGAGAACAGTCACACGTCTAACATTTTTAAATAAGTGGGAGCGAGAGGATTTTTTTTTTTTTTGGAGAGGTTTTTGCTATAGGGCGCATGTGCTCGCCAGACAGACAGAGAGAGACAGAGAGACAGAAAGCAAGAAATCACCTCACCTGTGTAAATTGTAAGCTTTAGAAACATATTTAAAAGATATCCTGGAGTATAGAAAAATATCAAAAAAGACCCTGTGCTCTTGTCATTGATGTACCTTAAGAGAAAATATGAAACACGCATCCCTGCCATTTTAATAAATACTACGATAGTTAGTTCTAGGAAAACACAATATCCTTTTGCACAGTACCTTTTATAAAATAGCAGAATGTATACCTGAAAGCAACTTTTCAGAAGGTGGTAGTAGACTCTACAGCCCTACTCTTGGATATCTGATTCCTTAGGTATGGCCTGGGACTCTCCAGTTAAAAGCATTTGCTTAGCAATGAAGTGTTGCATTGGGCAGTATTTTGGAGACTGTGATAACAAATACTCATGGAGTCACATTTTGGAAAGCACTACCTGAAACCACCCACCGTAATTAAATCTTGTTGTTGTTGGGATGCAGAATTACTCCTGTACAAAAAGCAGCAGATTGGAGAACAGTCACACGTCTAACATTTTTAAATAAGTGGGAGCGAGAGGATTTTTTTTTTTTTGGAGAGGTTTTTGCTATAGGGCGCATGTGCTCGCCAGACAGACAGAGAGAGACAGAGAGACAGAAAGCAAGAAATCACCACCCAGTGGGGGTGGCCATGCCGCAATCCCTTCTCCTCCATTCTCCTCTCGGGATCTTGGGCACGCATGCACACGCGCCCAGCATGAGTTTAAGCCACCGGGTCGGGGACTCGAACCGCGGTCAACTACATGGGAGTCCAGCGACATAGCCATTATGCTAACTGCTGGTCCCGAGGATTTTTTTTTTAAGCTGCTGGGAATTTGGGATCTTTGTTACTGTAGCATAACCTAGCCATCATTAGTGATGAAACCATTCATGCAAAGTCATCCTTCCATTGTCCCGAAATGGTTGCCTTATATTTGCACTAGTAACCAGTTAAGGCTCACACATTGCATTTGGTTATCACTCTTCAGTCTCTGTGTTGCATAGTCTCCTCATCTCTTCCCCTCCGAATTGACATTTTAAAAAATTGTTCATTGACTCTTGGAACCAGACCAGTTGTAGAATCATCTGACTATATGCGTTTTTGTCATTGTTCTCTCCTTGTAGTTTCTGCTATGCCTGTTGTCATTTAAGCACTTAGAGTCAGAATAAACATGTTAGGAAAGATGACGTGTACTTCATATGGAATTGCTTCAGAAGGGTACAGTGTTAATTTGTCTCACTGTTATTGGTGTTAAATTTAATTACTTGGTTATTTTTTCATTTTAAAGGTCCAGTTTTATCTCTGCACTTAACAGATGCTCTGCGGGACAATATTTTGGCATCAAATTGAACATCCCATTTACTAACAGCCTACTTATTAATGATACCTGAATCGTTTATTTCACTGGGTATTGCACAATGGTGATTTTCAATTTTGTCATTTTTACATTTATATGCTGGGTTTTTCAGAGAAGTGATTTCACTGGTCAGTTGAGGAAATTACTCTGAAAAAAGGCATGGTGAATGCTTAATTCTTTCTCATTAATAACACTAATTTTCAGCATAAGGAATTGTAATAGTCATCTCCAAACACTAGTTTTCTCTTTTTCTTGTAGGGACATGGGTTTTCATAACAATTATAGTAAGTGCTGTGTCACTCAAACTGTTCTATACCTGGCAGGGAGAGCCCCGTCAGGTCCTTCCATACCTTTTTGATATGCCCCTGTTGGTTTTGAGCATGTCAGCTTTCTGATGTTTCATGCTCATCTGTTACTTTCCCTCCCCTGCTCAGTTTTGGAATCGCCTTTGTTTCTTTTAGTGGGGAATGTTATTCAGAATTCAAACTCTGCTTTTTGCTTCCAGGGTATCAGTGCTTCTGGGCCCTTCCAGTAGACAGGTTATTTTTAAAAATCACAACTTAAGAAGCCAGCAGTTAGCATGGTAGTTAATGTGCTGAATTCCCAAATAGTCGACCGTGGTTCACACCGAGTGTGTGTTCGTGTGTGTCCAAAATTCCAACAGGAGATAGAAGAGAGGGATTGCAACATGGGCACCCCTCTTGGGGGGTGATTTCTCACTTTACCACTGTCTGGCGAGCACACACATCCTATGGCAAAAACCTAACAACAACAACAAAAAATCGCAGGTCAAGGGTCCAACTATAGTGGTACAAGTGGGAGGGTGTAGCTGCTTAGTAACTGGAGGCACATGGGTGGCTGGGTTTGGTTCCCAGTCCAACCTAAACAGCCAGGCATGGTTGTGCATGCCTGTGTGTGGGCTAACTAGAAGGTCAGAGCAGAAAGAATTGTGGCATGGTGTGGTCCTGTCACAAATACCTGTCTTTCTCTTACTTGTGCTTGTAAACATGCTGTCACATGCTTTTTTTTTTTTGGAGAGGTTTTTGCTATAGGGTACGTGCACTCGCCAGACAGACAGAGAGAGACAGAGAGATAGAAAGCGAGAAATCACCCCCCAGGGGGGATGGCCATGCTGCAATCCCTTCTCCATTCTCCTCTCGGGATCTTGGGCACGCACGCACACGCGCCCGGCGTGAGTTTAAGCCACCGGGTCCGGGACTCGAACCGTAGTTGACTACATGGGAGTCCAGCGACATAGCCATTATGCCAACTGCTGGTCCTCCAACATGCCTTTTCTCACTAAAAAAAAAATTTGTAAGTTCAAACAATATTAATTCAAATGATCCTTACCACAGTCTGTTCTGTATATCTCTTTTCCCTTACACCAAAACTCGTGGTTTCTTACAGCATAAAGTATTGACTTCTTTTCTTTGTTTGTTTGTTAGGGAGGAGTCCAGCTTTATTAATTGCCATGTCAATACCCAATTTTCCTGGTGCCATTTTTGCAAACTACTTTCTCCACAACCTTGCTAGCACTTGTTATTCTCTTTTTTACAATAGCCATTCTAACTGAAGTAAGATGATACTTCAGTGTGTGTGTGTGTTTTCTTTCTTTTATCATGTTTTGCATTCAGTCATTGTACATCTTTACAGCATACAAAATAGATTTTCCTAGCATGAACACATTGTCTATTAGTCCAGTTCAGAAATATTACCATATATATTATCATCACCAGATAATTTTCCATTTTTGTGTTCATTAAATGTTTTGCTTCTTTCCCCACCTTGAGTCTCTGCCCCCCTCAACCCCTCGCATTGTCCACCCTTTTCCCACACTGTCTGTACTATCTACAGTTGCTTTGTCTTTTTTATCTTCCAGTCTTTCAGTTTCTGTCACAGGGTGCAGACATTTGGTATATATTAAGTGAGAACATAAAATGCTTCTCTTTCATAGCCTGGTTTGCTTCACTCACATTAAATCTTCTATATTCATCCACTTTTGACCAAATGCCTGGTCTCATCATTTTTTATGACTGAGTAGTATTCCATAGTGCTTATGTAACACACTTTTTCAATCTATTCATCTGTCCTGAGATTTTGGGGTTGATTCCGTGTTTTAGCAATTGTGAATAATGCTGCAATAAACATGACTGTGCAAGTACTTTTCTGACTGAGGGTATTTCTTTCCTTTAGGGAAATACCAAGGAGTGGAATTACTGGGTCATATGGTAGTTCTATTTGTGGGGTAGCACAATAGAATAGGTGACAATTCAATATCGATTTCAAAATAACTGAAAGAGTGGATTTTGAATGTGCATAATAAAGTAATGATAAATATTGGAGACAATGGATGTTTATTACCCAGATTTAATGGTTACTCATTGTATACATGCTTTGAAAAACCATACATTATCGCATAAATATGTACATCTATTATATGTAAATTAGAAATTACAATAAGTAAAACCTGTTCTTTCCCCCCATTAAAAGGTTTTAACACTCTTGTTGAAAATCAATTAACCATGTATATGAGAGTTTATGTCTAGACCATTTTACTCTATTGGTCTGTATGTCTGTCCTCATACCAATAACACAGTGGTTTTCTTTGTCTTCTAAGACAAGGTCTCCCTGTGTCATGATCTTCTTATCTCATCTCCCGAGTAGTTAGGACTACAAGTGCAAGCCACCAGGCTTGACTCACAGGGTCTCACGCTATGTTGCCCAGGCCAACCTCAAGCTCAGAAGCCTCCTTCTTTAGCCTTCTGAGTCACTGGGATTACAGGCTTGCCTGGTGCTTACATTGGTCTTGGAATCAAACTTGGGCCTTCCATGCGATCCTACCTAGGGAGCATTGTATCTTAGCAGCATGTGGCACCACAGCTGGGCCAACACTGTTTTGATTATTGTAGCTCTGTAGTAAGTCTTAAATCAGAAAATGTGAGCCATCTAACTTTATCTTTTTTCTCTTTCAAGATTGTTTTGGCTACTTGGGGCGCTTTGAGATTCCATATGAATTTTCTATTTCTACGAAAAATACCACAGAATTTTGTTAGGTATTACACTGAATCTGTAGATTTCTTTAAATAGCTTTGACATATTAACAATATTGTCTTCCAACCATTTTTTTATGTTGTCTTTAATTTCTTTTGGGCAACATTTTGTAGTTTTCAGTGTTCAAGTCACTAGCCTCTTAGGTCAAGTATATTCCTCATTGTTTTATTCATTTTGTTGCTATTTTAATGGAATTGTTTTCTTAATTTCTTTTTCAGATTGTTCATTGCTAGCACATAGAAACAAAAATGATTTTGTGTGTTGATTTTTCTATCCTGCGACTTTTCAGAATTCATTCATTACCTCTTATTTTTTTATGGGATCTTTAACGTTTTCTACATATAAAATCATGTCATTTGTGTACTAAGATAATTTTACTTTTTTCATTCTGTTTCGGATACTTTTTATTGCTCTGACTACAATTTCCAGTACGATATTGAATAGAAATGGTCAAAATGGACATCTTAGATTTGATTTAAAGGAAAAGGTTTCAGACTTCCCCTAGCGAGTATAGTGCTACCTACGGGACTTTCATACATGATCTTTATTTGTTGATGTAATTTACTTTTATTGGTACTTTGTTTTTATCAATAAAGGATGCTGAATTTTGTCAGATGCTTTCTCAGTGTTGAGATGATTGTGTATTATTTTCCTTCTTTCTGTTAATGTGTGCTACATTGATTGATTTGTCATATGTGAACCACTCTTGCATTTTGGAATAAATCCCACTTGATCATGGTATGTATTCTTTTAGTGAATTTTATTAATAAATTCAATTTGCTAGTATTTTGTTGAGGATTTTTGCATCAGTATTCTTAAGTAAGGGCTAGTGATTTGTAGTTTCTGGCTTTGGCCCAGTGGCCAAACATTGGCATGATATAGATTAATCTATAACATAGGCATGATATAGATTAATAAACTAGAGGAAGCTTTTCTACCATGAAAAGCTGACAGTTGAGCGAAAAAAGAAGAAAACATTTATTATCTTTATTAATGGAACCGCCATCCTTCAGTCATCTTAAGTTGTTCTTTTGATATGGCTGCCAAAAAACATGAAAATTAAAATAAACATGATTAAAAGGATCACATAAAATATATAAGAAATTATTGAGCCAGCCTGGTAGTGCAGTGCTATGCTTTGAGAGCTGGATTCCACATGGCTGACCAGGTTAGAATCTTGCCCCCAGAGGCTTGAAAAACATGCCAGGCACATGTGTGTGCATGCCCTAAATCCTGATGGGATGGAGAACTGGAGGTAAAATGATTGTGGCATGGCCATGCCCCATTGGGATTTACATTCTCTCCCCCCAACCTCACCCCTGGTGAGTGTACACACCCTCCAGTTGAAAAAAAATCACAAACAAACAACAAATTCATATGCACACATATAAAATATATGACTCATTCTAGCCATCTGAAATTAAACATGGACTAAAAAGAAATGAAGTTGGAGACATGTTGACTAGCACAAATAGTTGTGAAACTGGGCGAGTGAGAAGCTCTTAATCAAGTTGCCAGATCATCAGGCATTACTATAAGAGGGTTTTCCTGTGATGAAGTAGCTACTGCAAAACAACAGGGGAGAAAGTTCAGACCAGTGCTCCTTAATAGAAATATTAGGTCATCAGAAAAGTCATGATGCATTTTTGCATAGAAAAACAAAAATACGTCATGACTTTTCTGACGACCTAATACAATGCAAGCCATATGTGCTCTTTAAGATACTTTGTAAGTCTGGGGACCAGCAGTTAGCGTAATGGCTATGTTGCTGAACTCCCATGTAGTGGACCGTGGTTCGAGTCCCGGACCTGGTGGCTTAAACTCACGCCGGGCGCATATGCGTGCATGCCCAAGATCCCAAGAGGAGAATGGAGGAGAAGGGATGGCGTGGCCATCCTCCCTGGGGGGTGATTTCTCACTTTCTATTTCTCTGTCTTTCTGGTGAGCACATGTGCCTTATAGCAAAAACCTCTCCAAAAAAAAAAAAAAAAAGATACTTTGCAAGTCTGGGACCAACAGTTGTCGTAATGGTTGTGTTGCTAGACTCCCATGTAGTTGACTGTGGTTCTAGTTCGGGACCTGGTGGCTTAAACTCAAGCCAGGCACGTGTGGGCATGCCCAGGATCCTGAGAGGAGAATGGAGGCGAAGGGATTGTGGTGTAGCCATCCCCCCTTGGGGGTGATTTCTCGCTTTCTGTCTCTCTGTTTCTGTCTTTCTGGTGAGCACATGTGCCTTATAGCAAAAACCTCTCTTAAAAAAAAGAAAAAGATACTTCGCAAGTAACCTTTAAAAAGTAAGAAGAGGAGCCATCCAGTGGTGTGGCAGGATTCTACATGGCCGACTGCATGGTTTGAGTCCGGGACCTAATGGCTTGAAGGACTGTGCACATGTGCCAAGGATCCTGAGAAGAGAATGAGGGAAAGGGACTGTGGTGTGGCCATCCCTGGGGAGGAGGGGAATGCTTTCTCACCTTCCCTGTCTCTTCTCTCTCTGTTTCTGATAATCACACGTGCTCTAAAGCCAAAAAAAAGAAAGAAAAAAATAGTCTGCCTTACTGTGCTATAACAAGTGTTATCAAATGATTTAAAAAAAAATTAAAGTGAAATTTTAAAGAATTTTGCCAGAGGCTATATGTACTCATCAGAGAAAGAGAAAGACAGGAAGAAGGAGAAAGTACACACAATGGGATATAGTCACACCACAGTCTGTCTCCATTTCTCCATCCTGCTAGGATTTGGGGCATGCATCCACATGTGCCCAGCATGTTTTTCAGGCTACTGGGGCCAGAATTCAAACCATCTGGTCCCTTAACCACTAGGTAATGGGCCCAGCCCAAAATTAATTTTAATAATGAACTCTCTTTAACTCAGTATATCCAAAATATCATTTCTATAAGCTATCAGTAAAACTTACCTAAGTAATATTTAACATTCTTTTGTTCTAGGTTGTCAAAATCTGACACTGTCTCAGTTTGGACTCACCACAGTCTAAGTGCTCAACATGCTTACTCTATTGGATGGCAAAGGTCTAGGCAGCTGGATCTCACTTTCCAAATGTGTTCCTCAATTTGATTTTCAAAAGACACAAACATGATTAGCCTTCTTGCCCTTTTTGTTGTTGTTGTTTTTATTTTTTTTTCCCCATAAGGCGCATGCTTATAGCCTAAGAGACACAGTGAGAGGGGAAGTGAGAAATCATTCCATAGAGGGGATGGACATGCCACATTCCCTTTTCCTCCATTCTCCTGGAATTTTAGGCAGACATGCACACATGCCTAATATGATTTTCAAGCCACCAGGTCTGGGACTCGAACTGCATTTGGCCACACAGGAGTCCAGTGCCTTAACCACCATGCCTACTTGCTAGTCCCACCCTCTGTTCTCTTTTCTTTTAGAGAGTTTTTTTTGCTGTAGGGTGTGTGTGCTCACTGGAGAGACAAAGCAAGAAATCACCCCCTGAGGCGACACCACAATCCCTTCTTCTCCTGTCTCCTTTTAGGATCTTAGGCACACACCCAGGCATGAGTTTTAAGCTGCCAGGTCCAGGACTTGAACCGTGGTCAACTATGTGAAAGTCCAGCAACACAATCATTACACCCTTTGCTGGTTCCTCACCCTCTATTCTCAACTGATCGAACTGTATGCTTATGTATAAGATGGTTCTAGGAAGATGTGAATCCTGGAGTCTTTCATTTGTCTCATGATGTGTTCTTAAGAAATAGCAGACATTGAACAGATTGTCAAAAAATGAGCCCTTGGCAAGCAGTCTTGGCAATTGAGGAGGCAAAGGAGGACTGACGGCAGAGTAGTTGTGGCAGGTGAGGGTCTGGGGGAGTTGTGGAGGATTTTAGGCTCACTGGAGCCAGCAGGAGGTAGATTTTTGAGCAGTTGGCAGATGGGAAAACAAAACATCAGGGAGTTTGGGAACAAAGTTGAGTGGACAGAGGAGTTGGCCTTTCTTCCCTCTTTTCTTGCCTGTATGTAAGTCTGAGGAAGGAGTGTGTGTGAGTGAAGTCTGTAGGATTTTAGGTGTCTCTGTTGGCAGCCACAGCAGCTCACCAAGCCTCCATCTTGTTCTGCATCCCCTTCATTCCTACTCTTCTACTGAAATCCCATCAATATAATGTGTTGAATATAAACCCTTCAAGATGCTTTTTTCTTTTTTAAGTTGTTTTTATTTGGAGAGGATTTTGCTATAGGGCACATGCATTCACCAGAAAGAGAGAGACAGGGAGATAGAAAGCAAGAAATCACCCCCCCTTTGGGGATGGCCACACTGCAATCCCTTCTCCTCCATTCTGCTCTCAAGATCTTGGGTACGCACGCACATGTGCCCGGCATGAGTTTAAGCCATCGGGTCCAGGACTCAAACCATGGTTGACTACTTGGGAGTCTAGCGAAATAGCCATTATGCCAACTGCTGGTCCCCAAGATACTTGTTTTTAAAGCTTGTGTGTGTGTTTTAAATTTACACAGATGGCATTGAGCACTTCTTTCTGCCTGTTCTGTTTGTCTTACTCATCTGTTTTCTCCTGTGATGCCTTTCCTACTTGCGGTTTCCCCCATTTCTTTCAGTCATTTGGCTTCTCTGCAGAGCATATTGGGTACCACAGAGGTTGCTGGCAACACTCTGCACAGTAACTCTATAAGGATGGTGGTGTTTTCCTCATTCTTACGAAAGAACCAACTCAGGATAGTTGGGTAATGTGCCCATAGTAACACAGCCAGCAATCCATATTCACATTTAGTCTGTTTCCAAAATCCACACTCTGCTAGTCCCAAACCCTTCCTATTCTTCTTTAGAAAAGATTTATCCATCCCTCTCTTTTTTTTGAGAGAGAGATTTATTCTATTGATATGTGTACTTGCCAGAGAGACAGTGAGAAATCACTCCCTGGGGGGTAGCCACACAGTAATCCCTTCCTTCTCCATTCTCCTTTTGGGATTATAGGCACACAGCCACATGCACCTGGTGTGAGTTTCAAGCCACCAGGTCCAGGACTCTAACCATAGGAGTTCAACTCCTTAACCTCTATGCCCCCACCCCACTCTTAAATGAAGAAATGATACAAACTAATTTGGCCCTCTCTTAAGACCTAGATAATCTATCTATTTGCGCATCTATGGAAATAGCAGCTGATTTCTTTTTTATCTATCTATTTATTTATTTATTTATTTATTTATTTATTTATTTATTAGACTTTTTTTTTAATTTTCTACATTAATTCACTATACACCATCACAACACACAAATGAATTTTCCATCCAAAATACACTGTGCATTGGTTCAATCAAGCAATCAACATACATGTTCTCAGCAAATAATTTTCCAATTCTTACGTCCTGCATACCTTGCCCTTTGTCTTGCCAT
>NW_006160154.1:4432201-4445584 GCF_000334495.1 Tupaia belangeri chinensis | reverse complement strand
TGGCGCGGGGCGGGGGGGGGGCACCAATAGCAGCTGATTTCTGATCAGTGCGTATGGGAGGCAACACAGAGCAGTGGTTAAGAGCCTGGACTCTGCAAGCTGTTGACCTGTTGATCCGAGCAGTGTCCCTGGGCACCTGTGGACTTTGGGCAAATTGACCAACTCCTCTTTGGGGAAAGGAACCAGATTCTACATGGCCAAGTGAGGGAATAGTAAGAAGAGAGGGGTTTTCATATTTTAAAATGTCTGTTCAACAAATATTTGATATGTCTACTGTTTGCCAGGCATTATTCTAGAACTTCCATACACAGAGAGGACAAAATTTTAAAAAGGCCTCTATCCTCCGAAAGCATACCTTCTTAGTGGCAGCAAATATTGAATAAGAAGGTGATGGAAAAGGAAGGACAGCACCTTAGCTTGAGGAAACAGTAGAAGTGTAAGAACTGATGCACTGCCACCTGTGGGGTTCTACAACCTGCACCTGACTCACTATTGCCAATTCTCCAAGATTTCATTTTTTCATTTAAAACATTTTTTTAAGTTTATTTCATCCGAGAAAGAGAGAGACAGCTGCTCTCAACAGAGTCCTCATGCCATAATCCACCGCATCTCAGCCGCCCTGGATTATACGTGTGTGTGTGTGTGTGTGTGTGTGTGTGTGTGTGTGTTCGGCATGCACAGGTAGGTCTTGGAACATGAACCCAGGATCTTCCCATGTGAGTCCAGTTGCATTACCGCCATATCATGGCCTGTTCACAGAGTTTTATTTGCTTGTTTGTTTTTATTTTTATTTACTTTTTTTGCCATAGGGTACATGCATTAGCTGGAGAGAGACAGAGACAGTAAGAAGGGAAGTGAGAAATCACTTCTCCAGGGGGAATAGCCACACTGCAATCCTTTCTCCTCCATTCTCCTCTCAGGATTCTGGGCATGCAAACACACTCACCCAGCATGATTTTCAAGCTGCTGAGTCCAGAGTTCAAACTGCTTTTAGCCACATAGGAGTCTAGCACCTTAACCACCAAGCCACCTGCTGGTCCCCCAAATGTTATTTGTAACAGTTTTGTTGAGATATAATTTACATACCCTAAAACAGTGGCCCCCAACCTTTCAGACATCAGGAACCAGTTTCATGGAAGACATTTTCCTCTGGACTGGAGAGAGGGGGGTATGGCTTTGGGATGTTTCAAGTGTATTACACTTATCGTGCAATCTATTATTATTACATTGTGATATATAATGAAATAAACACACAAATCACCATAATGCAGAATCAGTGTGATTCTCGAGCTTGTTTCCCTGTAACTAGATGGTTCCATCTGGGTCATTTGAGAATCTAATACTGCTGCTGATCTGACAGGGGGCGGAGCTCACATGCTAATGTGAGGGATGGGGAGGGGCTGTAAATTCAGATGAAGCTTTGCTGACTGGTTCACCTGCCATTCACCTTCTGCTGTGTGGCCCAGTTCCTAACAGGTCATGGGCCAATACCAATGCATGGCCTGGAAGATGGAGACCCCTGCTCTAGAATCCATCCAATTTAAGTGTATAATAGAGTGATTTTTAGTAAATAAAGAGTTGTACAACCGTCCCTTCGATCCAGTTTTAGAACATTTCCATCACTCCATGAATCTGGCTAAGAGCAAGATACTGATTTTGTTTCTGCAGTAAAGGAGGCAGTCTTTTGTTTGGACTGTGTTCTGGCCCAAGGGAAGGCAGGAGAATCCAGACCTCATCCTGTAATGTACTGTAAACTCAGGGAAGGGTCTTGTCCACACGGTCTCAGTTTCCTCACATTCAAGTCCCCTTGCAGTTCTAAGATCTTATGAGTTTTAAATTTTTGAAAATTTGACCATAGAGAGAGAGACAGAGAGAGGGAAAGTGAGAAAGCAAGCTGCCAGGTCTGGGACTTGAGCTGCAGTGAGCCACGTGGGAGTCCAATGCCTCAACTACCATGCCACCTGCCAGTCCATTCTTATGTTTTTACTTAAAGATCTGTGCATCTGTGGCAGTTAAAGGAAAAAGCATTGGGAGGAGAGAGAGGGTTAGAGTAAAATAAAGGAGGGACTGCTGATCAGAAAATTACGAGGAGGCATTCACATGGGGTGTATCGGGAATTTAGTAGACAGGGGCATGCTTTGAGGGCCTTCAAGGACTCAAGACAGTCAACTGCCATACAGATAGCAGTGAGACTTTTAGCTATTACCCTTTTATAGCAGAGAATGCCCCAAGATATGGTATTCTGGAACAAGGCTCCCATTTGGGTCCTATCATTAGGAATGTGAATTTGATCAGGTTAACCTTTATAATCCTCTGCTCCTTTATCTGTGGGTAACAAGCTCATCCAGCTTCATCTAGTTGACGGTATGTGTGTAGCACATAATCATGCTTGGTGCTAAGTACTTAATGTTTTTAAATTGTAACGGCTTTTTTAGAAATATTCATTTGATGGCAATGTTTGAGTGGAGGACAGCGATTTGTTCCATGTTTTTCAGAATCTGGTTCCCTGAGCAGTTGTGTCAGAATCAGAGAACATTGTTTAAAATGCGAATCGTAAGCCCAATCAAAATTGGATGCATCTGAATATTGAAGTGGGCCCTAGAGATCGGCATTTTAAATAACAGGCTCCTAGGTGACTCTTAATGCATATTTAAGATTAAGAAACACGGTGACTGGGTTAACTCCCAGTAAATTATTATTTTGTTATGTTTTGCAACTACTGCTACAAATCATTGTTATTATTTTTTTTAAATGAACTAAGCTTTCCACCCCCATGTTTTGAGTTTTCACCCTCCGAATGTAATATAATTCTTCAGCTTAAACAGGTATAATGAGAACAAATGGCTCTGAAATGTACAATAGAAAAATATTGTTCACTGGGTTATTTTTCAAAAAGAGCACTAGGCTGTTTATAAATAAGCAGACCTCCAATGATGTCTATCAAAATGGCAAGTCTACCACGACATGAAATGTAAGTGAAAAAAAATTCTTAAGGTACATTTGATCTATGAGTTTAAAACAAACTTTCTGAAATAATGATAGATTCCATTTATTTCTTTCATGAGAAAGAAACAATCCCTCAACATGGTTTCACACTGAGATCCATCCCCAGCATTTCCTAGCCAACCAGGATCATGTGCACGGGTCCCCTTTGTGCACAGGTCAACCTGGGAACCGAACCCTGATCTTCCATAGGGTTTCCAGCTTTGCAGTGTTGCACTAGCACTGTGCCAATGTCGCTAGGTGAAATTATTGCTAGTAAATGAGCATACAAAAGTCCAAACCCAGCTTGGGGAAGGTTCATCAAAGGCTTCCTTTTGAACTATTCACTCAAACGAATAGGCTTTGGGTGAATGTGTAGGCTTTAGACAGGTAAAGAAAAGGGAAGAGTTATCCAGTTAGAGTGTGTACAGGGCACAGAAATATGGGGCAGCATGGTTTTGGTGAGAAACTATGAAGAGTTAAAAAATATGATTGTAATTAAAGGGTGACTAGAGAGGAATACAAGTTGACATTGTGTGCTGTATTGAAGAAGATGGAAAGGACATTGAGGCTTAAACAACATTGGCTCTGTTTAGTAAGGTCAGATTTGAATGTTAGCAGGTCCAGATATGAAAATAGGTACAAATCCATGATAACTTCCAGATATCTCACACAGGTAACTGGGCTGGAAAGAGGCTGCCATTTACCTTAGTAAGAAGCAGAAGAGCAGCGTGAGACATATGGGGGAAAGACGCTTTTGGAGATGTCTCTGCGACATCTAAGTGGAAATATTTGATAAAAATTGGAGTATTGGGCTGATATTAAGGGGAGAGACCTCAATTAGAGAGGGCAATCTGGAAATCAGCAGTTTATAGTAGAGAGTTAGGCTAAGGTATGCAGAAAATACATCAGGAGATCTTGGAATAAGATAACAGATCTGAGAATGAAGTCTTGACAATCAGGAAGAATCCAGAAAAAGCAATAGTAGAGAGAGAGTACACTGGAAAACTAAAAAGAGAAAATACAATGGGGAAGAAAGTTTGAGAAAGTTATTAATTATGTCAAATGCAACTTAGAGGCATTTCTTCTTTTTAATATATATTTTTAGAAGATTTTTTATTTGGGACCAGCAGATAGTATAATGGCTATGTCACTGGATTCTCATGTAGTCAACTGCAGTTTGAGTCCCAGACCTGGCAGCTTGAAACTCATGTGGGGCATGTGTACATATGTGTCCAAGACCCCAAGAGGAAAATGGAGGAGAAGGGATTGCAATGTGGCCATCCCCCCCAGTGGGTTGATTTCTCACTTTCTGTCTTTCTGGTGAGCACCTGGACCCTATAGCAAAAATATTTCTCTGGAAAAAAAAAAAAGATTTATTTATTTATTTATTTCATCCATGAGTGATAGAGACAGAGGCAGAGAGATACCTCTAGCAGGGTCTTGATGACATGATCCACTCCCAGACTTACAACAGCCCAGGTCTTGGACAGGGGCATGCTTGGTGTACTTAGGGAACCTGCAATGCCTCCCATATGGGTCAGCCTTGTAGAGCATTGTTACCACAGCCCCATTGTCTAGCTCCCAAGGTAATTTAATTTAAACCTTTTTAAAAACATGTGTTTATTTATTCTATTAGCGAGAGAGACAGAGACACACACAGACACCTCACCCCTGACAGGGTTTTAACATCATAATCTTCTCCACAGCCGCAGCCACCAGGAATCATGGGCACGCCTTCATGCCCAGAATACTCAAGGTCTCTGGACACAAACTGGTGATCTTCCCGTCGGTCTGCCTTACAGAGTCACATGTTACCACTGTGCCATCATCTGGCCCTTGAGGTCATTTCACTTAAAGAGCAGAAATTTGCAACAGTAATTGCAGTAACAGGTAGTAGAAGCAGAAATAAGATTTCAGTGGCTTTATAGTTGAATGGGAGATGAGTAAGTAGTGCCCAGGCCACAAACCCAGAAAGAATTCTTAACTTATCTGTATCACTTTTTCAGTAAAAGAATTGAGTATATTGACAATAATAAAATTTAAAAAACAGAACAAGTATATCTTGTGGACTGGATATGGAAAAGGAAAATTGTCTGGTGGGTTTTTTTTTTTTAATTTCTATATTGTTTTACCTACAGGTTTTCTCTCCAGTAAGAGTTGTCTTGTGTATAACAACAGTTTGAAGCTTTCATAATGTGTACACAACATAAGGTTTTACTTTACTTCTCTGTGATTTCTCTGGTACACCATAATTTTTGACCTCTGGAAAAAAGCTTTTTGGAGTTTATTTTATTTATAGGGTGTTTCCTTTGTGTGCATTCTCTGATGAAAAGCTAGATTTTACTTCTGCCGTAAGGATTTCTCTTACTCTTTATATGAATAGGACTCTTCCACTCTGTGTTTAAAATCTATTGTAAAAATGATTTTTAAAAATAATTTCTCATTCATGGGGAGTTTTTTGTTTGGAGCTGTAAGCCTTTCAGTGGCAGTGGTGTCTTCCCTTTATCCTCAGTGTTTAAGCACAAACCCTAGCATCTGGCAGTAGCTTCGTAGACCTCTGCTGATTGGTTGGATGGATGGATAGGCAGGCCTAGACACTGTAGGGGGATTTTTCTTCTAATTTCAAATGAAATTAAAGGGAGAGGATTAGGGGACCAGCAGGTGGCATAATGGTTATGTTGCTGGACTCCTACATAGTTGACTGCGGTTCAAGTCCTGGATGCAGCAGCTTAAACTTATGCCAGGTGCATGTGAATGCATGCCCAAAATCCTGAGAGGAGAATGGAGGAGAAGGGATTGAGGTCTGGCCATCCCCTCTTGGGGGTGATTTGGTGATTTCTCGCTTTCTGTCTCTATGCCTTTGTCTCTCTGGAGAGTGCATGCATGTACCCTATAGTAAAACTCTAAAAATAAAAAATTTAAAAAAAAGGATTAAAAGGAACCATGTTAAAATATTGATCCATACTAAGAATAATACTTTCAATTTTCAAGTAGCCTGTGATTTTCCAATTTGCTGGAAATGTTCTCTCTTCTAATGTGCTTTCTCTTCTTTTCCTCATCATTCAGAGGAAGTACTTAAATATTTTAGGACCCTATAGAGTTGGAAATGAGTTAAGGTTTTAAAATGTGGATATTAATACTATAGAATAAGAACATGATCGTATTGGGGGTGTATCTGACATTGCTAAGTGTTCTTGTGCCATTGGATAGGGGAGGTTACACTTAGCAGGACTCCAGTGCTCCAAGCAGCCAGGCGTGAGGACCGGGGCTCCAGGAGTCAGGTCAGGTGGCTCTTTGCCAAATGGGTTCTGAACATGTGCAGTATTAATAAATCTTTAATGCTGCTCCTTCCTCTGCAGCTGCTGGGGCAGCACTTTCTGCTTCGCAGAGATCCTGTGTTTGGTGCCGTTTTCCTTGGTTGTTCCCAGTGAACGTTTTAACCCAGTTTCTTGCCCTGCTTTGCCATTGTCTCACCTGACCCCCCCACCCAGTGCCTCTCACTCCAGAGCCTCTGATTTAGTGTTTCTAAGTTCCTGGGGATTTTGACTTGAATTCATAAAATTTACAGCAGTTACTCTTCTTGGACTATATTTTAAAGAGTAAAATACAGAAGGGAAAGAAAAAGTTGCTGTTTATGGTAGAGAAGAATGGAACCTTCAGCTGTTTTTACCTGACTCTTTGTCCATACAACCCTTTGCTTGCCCATATATTGGGATAAGGGGTGCAAGTGCACATTATTTGGGCAAGTGTTTGATTCCTCCATGAGATTATGTGACATGTGCTTTAATGGATATGTCAATAAAGTGGCTGCTGGCTCATTGTAAGTGACCAATTCATCCTGTTGTTTGCAAGAAATGTTTAGTGAATAACCTATTTTCAGACCTTGCTTAATGCACTGAAAATGCAAAAATACATAAAAGACATAGTAGTTTCTGCTCTCGAGGGTCTCATAAGATAGTGAGGAAGAAACAGGTATGTGATACAAGAAAATTGGTGGGTTGTGTGTATTATTCCACCTGTACCATTTTGGGGGAGGTTAGTGGTAATGATTCATTATAGGAATGAAGGAGGGGAACATTAGTAGCTCTCTCTGAGGACCAAAGTAGGAGCATGTGGTGTAGGAGCCAGAAAGGCTTTTCAGGAAGAAGGTACTTGGGCTGAGTTTTAGGTGATGCATAGGAATTCACTGGGTGGAGAAGAAGCATAAGAACAAACTAGAGAGATAAACAGACACACACACACACACACACACACACACACACACACACACTCAAATTATAACTAATCCAGAGTGTTCCAGGTGCTCTGTGATGGCTAAAGCCCAGGGCGTTGGTGGGGATGGACAGGTGAGAGATGAGGCCGAGAAGGCAGCAGTGACCAGACCATGTAGACTTTTCCACTGGGTTGTGAGTGCTGTGCTCTGCTGTGTGTGTTTCATGCCACCAGGTCTGGGACTTGAACCGTGGTCCACCATGAGGGAGTCTAGCACCTTAACCACCATACCACCTGCTGGCCCCCTCAGCCCATTTTAAATATAGCTCAGCAGTTCTTTTTAAACTATAAGTAAGCTTTCTTGAACACACGGTTTTTAGGACAGGGACATTTGTGTATGTGTGTGATGTAACCCAAAACCTCAGGGCAGAGAGAATGCTCACTGAACATCTGTTGAATGAATGGGTGAACATAGGAAGGCAAGAGAGAGAAAGATGGAAAGGAGAATTATCTGTCCTGTGAAATACTACCACATGATAAGGGAAAATGAGCACCAGAAAGAATCTTTGACTTTGGTAACTTATCCACAGTTGTAGGTCACCATAAAAAAGAAAACTTTTGAACAGAAGGCTAATTTTCTATGTGAGGCCACAGCGAAATCAGGTTGGGTCCCCCCGGCCACTTATTTACTCATGAAAAGCTCTCTTTCACCTTCTTAATTTGAGTTTATTTGGGCACTGTTAAACTAAAAACTATAAAGAATTTGTTCTTATTTATTTGAATTACCTCTTTTTTATCAACTTTTATTTATTTATGATTTCAGAGTTTGTCCTGTAGAATGTTCAGTTGTTTTCCACAATGGTTTTACTAGTGTGTTTGGAAAATAGACAGGAACAAGCTATTTCGAAGATTTCTTAAGAGTCCTATTCCAGAGCTCAAATAACAGCCAATGAAAACATACCTGCTCAGTGGTACAGTTTCCCATCTACAGTCAAATACACTGTTTCATTTTTGGAATCTGGACTGTTTGTGTCTATTTCTTCATGAGTTTATAACTCATGTTTGACACTGACATGAAAATAAATGAGAGTCAGGTAGCCAAATATCCTTTTTTAAATAGCAGGAGGGTGAGAACCCTTTCATTTAAAATTCTAGTACTTGGGAGTCAACGTACAATTTTTGTAGATTTCAATTTATAGATTCTCTTTATAATTTACTTTTATCATTTTACAATATTTTATAATTGTAATTTGATTTACAGTTTATAACTTAAATTGATACTCCATAAGTTCAATATAGCCGTCAGTCAAGGAAATTTAACCTTGTAAGGAAACATTAGTAGGGAAGCTCTGAACACTTTAAGGTAAAAGCTAGTAATCAGAAAGTCCAAAGACAAGGTTAGAAGTCTTGTCTGGATGTTTAGCCTAAAAAGAAAGCCTTTCAAGGTCTAGGATTCACTTTTGGTGATAACGTATCGTTGTTTTGACAGGGAACGCCTGCTTTTAGGGCTCTCCAACATTTATGTACTTGCCTTTTTCCAACCCACCCATACAATAGGAGTACATTTCAAGACAAACATTTGAACCACAGAGAAAGCAAAGGTCTTTGAAGGAGAATACTGAAAATATGTACTCATAGATAGGAAGAGGACATGTTTTATTCGGTGAAAGCAAAAGTGACTATGTGAAATATCCTCCACTAGATGTTTGCGATTGTAAGGATATATTGGGGGAGGGGGTGTATTTGAGATTTACATGAGTGAAATCTAAACATTTGGAGTCCTATTTTCTTCATGGAGGATGGAGCCATGTGTAGGAGGGCTTAAGAACATAAGAGCACACAGCACCTTCCGGGCACTGACTGTTCAACCCTGGTCACCAGCTCAGCAAGTCTACCTGAGCAATCCTGTGTTTTCCTCTGCAAAATCTAGGGACGTGGTCGGTCTTTCCATCCACCTGGTGGTTCTCTCCCTTAGTATTGGATCCAGAGCTGGATGCAGCTCATCCAACTTTTGTTCTTGTATTCTCTGAAAAAAATACACATGCATGTTAGGGCCATTTACTGCTCCAAGAAGTTTTACATGTTGGAGAAGTTTGCAAGTGTTTATGAAATCTCAACAGGTTGCCAGTCTCAGTAGCTAATGCTTTCCCTTTCGGTGTATGCACACTTTCTTTCCTCCAACCTCCAACGTGCCCTGTGCCACCTTCCTGCCATGTATTCACCTTCCTTCCCTGCTCACAGAGGAAACAGAGGTGCTATCAGAAAGAGCACTCAGCTTCTGCTTCCACCATCTCCCAGGTGCCACCTCTGATGGCCAGTTTGCACTGCTTCTCCTATCTGATTCCTTGGGACCATTGGACATGTTTGGTCACCTCTCTTCCATGGAACTTGTTCTGCTATTGGCCTGCAGGTATCACAAGCTCGTTCACTTCATGTGACTGTGGCCCTTGCTGCCCTCCATTCCAGGAGGGCTCTGCATAGTCACTGGCTCTTCCTGTCACTAGATTTTATTTTATGGTCTAGGGACCATATCTTAGCATGAGGAAAACTGGAAAAGTATCTGGGATTTTCATTTAATGTAGAATAGGCAGGCTTTGCTTTTTTAGGGAATCCCTCAAACATAAGAGAGTTCAAAGATAATGACAGTTGTCCACATAAGACCTTGTCTAGCAGAATTGGGGTCACTGATGTGATGCTAATTACACCCAAACTGGCACTGTCTGGTGAAACTAAGCTTTACCTTTCATATTTATAGTGTGTACTAAAATCTCTATTTTTTTTTTAATTACAGGGGGCACATACGCTCACCAGAGAGTGAGAGATGGGGAAAGAAATAGGGCATCATGCTGTTATCCCTTTTCCTCTGTTTCTCTATTCTGTCTGGATCCTGGGAACACACACACTTGCATCCAGTGAGATTTTTAAGCTGCTAAGGCTGGAACTCAAACCACGGTCATCCACATGAAATCCAGCTCTTAATGTACAGCACTGAACCACTGAGCTATGGATCAAGCCCTGCTTTTAGTTTTTAATTTTTTGAAAGTATACTCATTTAGAGTCCAGTAGGTGGCATAGTTGTTAAGAATGCTGGACTACCACATGGGCAACTGGAGTTTGAGTCACGAACCTCGTGGCTTGCTTTCTCACTTTCACCACGTGGCCAACTGGAGTTTGAGTCACGGACCTCGTGGCTTGCTTTCTCACTTACCTTCTTTCTCACTCTGTCCCTCTCTGGTCCACACATTCCCTATAGCAAATAATAAATAAAGTTAAATACTTCTTTTAAAAAAGTATACTCATTTATTTCTTCGATGAGAGTAACAGCAAAAGAGAAACAGAGACAGAGAGATAGGCACTCCAAAAGGGTCTTCACGCTGAAATCCACCCCTCATTTCAGCTGATCTGAGTCACAGGCATGAATGTGTTTGTCTCGTGTGCTTAGGGAAATTTTGGGATTTAAACCCAGGACCTTCCTATGTGGGTCCAATTGTGTTGCCACTGTGCCACCACCTGGCCCCTAAATGTTTTTGTTTCTAAAGAAAGCAGCAAACTAGTGATCTAAGCCTGAGACTCAGAGCAAAACCAACACAAAGCAAAGTAGATAGAAAGGAATTGTAAATGAAAAAGAAAAAAAAAATTACTGAATTATTGAAGAGAGAACATCACAAGTGTAAGAAACCCAAGAGCTATTTCTCAGGCAAGCAGGCAAACTCACAGATATCTACTCAAAGGTGAAAAAGACATGCCAAAGTGAATGAGAAAAGGGATGTGGCAACATCTTCAACTCTTCAACTCTTGTTTGTGTAACTGTAGAGCCCCCAAGTAGTCTTCCTGAACCACTGCCTGCAATTGTCTGAATATTGACATTCCTCCAAAATCAGTTGAAATCTAATATCCAATATAATAGTATTAAGAGCTGGGACCTTTAGGAAGTGATTAAGTCATGAGGGTTCCACCATCTGAATGGGATTAATGACCTTCTCTTTTTTTATTATTTATTTATTTTACATTCATTCACTTTTAAAAATTTTATTTATTTATTTATTTATCTATTTTACATTCGTTCACAGAATGGGATAAATGACCTTCTGAAAGATGATCAAGGGAACTCCCTGACCCCTTTCCTCATGTGAGGACAGGAAGTCCTCACCAGACACTGAATCTTCTGGAGACTTGACCTTAGATTAGCCTCCAGAACTGTGAGCAATACATTTCCATTGTTTATAAATTATCTAGTCTAAGATATTTTGTTATAGAAGTCCATAAGAGCTATGAGACTGAACCACGGTCAACTATGTGGGAGTCCAGCATCTTAACCACCATACCACCTGCTGGCTGCAGCCTCATTTTTTAACACAGAGGTAAAATCTTGTATATAATACATGAAATATAACAGTACATTTAAAGAGAATCATTGACTATCATAATGTAGATTCATTACAGGAATATAAGAGTAACTGTATTAACACAGATTAATAGGTTGAATCAAAAACTCAGGTAAAAGCTTATGTCATTAGATCCTGAGAAGATATTTATCAAATTTATATCTCTTTCCTATTGGCATCAAAATAATCCTTAAAAAACTGACAGTATGGGGCCGGCAGGTGGCATGGTGGTTAAGGGCACTTGACTCCCACATGGCTGACTGTGGTTCATGTCCTGGACCTGGTGGCTTGCTTTCTAATACTCTCTCTCTGGTCAAATTAAAATAAATAAATTTAAATAAAAATAATTATTGGGAAAAAAAACTGATGGTATGAAGATGCACTGTGGGGTAGAATGTGTAACCCTACTAAACAACAGCTAACTTAAATGTGAAACCCTAGAAATGTTTCTATTAAAATTGGAACGAAAGCCCAAGGACATCTGCTTTCACTATTATTATTTACTATTTCATAAAAGTTTTGAGAAATACTCTTAGATATCAAATAGAATAAGAGCTTTAATTGTTTACAAGTAAAAACATTATAGGGCCAGCAGATGGTGTGGAGATTAAGGTGGTTGGATCCTACATGACTGACAGCTGTTTGAATCCTAGACCTGGTGGCCTAAAAACATGCCAGGCATGTGTGTGTAAATGTGTAGCTCAAATCTTGAGAGGAGAGTTTGAGAGAAGGGATTGTGACATGACCATTCCCCCACGGGGTGCTCTCTCACTGTCCCTCTCTGCCTTTCTTTCTGTCTGTCTCTAGTGAACTCATGTACCCTATAAAAAAAAAATAAGAAAAAAATCACAGCCAACATTGTTATCTTCCTAAAAACATTCCATATTAATAAATTTGGAAGTATTTCACTTGATAAAGAATCAATGAAGTGGCCAGACTGGGGTGTCCTGTCTGTGATGACCACTTCAGCCCTTGCGGGGGTGCAAGTAGGCACAACATTCTGAAATTTTTTGGTCATTGCAACAATCTTGATCGGGAGATGAGAAAATGCTTGAAGAATGAGTACATTGTAAAGAGGACTAAGAGCTGGGAGCATGGTGATGCGATGCAAAAGAAACTTCAATCCTCCAGAGGAATCTGAAAAATAAATTATGTTTTCTCTGAATGCCTTGACTGAGAGAAGACCTAGACTCTTGTTGATAGCCGAAAGAATTCTGTGTTATTTGGTCTCCAGTCCTTTGAATGGAGACCATGAGAAACGAACCACAGAGAAATATGAAAACCCTGGATTCTGCCATGTTTCTTCCTTTTATTTACAGCTAGTTAACATTTGAGTAACTTCTCTCTCTCAATAAAATAATTTTAATTAAAAAAAATTGTTAAAGTAAATTAAGTTAGTTCGCTGCTATGCCAGTCAATAGTCTCACTTTACTTGGTCTGAAACATTGTTATGATTCCCAAGTGAACCAGAGTCTCCTTCAATAAGAAAATAGATTCCTTGTCTATTGTGGTTTTGTCTTCTTCCTAATCCTAGAAAGTCTGTCACACAGGTTCAACCACAGAGTGTGGAGGGCTGAGCACCCAGCTCTACTTTAAGCTCATCTGAAAGGTAAGCGTCACTGCCATGAAGTAGGAATGTGCTGGGCCAGGGGGAGTATAACAACTATACAATGGTCTTTCTGTTTAAAGAGTATCTTGAAAAAAGAATAACCTAAGGAATCCATATCAATTGGTACATATTAAATAATTTAAGACCTCTAAGCGTTTCTTTTTTTTTTTTTTGGAGAGATTTTCACTGTAG
>NW_006160154.1:4424843-4428865 GCF_000334495.1 Tupaia belangeri chinensis | reverse complement strand
TGGGAGTCCAGCGACATAGCCATTACGCTAACTGCTGGTCCCTTAAAATTGTATTTTTACAAAGCAAAAATTACAGAATTTTTTGTTTTTTCAACAGAAAACTTTATATTCTTTTGGCTGTTAAGTGTTTCTTCCTTTCACTTCTCCTACCTACTCTCTACCATTCACTCTCTTCCCTTACAGTCTGGGGTACCTACACTTATCCTCTCACTGTCATGTCTTTAGATCTTTCCATTTCTGCCATGGATTGTAGACATTCGATATAAGTGGAGTGGAGATACACAATGTCTTTCACAGTCTGGCTCACTTAACATCAAGTCTTCTATATTCACACACTTTAAATCAAATGATAGGGTCTCATTGTTTCTAATGGCTAAGTACTATTCTATAGCATATATGTGCCACAATTTTGTAATCTGCTCATCAGTTTTTGGCAATTGTGAATAATGCTGAAATAAACATGACTGTGCAAGTCTCTTCCTGACTGAGTTTTCCTATCCGTTGGGTAGATACCAAGGAGTGGTATTACTAGGTCTTATGGCAGTTCTCTTTGTATGTTTTTCAGGAATTTGTATATTGTTTTCCACAGTGGTTGTACTAATTTATCTTCCTACCAACAGTGTAAGAGGGTTTCCTTTTCACCACAGTATCACCAGTGCTTGTCATTCTTTATTTTTTTGATCCTAACCATTCTAACTGGGGTTAAATATTATAGTATCCCATTGTGGTTTTAGTGTGCATTTCCCTTATGACAACAGCTGAACATTTTTCATATGCCTTTTCCCTATTCACATGTCTTTCTTGGAAAGTTGTCTAAGTTAGTTCATTTGCCCATTTTTAATTGGATTATTCATTTTTTTGACAGGTGAACTGGTTGAGTTCCCTATATATTCTGGTTATCAATCCCTTGTCTGAGTTATAATTCGCAAATATTTTCTCCCATTCTAAGGGTTGTCTCTTCACTCAAATTGTTGTTTCCTTTGCTGTGAAGAAGCTTTTTAGCTTGATGTAATCTCACTTGCCTATTTTGGGGACTATTGTCTGTGTCTAGGGATCTTACTGTAAAAATATTTGCCTACTTAAATGTCTTCAAGACTTTCTGCTAAGTTTTCTACCTGTAGTTTTATAACTTTAGGTTTTATATTTAGATCTTTGGTTCATTTTGAGTCGATTTTTATTAAGTGTGAGATATAGGGATCTAGTTTCAACTTTCTGCAGGTGGCTATCCAGTTCTTCCAGCACCATTTGCTGAAAAAAACTTCTTTTCTCCATTGGGTTGCCTTGTATCCTTTGTGAAAGGTTGATTGTGTGATTTGAATTTATTTCTGCATTGTATATTCTGTTCCATTGTCTATGTGTTTATTTTTGTGCTGGTACCATGCCATTTGATTACTACTGCTTCGTAATATATTTTGAAGTCAGGTAGTGAAATGCCTTCTACTTTATTCTTTTTACACATGTTGTATTGGCAATAGAGAGTCTTTTATGATTCCAGGAAAATTATATATTTTCTTTTTTTTTTAGATTTAGAACTAATTTTTTAGTACTCGTTATATGCTAGTTGTTATTTTTTTTCTGTCTGCCTCAGATTTTATTTTATTTTACTTTTAAAAATTATTTATTTTACATTCATTCACTGTATATCATTGCAGCATACAAAAGGAGTTTTCCCACTCAGAATACACTGTATATTGGCTCAACCAACAATCAATCCCACTGTATATTGGTATTGTCAACAAATAATTTTATATTTCTTGTTTCTTATATATTTTGCTTCTTCTCCCCCCCAATTCCCTCCCTTTCACCCTCTGCCATTTCCCACTCTTCTCCCACACTGTCTCTGGTATCTACAGTTGCTTTCCATGCTTTCACTCCACACATTTATTGATTCATAAAAGATCTTAATTAGAGTCCAGAAGTTGGCATAATGGCTATGTCGCTGGACTCCCATGTAGCCGACTGCAGTTTGAGCCCCAGACCTGGTGGCTTAAACTCACGCCAGGTGTGTGTGCATGCATGCATAAGATCCCGAGAGGAGAGTGGAGGAGAAGGGATAGTAGCGTGGCCATCCTCCCTGGGGGGTGATTTCTCACTTTATGCCTCTCTGTCTGTCTCTGTTTTTCTGGCAAGTGCACGTACCCTATAGCAAAAACCTGTCAATAAATAAATAAATACAATTTTTAAATTAATCTAAATATTTTCAACAGCAAGTGCAGCTGATATAAACATCTCTATGAACACATGTCTGACTTTAGGCATAAAACTCAGTGAGTAGAGTGAACATACTATAAAGTAGCACCTAGCTGAGGCTATATAGCTTACTGCAGCAATTGAGTAGGTATTTTTGTTGTTGTTGTTTTGTGTATTTTTTTAAATTTCCAGAAAAAGCAGTTTTAGCTTTAATAAATCAGATAAAAAAATGCTAAGAAAAATTTACTTAAGACATAAAGCCAGGAAAAAAGTTAGGATTCTATTCAAACAGTAGGTAGATATTAACATCTCAAAAAACAGGTGTGGATAAAGCTAAAAAGTACACTGTAATTTTCTTCTGAAACATCTTTTTCTCTCTCCATAACCCCTTTTACCAAAGAGAGGCATAAACTAACTTATTTGCAAAAATAAATAAATAAATTTTGTCTCAGTTTGGTCTTTTATTTGCACAAAGTCCCATAAGAATACTAATCTATTTAGTTGACATTGCTGAAACCTTTCCTAAGGAACTTCTGATCAGAATCTTTAAAATGCCTCCCAAGTCTACTAAGCCAAGTCAGGAACTCACCACACTGTGCCTTTAAGTACCTGTACATGAAAGATTTGTAGGCCTGTCAGGAAGTGACATTCTTTACTTACCTGTCAGGCAGAACTATTTATGGTACCAGGCAATCTTTCCAAGAGCTTCTGTTGGTTTTCTTGAGAGCTACCTTAGTTCCTTGGCTTTTTGATCATATCTTTAGATATGACATTCCAGTCAAATCCCTGGCAATAACCAGTATTTTCAATTTCTCATGCAAGGCAACAGATATTGTTGAACTTATGCAAATAACCATTCTGTTACAAAATAAGAATACTTTCAAATATTTTCCAATTCCAGAGAAGCCAGGAAGGGAGAAATGAAGAATGTCACCCATGAATTGACCAGAGTCACATTTCATATGTAAATTAATTTAGGTAGAACTGGAATTTTGATTATATTGATTCTTCCAATCCAAGAACATGAGATGTCTTTTCTTTTTTTTTTTTTTTTTTTTTTTTGTTTTTTTTTTGTACCATATTTAATTTCTTTTTTGAGTTTTTTATAGTTTTTCTGTGTAGAGGTCTTTCACCTCTTTGGTTAGATTTAGTCCTACGTATCTTATTCATTTTGTGGCTGCTGTAAATGGGATTATTTTCTTCAATTTTATCTCAGTCTTCTCATTGTTGGTGTATAAAGATACTATAGATTTTTGTATATTGATTTTGTATCCTACTTTACTGAATTCATTTATCATTTCTAGGAGTTTTTTCATGATTCCTTTGGATTTTATAATATATAATCATATCATCTGCAAATAGGAACACTTTAGCGTCTTCTTTTCCTATCTGATTGCCTTTTATTTTGCTCTCATCTGATTACGTTGACTAGGGCGTCCAGCACTATGTTGAAAAGGAATGGTGAGAGTGGACAGCCTTGTCTTGTTCCAGTTTTTAGTAGGAAAGCTTTCAGCTTTTCCCCATTCAGTATGATGTTAAAAATGGGCAGGTGGCATGGTGGCTAAGGTGCTGGACACTCCCACATGGCCAACCACGGCTCAAATCCTGGACCTGGTGGTTTGGTTTTTCATTTTTTCTCGCTCTGTGTGTGTGTGTGTGTGTGTGTGTGTGTGTGTGTGTGTATGTCTCCCTCTAACCAAAATTTAATCTGAACTGTGAGTTGCTCCTTTCAGGGACTAGGGCATCTGAAGATTTTCTGCTCCAATTTCACCCTCTAGACCGCCAAATCTAGACAGGACAGGCCAATCTCAGGCTCTCCCAGAAGCTATTTC
>NW_006160154.1:4412553-4424341 GCF_000334495.1 Tupaia belangeri chinensis | reverse complement strand
TTTTAAAATAGTTTTTGTCTTGTTCTTTCTTTATTTCCCTTTGTTTCCTTTTCTTTTTCCTTTTTATTTTACCTTTCTCACTTTGTTACGCAGTCCCACACACTGAATGTCTAAACAGGTCTAGGTGCATAGTAGCCAAACATCTGAATAATTTTGGCATCAGAAAAATCCTTAATTCCCACTGAATCTGCTGCACAAAGGGAGAAAGTCCTCTTCATAAATCTGAACTCCAACCTCTTTTGTGGATACCACATTGCAAAACACAGTAGAGGAGAGAAATTGGCTCAGAAGTACCTCACAGTAAATTGAAGCACATGAGCTTACATTTGCAGAAACCTCCTCCAACAAATTAGCCAAAAGTGAGTACACCACCAAATGACTAAAATTCAGAGAGAGACTGCTTAGTGAGAAGCAGGGAGAAAGATGGAGCTGCAGAGAGAGGGGCTCATCTCCTGCATGCCTCTGCACTCTCAGTTGAAACTCCACAGCTCACCCCAGGTGCTCCTGTTCTCTAGAATCCAGGAGGCCTTTGTAATATCCAGTTCCAATTACAAAAGTGCAGGTTGCTTGGTGAGCACCAGGGAGATGAAACTGAAGAGATTGCAGATCGCCTCTTCTGCATGCCTCTGAATGCTCAGATTTAACTCCAAGATTTTACAAAGAAATGTATAATCTAGAGGTGACCATAAACCACCACAGAAATACAAGAAGTATGAGAAACCAAGAAAATATCTTTCCCCCAAAGGAAAAGAATAACTCATCATTCACAGATGGTATAGTGAAACTCATAGAAATGTCAGATAATGAATTAAAAATATTCATAGTGACAAAACTAACAGAGAAACCAGAGGAAAGGAACAACAAACTCTAGAAGATGCAAGAGAAAATACACAATGAATTCCATGAGGTGAGAAAGTTCTTGCATGATTTGAAAAAATATACACCATAAAAAAGAATCAAATGGAACTGCGAGAGATGAAGTCTGTAATACAAGAAGTCAAAATCTCCCTTGAAAGTATTAAAAGCAGACTAGATCATTCAGAAAATAGAATCTCAGATGTAGAGGACAAAATCTCTGACCTAGAAAAATTTACCAAAAAGACTGAGACAATAAGCACCCTCAATATGGGAATAATATACAAGAAATACTAGACATCATTAGATGCCCAAATGTCTGGATAATCAGTATCCCAGGAAGTGAAGAAACTAATAAGGGCATTGATAATCTATTCTATGAAATCCTAGAAGAAAACTTTCCAAACATAGAGAGGCATTCAAATATCCATACCCAAGAAATACAAAGGACCTCTAATAGTATCAACCCAAGAAGATCTTCTCCAAGGCACATCATAGCAAGACTGACCAAACCACAAAGCAAGATAATAAAATTGCCAAGAGAGAAATGTCAAGTTACTTAAAAGAATATCCTACTGGGCTAACATCAGACCTCTCACTGGAAACAATAAAAGTAAGGAAAGAATGGGAAAATATATTCAAAATGTTAAGTGAAAAACAATTTCAACCAAGAATACTATGCCCAGCAAGAGTCTCCTTCATATGGGAAGAAAAGACAAAAATATTCTCAGATAAACAAAACCTGAAAGAATTTACCAACACCAAACCAGCTCTCCAAGATGTTCTGAAGGGAGTCCTATTCCAGGAAAACTAAAGACAGACATGCAGAAATAAGAGTACAAAAAATAACCAAGAACATGGCCAACTTAATGACAGGGACAAGTCTGGAAAGATCAATAATAATGCTGAATGTTAACTTCCAGAATTTAAATGGAAAGACTGGGCCACAGTAACACTGCAAATTAAACAGAAGTGAGATTAATTATATGACACTGAATTGGTGAAGCAGGATTTTATGACTTTTGACTAAAACATTATTGATTTCCTTCTATGATTTGTTTTCCATATTTAAGGATTTTTTTCTTCTTTGAGCTGTTGATATGTTCAGCAATTTGTTAAATTATATTTTGGAAATTGAAACATAAACTTTTCTCCCTTCCTAACCCCTCTGGAATTGGAAAATATTTGGGAGTATTCTTATTTTGTAACAGAATGGTTATTTGCATAAATTCAACAATATCTGTTGCCTTGTATAAGAAATTGAAAATACTGGTTATTGCCAGGGATTTGACTGGAATGTACTATCTGAAGATATGACCAGAAAACCAAGGAACTAAGGTACATCTCAAGAAAACCAACAGAAGCTCTTGGAAAGATTGCCTGGTACCATAAATAGTTCTGCCTGGCAGGTCAGTAAAGAATATCACTTCCGGACAGGCCTACAAATCTTTCATGTACAGGTACTTAAAGGCACAGTGTGGTGAGTTCCTGACTTGGGTCGGCAGATTTGGGAGGCATTTTAAAGATTCTGATCAGAAGTTCCTTAGAAAAGGTTTCAGCAAAGCCAACTAAATCAAATGGTATTCTTATGGAACTTTGTGCAAATAACAGACCAAACTGAAATAAAATTTATTTATTTATTTTTGCAAATAAGTTAGTTTATGCCTCTCTTTGGTAAAGGGGTAATGAACAGAGGAAAAAAAATGTTTCAGAAGAAAATTACAGTGCACTTATTACTTGATTTTAGCTTTGTCCACATCTGTTTTTTGAGATGTTAGTATCTACCTACTCTTTTAACAGAATCCTAACCTTTTTCCTGGCTTTAAGTCTTAAGTAAAATTTTTTTAACATTTTACAATTTTGATTTATTAAAGTTAAAACTGCTTTTCTTGAAATTAAAAAATGCATAAAAAATGGGCCTATCATATATGGCTTTTATTGTATTGAGGAATGTCTTTTCAACTCCTTTCTTTCTGAGAGTCTTGCTATGAGGGATGTTATATTTTATTAAATGCTTTTTGTATCTATAAATAAGATCATTTATAACAGTTTTATCTTTCTGTTAATGTGATGTATTACATTTATTGTTTCGTGTATGTGGAACCAGCCTTACGTCCCTGGGATAAAACATACATGGATATGTTATATAATTTTCTTAATTTGCTGTTTGATTTGGTTTGCTAGAATCTTGTTGAGAATTTTTGTATCAGTATTTATCAAAGATATTAGTCTGTAGTTCTCTCTCTCTCTCTTTCTTTTTCTTTCTTTCATGTCCTCTGGTTTTAGTATCAAAAAGATGAAGGTTTCATAGAATGAGTTTGTGAGGGTTCCTTCCTTTGGGTTCTTTAGAACAGCTTGAGGAGAATCAGGGTTAGCTCTTCTTTAAAAGTTTTGTAGAATTCAGAAGTGACGCTATCTAGACCTGTTTTTTCTTTGTTGGGAGAATATGTATTACTGATATAATCTCATCACTTGTTATTGGTCAGTATCAAAAAGATGAAGGTTTCATAGAATGAGTTTGTGAGGGTTCCTTCCTTTGGGTTCTTTAGAACAGCTTGAGGAGAATCAGGGTTAGCTCTTCTTTAAAAGTTTTGTAGAATTCAGAAGTGACGCTATCTAGACCTGTTTTTTCTTTGTTGGGAGAATATGTATTACTGATATAATCTCATCACTTGTTATTGGTCTATTCAGGTTTTCTTTCCTTTTTTAAAGAGAGATTTTTGATGTAGGATGTGTGCACTAGCCAGAGAGACCAAGAGAGGCAGAGAGACAGAAAGTAATCCCTTCTTCTTCATTCTCCTCTTGAGATCTTGGGCACCCATGCAGACATGCCTGGCGTGAGTTTGAAGCCACTGGTCTGAGACTTGAACCATGGTTGATTACATGGGAGTCTAGTGATATAACCATTATGCATCTGCTGGTTCCTATTCAGGTTTTCTATTCCATCCTGATTCAGCCTATGTAACTTGTGCATGTCCAATATTTGTTCATCTCATCCAGGCTTTCTATTCGTTGGTGCATAGTCACTTGTAGTATTCTCTCATAATTTTTTGTATTTCTGGTATATTGGTTGTGATATTATGAGCTTTGTTACTGATTTTTATCTATCTGGTTCCTTTTTCTGTTTTTCTTGATTAGTCTAGCTAATGGTTTGTCCATTTTGTTTATCCTCTCTAAAAACCAGCTTTTTGTTTCATCGATTTTCTTGATACAGTTATTTTATTCTCTATTTCATTTATATTAGCTCTAATCTGCACTATTTCTTTACTTCTGTTATTTTGGGGATATTTTTATTGTTGCTTTTTTAGTTCCTTGAGGCCTTAATGTCAGGTTATTTATTTTCCATTTTTGTATTTTTTTTCTTGTGAGCACTAATAGCTATAAACTTTTTGCTTATGATTGCTTTCACTTTGTCCCAAAGGTTATGGAGAGTGGTGTGCTCAATGTTTTCAATGAATCTTTTGAATATAGTTTTAATTTCTTCAGTAGTTTGGTAGTCATTCAGGAGTAGCTTGTTTAGTTTCCATGCATTTATGTCTTCAAGGCCTCTGTCTGTGGTCTATTTTTAGTTTAATTCCATTGCAGGCAGAGAAGATGCTGGATATAATTCCTAAACTTTTAAATTTGTAGAGGATTATTTTGCACCCTATAATGTCATCAATCTTTGAAAATGTTCATGTGGAGAAAATAAAATTATGTATTTTGTAGTTTCTGGATAAAATGTTCTACTGATATATGTATCTGTCTGGTCCATTTTGTTTATGGTATCAAGAAGCTCCAATGTCTCTTTATTTCCTGTATCGATGACTTGTCCAATGGTGACAATGGGGTGTTGAAACCCCTAACAATCTATATTTCCCTTTAAATATAGCAGTCACTCTTTTTACACATTTGAGTGCCCCAGAGCTGGGTGCATAAATATTTGTAACTGTTATATTTTCTTGGTGAATTAATCTCTTTAGAACTATATAATGTCCTTCTTTGTCTCTTTTTTCCTTTTTTATCTTAAATTATATTTGGTCTGATATCAGCATCTTGACTCCAGACTTCTTTAGTTTCTATTTACATGGAATATCTTTTTCCAGTCTCCCACTTTTAGTCTATGTATAACTTTGTCAATAAAGTGTGTTTCTTGTAAGCAACATATAGAATATTTCTATTTTTAATTCATTGAGCCAATCTATCTTTTAGTTGAAGGATTTAATCCATTAACATTTAATGTTGTTATCAATATATGCAGACTTATCCCAGGCATTTTGTTACTTCTTTTTTTCTAGCTATTTTGTATTCTCTTGCTTTGATTTATCTCCCATTAGTTTTCTAGGTAGTAGCTCTTGAAGTATTTCCTGAGAATTGATCTAGTTTCGGTGAATTTGTTTATATTTTGTTTATCTGTGAATTATTTTATTTCTTCTTCCAATTTGAATCTTGTTGGGTATAGTATTCTTACCTGACTTTTTTTTCAGAGTTTTAAATATCCCTTCCCATTTTTTTCCCTGCTTACATTGTTTCAGTTGAGATATCTGATGTTAGCCTAATAGGATAAACTTTTTAAGTATCTTGCTGTTTCTCTCTTACTATTTTTAGAATATTGTCTTTGTCCTTGATTTTTACGAGTTTGGCTATGGTGTTTCTTGTAGAAGATCTTCTTATGTTAAAACTATTTTGGGTTCTTTGTATTTCCTGGATTTAGATTTCCATATGTCTCCCTAAATTTGGGAAGTTTTTAGCTAATATATCATGGAAGTGATTTTAAAACCTCTACCTGTCTCTTCACCTTATAGAACACTCGTTATGAGAATATGCATCTATTTTATGGTGTCTCAGATTTCCTGTATGTTGTCCTCATTTTTAGAGGCAACAATTGGAAGATCTGTTTTGTGGGCTATTGGTGGTGACTTTTTTTTTTCTTTTCTCAATTTACTATCCAGATAATTACCTTTGTAATCTTTCTGAGATTTGTGTGTGTGTGTTTTATCCATTGTTTGTGAGATGTTATTGTGTTCCTTTGGTGATGAAGTATTTCTTAGTTTTCTCATATTTCTTGAGATTCTGTTGTGATTTTTAGTCATCTGGTAATGCACTCACTTTTTGTTTCTTCTTCGGAGCAGGTTTCTGTAGTTGTGTACTCGTGCACTTCTCTCACGTGTGAATTAGCTCTGTGCCAGTTTCCCTCTTCTACTGTGGATCGGAGTGTGGTATCCACAATGGGAGTTTTGGGTTCAGATTTTCAGAGGTTAATTTTTCTTTTTTTTGCTGGGGTGTGAGGAGAGAATTCCTCCATAGCCTCATTGTTTTCAGCTGTTTAGTTCTTATACACCCAGACCTCTTGAGTCCCAGTTTGACTGGGGACTGAACTGAGAAGGCAGAATGTAAGACGGTAACTGAGGGAGCCCTTCTTCCCAAACACTCCAGGATGGTCAGGGGCTTTTGTAATCCAGACTCTTCTGACATTTTTCTTTATTATTTTATTTCTTTCTTTAATTAGAGAGAGAGAGAGAGAGAGAGAGATTTTTTCTTTATTATCTTATTTCTTTCTTTAATGAGAGAGAGAGAGCTTCTAGTGCTTCTCTTGCTTTGATCTACCCACACCTCCACCAATAGTTCTCTTGCTTTGATCTACCCACACCTCCACCAACTTGGATCTTGGGCACATGCTCATGATGAGTAAGATGAGTGTGCCTGGCATATTCAAGAAAGACCTAGGATCTGATCCCAGGACCTTTCCCACATATGTGCTACCACCTGGCCCCTCATCTGACTCTTTAGAGAACCTTTTAGTTTTAGAAAGGCTTAAGTAACCTAAGGGCAGGTGTGGGAACACATGGCAGGGTGGACATGAGCTTTCTCTTGTTAGGAATTACTGGAGGAACTAGACTTATTCCCTGTGGTCTGTAAGGCTGTGGTCATGGTATGTGTGGACACAGTGATGGTGTTAGAGGAATAAACCCACAGCTGTGGAACAGAGAGGAGGGAGCCAGCTGAAGGACACTGGACAATGTTAGGGTCTGGAATCTTCCCTTTACCATGTTCTTTTGACAGTAAATTGATTGCTCTTCTTTTGTGAGTGATAAGGGGCAAAAACTGTGACCTAGGGCAGGGTTCCCTAACTCCTGTTGCTTGTTCCAATTAACAGCATTTTATTTGATCAAACATCAGTCATACAAGATGTCACCTGTTGCATTGTCACTCTCCCCATTGTGGTTGTCAAGAAAGTGGATTTTTCTTGAAGGTATCTTTGTAAGTATTACTAGCCCCAGTGCGATCCCTTATGATATGGTATGAGATGCCTGCCTGGTAGCCTCACTGAAGTGCTGGTGCCTTGGCTTTGGTGTGCATGGGGACCAAAACATTCCCTCATAACTGGGGAGGACCCATCAACAGAGGCAGGAGCCTGGGCAAAGGAGCAGGACAAGGTCTCCTGTGGAGAATGTTGACATGTCTCTCTACTCTCAAATCTAACAGGCTCCGTTGTTCCTCAGCAAATCTGGAGTTGGCCCTGATCAGCTACTCTACAGCTACCACCAGAAGGTCTCTGGGAAATAATAGGGAAGATGAAGGTCCCCAACACTGTGTGCTGTCCTCAGTCACCACCAACCTCTCATTCACTGTCTTGCAGAAGAACAGGAAGAGAGGAAACAGATTGGAGGGACCTAGCATTATACCTTAGGAGACTGAGGACTTACCTGAGAGGTTGTGCTGAGATGATTCTGTCAAATGGAATTGATGCAGTCCCAGGGGATTTTGCTCCCCTGTCTCCTACCCTGCAGTGCAAAGGGCTTCTGAGTTTCAAGCAGCCCAGGTACAGAGACAGCGGAGTCCTTTTTCTCTGTGTATTTTGGGAAGCAGTTAATGTGGGACCCTGCTCCAACACGCTCCATTTCCAAGCATAGTTTGTTTTTAAAGTTTATTTATGTCTTCCATGTGTGCACCCCCAATAGTCTTTACACTTTGACCCACCCCTCGTCTCGGTCAACCTGGATCATGGATATACCATGCCCAGCATGCATCAGGCAGTTCTGGGATGTAAAACCCAGGATCTTCTCATGTGGGTCCAGTTGCATTACAATTGTGCCACTGCCTGTCCCCCCCAAATGTAGTTTTTATCCCATGTCATAGCTACTGGGAGAGTGGGGAACCAAAAAACTTTTATTTTTTTTACCATATAGCACATAGGTTTGCTGCAGAGAGACAGTGAGAAGAAAAATGAGAAATCACCTCCCAGGGTGGATGGCCAGGCCACAATCCCTTCTCCATTCTCCTTTCTGTATTTCGCACGTGCCTGGCGTAATTTTCAAGCCACCAGGTCCAAGACTCAAACCATGTAGGAGTCTCGCACCTTAATCATCACACTGCTTGCTGGCCCCCCAAAACTGCTTTTTAAGTTTTCAGGCACCCAGAATTTCAAGTATTGGCAGCATAGATGGACTTCTGCACTTCCTAGTTATAAATGTCATCTTCAATCATCACTCCCGCTAAAGGGGTCCACTACTCACTTCAAGATAATCATAGAATAATGTGATGAATGAAACCCAGAGCTCTAGACCTATTTCATGTTGCACGAGGACCGTGGCTTGCCTAATGAGTTTGATGATATATTTATGATCCTCATGTTTCACTTTCAACTAAAAGCCTAGAATATTCCATAAATATTATTTTATATCAAAATCTGTAAAATCACTGTTCCAGAAATACTTTATCGGTCATATATTTTCTCTCTGGAATTGCTCTCAGGGGGTGAGAGCAGTGGGCGTGATCACACAGCAGATGTACATTCTGGAGGCCTGCTGTGCAGCCATGGCCAGTTTCACCGAGAGCTGCCCAGGGACAGGAAAGGAGATGAGGAGATGCCAGCATGGCTCATATGCAGCTGCTGCCACCTATAGAGCCCTGGGACATCAGCCCATGCCACACTCCCTGGGATCAGGCCAAGGTCCTCCCAGCACAGGTGGTCTCACTTAGAGAGCGCTGGTGCAGGTACGACGGGCCAGGAATAGCACCTGTAGATGAACAGCAGCTGTGTGAGCCTCGTATTTGACCAATACCTAGAGGGTTCCTCCTGGGGCTGAGCAGTGTACCGGCATGGCAGGTGATGCAGCCATAGTTCCAGCCAGGTTAAATGTAAGAGATCTTTGTTCTTTTTTTATGGATGGCCAGGCCACAATCCCTTCTCCATTCTCCTTTCTGTATTTCAGGGGATGCATGCACACGTGCCTGGCGTGTTTTTGTTTGTTTGTTTGTTTGTTTGTTTTAGAAAAAAGAAAGAAAAGAAAGAAATTTTTTTCTTTATTATAGAAATTATATATATATATACATATATATATATATAAAGAGAGAGAGAGAGAGAGAGAAATAAGCACCTTCAACAGAGCTTTATGGTCAATCTACCTCCTACCAGTCTTTCCAGCTAGCTAGGATCTTGGGTATCCACGAAGACCTGGCATGCACAGGTCAACCTAGGAGCCAAATCCTGATCTTCCATATGGCTTCCAGCATTGCAGAACATTGAGTTACTGCTGTGCCACTGCTGCTTGGCCAAGATCTCTGTCTTTCTCTTTTTAGGTTTCTGCCATAGGGTATATGTGCTCACCAGAAAAAGACAGAGAGAGGGAAATTAATAAATCACCACCTGGAGGGATTACTGTGCCACCATCCCTTCTCCTCCATTCTCTTTCTGAGATTCTAGATATGCATACACATGTGCCTGGCATGACTTTCAAGTCACCAGGTCCAGGACTTGAACTGTCATTGGCTATGTGGGAGTCTAGCACCTTAACCACCATACCACCTGCTGGCCCCAGCCAAGATATCTTTTTAAGGCAATGGTTGGAAGATCTGTTTCGTGGGCTATGGGTGGTGCTTTTCTTCTTTTCTCAATTTATTATCCTGATTGTTGGATGACAGTGGGCATGTGACTCTGGCCAGGGGCCTCTTTGAGATGCTCATGAGCCACAAGCAGAGCTTTCAGGGAGGGAAAGGGGGTCTTGCCCCTGCAGACCAACAGCTGTTTTATTCTGACAGAAAGAAGTGTCTGGGGAGTATCAACATGAAAATGTAAGGAAAACTAGGACCGTGTCAACTTTCCCCACAAGAAAGACCCCTACCCATTTGCACTGTGTGCTCTGGAAGGACGTGAAGCAAACTCACGCAGTCTCTGAGGCCAGAGTGGTGAGAAGAATTTTGCCAGTGTGGAGTCAAAAAAAACCTCATAAAGTCATTATCCAAATACTTTACTTCTTTATTTTGTTTTCTTGAGATTATTAAGTTAATTCCTTTTACTGTCCCTGGCTTGTGAAAGGTCAAGGCTTTGGAGAAATCTTGCCAGGAATTCTCCATTCTGTTTCTCAAAGGGTAGGTTCCAGCTGGGTGTACTCATTCTCGTACCCAGAATGGGTGGTTGATGGAGATGTGGAATCAAGCATTTCCGAAGCTATCATAGTGGCTGCCATGTCTGTGAGCAGTCCCCATGCAATGTATGAATCCGTGGGGGTCAGATAGTGGAGACACAACACTCTGTGAGGCTGGTCCACATGGGAAGGTTCCAGATTTGCGTCTGGATACAGTCTCTTCCTCAATATGCCAGATGCACACGTGCCCATGATCTGGAGTTGGCTAAAGTTCACGGTAGATTATGGCATGAAGATCATGTTGGATGACTCTCTCTCTCATGCATTATTATGGAAGAAAGAAAGTTTAAGAAACCGAATCCAGGCAGTAGTGATACGGAAATAGTACATATGAGCATAAAGTAATTCTTTGAGTATAAAGTCCAACTAATGCCATAGGTAAGAAAAATCATTCTGAATCCTTTTAAAAGTATTCTCTAGCACAGTTTCCGCGTCCAGGTTTGCAGAATTCTGCGAGAACACACAAATTGAATGGACTTGCACATGGCACCACTTCTTAAAATGAAAATCATTTCGGTGAAAGTGCTGTGAGCTCGGCATCGGCCTTCGGTTTTGGCCTCCGTCAGCCAGGCAATTAGCTGCAGCAGAGCCTTTGCCTTGACTGTTCAGAATGTACCCCATGGGTGCTTTGGCTCCCTCTCTCATTCTAGGAGAGACCTGGCCTCAGACGCAGCAGTCCTCTCTCCTTACCCTGGAATACAGCTGAAGCCCTGGCCCACAAGAGCTCCCACATCTAAGTGGTTCTGTTGGATAAATCATTTTTGACACCATTAGTCACACTTGGCCTCACCCACTTTCATTGTTTTTCAATTTTAAAAAGCAGACACATAGAAGCCATTGTCCAGAGCACAGACGTTGACCTGCTTCTGTATCCTAGACCCCCCATGACAGACAGAGCTGGGCCTTGGGTCAGCCTTCAGATGATAGAAACACAGGGGCTAAACGGGGCTCTGTATTTGAGGCACTGACTGACAGGAGAGTTTGATGTTGTCTGCAAGAACAAGCTGCCATCCTGGAGTGAGCCAAGAGGCATTGAGGATGGGCTCTGCCATCTGTCAAGGGGACTCACCGAGCACACCTGGATCTGTCCCCCTGGGAGACAGATGGGCTTGTGTTTGTTTCTCATTTCTTCTTCTTCCTTTAAGCCAGTAAATGTCTTCTTTTGTTTGTTTGTTTTTTCCTTAGAGATTTTAGCTATAGGGCGCTTGCGCTTGCCAGAACGACAGAGACAGAAAGTGAGAAATCACCTCCAGGAAGGATGACCATGTCGCAATCCCTTCTCCTCCATTCTTCTCTCAGGATCTTGGGCACACATGCACATGTGCCCGGCATGAGTTTTAAGCTGCCTGGTCTGGGACTCAAACTGTGGTAGACTACATGGGAGTCCAGCCATCTGCTGTTCCAGTGAATTTTTTTTTCCTTTCTTTCTTTCTTTCTTTTTCTTTCTTTCTTTCTTTCTTTCTTTCTTTCTTTCTTTCTTTCTTTCTTTCTTTCTTTCTTTCTTTCTTTCTTTCTTTCTCTTTCTT
>NW_006160154.1:4411059-4412502 GCF_000334495.1 Tupaia belangeri chinensis | reverse complement strand
GGGCACGTGTGCTCACCAGAAAGACAGAGAGAGACAGAGAAACAGAAAGCGAGAAATCACCCTCCAGGGGGGATAGCCATGCCTCAATCCCTTCTCCTCCATTCTCCTCTCGGGATCTTGGGCACACATGAACACATGCCCAGCGTGAATATAAGTCACCGGGTCCAGGACTTGAACAGCAGTCGACTATGGGAGTCCAGCCACATACCCGTTAGGCCATGTGCTGGTCCCTGGTGCACATCTTTTTAATCTTTCTTCCTCCATAGTATCCCTGCCCTTGGTTTCAGTTTCCCTACCCTCGTTTCTAAGGCATCAGCTATTCTGGATAGAACTGTAATGCTTTCATGACATCTGAGCCATCTCTGGAACCTTGTCTCCTGGCACCTGTGTGAGTGACGAACTGAGGAATGAACTAACTAAGAAATGAACTTACTTTCTGGCCCCAACTGGCATACATTATCCACGTAGACCAAAAGCCCAGCTATCATGTCATTCGTGAACAGAGAACTGGAACATATTTCATAGAAATATGTTCTTGTGATTCAGGATCTGCATTGAGATGCGATAAACTGAAGGATTTAAAGACCAGTAAGTGTGGAATGATGATCTTAATGAGCTTTTAGTTCTGGAAAAAAAGGTGCTTATCTGGTTACTTTAAGTGAGCAGTGCATTAAAGGGACGTGTGAGGACATAAAGCCGCGAGGAGTGTGTCACATGTCGAGGGCTCAGGAGGACAGAGTGGGAGGCTCTTTCTCACTCGGAATGCAAAGCAGCGGTCAGGATGGGACTGTGTGCTGGCCTTGGCAGCAGGAGCCAGCTGAGCTGCGTTCTGCAGCCTCAGCATCTCCGTGGGCACTGCCTCTTTGTTCCCGACACCAGTGCTCCATCTCCACCAGGGAACGACTTGCTTTTCTGTGATCCTTTTGGCCATTGCTTCCTGGCTGCCTTGTTTTCCTAGGCTCCTGCTGCCTCATGGCTTCTCTGTCACTTCCCTTTCACTGCTTTCTAACTCTCTCTGTACTTCACATTGGAACTCTCGGAGAGGAGATCCGATTAGTCTATTACAGTGGCGAAAATTAAATTAACCCCCAAGCCCAGACAGAGAGCATGGATATTCAAACTAATTAAAGCAAGCCACACTTTAACCTGCTTAAGTGCTAACTAGAAACCAGAAAGCAGTAGAAAACACAAGAACACTCTCTGAACCCTAGCCTACAAGCCCACAGGAAATGGCTCTTTTCTCTCCCCTCACCTATCCTCCTGTTACCTCTGCTCGCTCTCCTCCTCCCTTTGCCTCTCCCTTCTCCCTCCATCCAGGTGCACTTGGTGAGTTCTCTCTGCCTGGCTGAACAGCTCTGCCTCTCTGTGCTGGTGATCTCCAGCCCTGCTCATGTTGCTCTGGTCTGGTTTTCACACTATATCCCAGTTTTCTTCCCATTCCTG
>NW_006160154.1:4408565-4411028 GCF_000334495.1 Tupaia belangeri chinensis | reverse complement strand
CATACCTTGGGCACTGCGTGTGTGTGTGTGTGTGTTTAATTGCCACAAGACGTGTGCACTTACTGGAAAAAGGAAGAGAGAGAGAGCACCCGCCTATGGGTGTGGTCACATCACAATTCCTTCTTCTCCGTTTGCTCCATCCCGTCAGGATTTTGGCCACATGTGCACACGTGCCTGGTGTGCTTTTCAAGCCACCAGATCTGGCATTGGCAATACGGCTATGTGAAATCCAGCTCACTACGAACAGGCCGGCGATACAGGCCGGCCCTTGCTTGTGTTTTCATTATTGCATCACAGCTACCGTAGTCCTTAGCTGCATCCCCCTCAGCCCAGCTGAGCAAACCCAGGCTTCCAGGAGAAGGGAAAGCAAACGTGAACTCAGTGGAAGGCCAGGCACTCTGGTCCCCAAGTGAGATAGAAGAGAGTGGAGCCTGCTTGCTGGCGCCTGTGACCTGCACTCCAGGAGCACCTGCTTTGGTATGGCACCTCCCTGGGTTCCCATTCTTAGACTCAGCCTGCCCAGGGACTTTAGAGGGTATGCTGCAAGAACAAATTTCTTTAAATCAGAGAGCTTAACTTAGTTCCTGCCACCTAAGTCACTCATGTGTGTGACTGATTTCAGGATGGACTGATGAGTGGTGTCTTACAATTAGCCTGGGACAGAGTAGTGAAGAGAACGTAGGTAATGTTTGTTTTCGGTGCCTGTGGTGATGGTGTGGTGACCCACCAACAGCCATCCCCAGCCCATTTTTCCTTGCTAATGAAATCTCAGTTTTGTTCCAGAATTGGCTGATGAGGGAAGATGGAACCAGCTCCAATGGATGAATCTTGATTAGTTAACACCAAGCCTGATAATCTGAATCCCCTTTGCTAGGAATTGGTTGGGGCAGGGGGCAGTGGAGACGTAAGGCCACTAAGATGTACAGGAAAGTTTATAAATGAATTTTGGGGACACTTTTTCATTCTGATGAAAACAGAGATACGTGAAGATGGTTTACCCTTTCCCCTTGCCTTTGCATATTATTGTGTGATGATGTAATGCTTGGAACTGTGGCAGCCATCCTGTGACCAAGAGAAGAAAATCTAAAGAAAGCAGAAAGGTTGACCCATAGCACATACATCATCAAAAGACTTGGTCAACATAAACCCTTCTTCCTTTATGTTGTTACATGTAATAATGAACCCACATTGCACAGGCTGCTCTTAGGTATTCAATTACTTGCCGCCAGAGCTCCCTGATGGCAATATCAGTTACCAACCTGCCTTAGGACACTGTCACAGAGACAGAAGCTGTGAATTTAGTATGTAGAAGCTTGTTGCCTCTAAGACCGAGAGGAAAGAGGAATAGGTGAAGATGTACATATTTCTTTATTGTTCATCTCAGCCAAGAAATAGCATTAACTCCCAGGAAATGACAGGATCTACTATGGCCTCCATCCCCTATCCCAGACGTTATCTAGGTCAAGTGTATCTATTTGTACTTCTTGGGAGATTTTGGAAAAGGAACAGTGAGGAGACCCTGAAGTCAATCCTGTTGCTGGGCTAGGATGTGGTTTGGTCTATGGTGAAGAGGGAACCTATCCAAGCCATCTTAAAGGCATTTCATTTCAGAGTCCACAGGCAGGGATGAGGAGTAGCAGCAGAGGGTGTGTATGTGTGTGTGTGTGTGTGTGTGTGTGTGCCCAACATTCTGAAAAGAGAATGGAGGCAGGGATTGTAGTGTCACCATCCTTCATGGGGAGGTGCTTTCTCACTTCTCTCTCTCTTTCTCTCTCCCTCTAGCAAGCACACACACTCTCTAGCACATTTTTAAAAATTATGAGAAATTTTACATATGCACAAAATCAGAAAGTATAGGGTAATGAGCCTCCCCCACTCACTCAGTCCCTACTTCGAACAATTATCAGATCTCTGTCTATTATGTTTTTTAATTTTTTTGAGTGAGATTGTTGCTATAGGGCGCTGGAGAGACAAAGAGACAGAAAGCAAGAAATCACTCCCCCAGGGAGGATGGTAACACTCCAGTCATTTCTCATTCATTCTCCTCTTAGGATCTTGGGCATGCATACACATACACCCGGCATGAGTTTTATGTTGCCAGGTCCGGGACTTGAACCGTGGTCAACTACTTGGGAATCCAACGATGTAACCATTACACCATCTGCTCGCCCTATGCCTTTTATATTTTATCTGTTCTTCCTCAATACTATTTTTTCCTGGAGTATTTTAAAGTAAATTCCAGACATCATGTTACTTTGTAAGTATGTTGTGTTGCCAGGTCCGGGACTTGAACCGTGGTCAACTACTTGGGAATCCAACGATGTAACCATTACACCATCTGCTCGCCCTATGCCTTTTATATTTTATCTGTTCTTCCTCAATACTATTTTTTCCTGGAGTATTTTAAAGTAAATTCCAGACATCATGTTACTTTGTAAGTATGTGCTGCACTATTTCCAACAA
>NW_006160154.1:4405499-4408534 GCF_000334495.1 Tupaia belangeri chinensis | reverse complement strand
GAAGGACTTGTATTTTTAATAAAAAAAAACAACCACAATACCATTGTCACACCCAACACAACTAATACTACCCCCATAATATCTGTTCTCTAATAGACAGTCCATGTTAAATTTTCTCCAGTGATTTAAAAATGAATTTTTCGGTTGATTTATTCAAATCAGAATTCGAACAGGACGCTCGCCCTCCACTAACGTGATAGGCCTCTTAACTTTTCACTTTTCTCCTGATGGTTTGTAACAGCCTTTGATGATTGCTGTAAAGCTCCACCATTTCCTTAGGGGGCTGCAAAATTGTGATTTTTCTAGCACTATAATTACTTTGCTGTTAATTAGCTGCATTCTTCCATCAAGAAGAATTTTTCTCTATTGAATAGTTACTCTAAAAATCCTATGTAGAAAAAGCAAAAAGAAGCTACATCCACTGCTGTTGTGTGTCCATTTACAGAATAATGTGTAGTTGTCCTAGTAACTTTCGAAAGTAGCCAGTAAGTCTGTTTTTAGTATTATTATTATTATTATTATTATTATTATGTAGTGTTATGAGCCCCTGAGGGCTTACCTATTTGATTTCTGTAATACCTCTCTCTCTTTTTTTTCAACGCGAGGTTGGGAATGGAGGCACTCCAAGTAGGTTTCCCATGCCGTGATCTACCCACATCTCCAGCCAGCCCTGGATCATGGGCACTCACACACCTGCTCAGGGAAGCCTCTGGACTCACTTGGACCCTCCCATGTGGTCAGCCTTGAGTATTGTGCTACCGCTGCACCACGTCCAGCCCCAGCCTTCTTTTTAAGATGTTCAGATTGTCTCACCTTTGGCAAGCTGGGTCCTGTGTTGTTTTGAAAATATTCTGCGGTCTGACAGTTTCCTTGCTTTCAATCTCAAGATGTCTTAAGCTCATCTTGTACAGCTACTGCCCAAATCTGGCATCAGGCGTTTCTCCATGGATCCTCGTTCCTTTCAGTGGCAAGTGGCTATTTAGAGACCAGATATGTATGGAGAAGCATTTTGCTTTAAATGAATTTGGAACTTCAGCTATTAAATTGAACATTTTTAATTATAGAAATGAAACTATACTAACGTTGATGAAAAGAGTTCTATTTTCTGAGGCCAAAGAGAGTACTGGGAACTGCTCTAACTCACGTTTAGCTCTGGGCAAGCAGATTACCATTACCAACTTAGGTTTTCCCTTTTGTAAAGGGGAAAAGAAATACCCCCCTCAATAGGCTAGCATGAGAACGAGGTAGGAGACTACGTGTATAAAGATCTTACTGTAATACACGTCCACTCGAAGGTGGTAGTCGTGAAGGTTGTCTTCCCCTAAATCCAGAGGACAGACCCCACTACCAGGACATCAGGGAAGGCCTGGAGTACAGGAAATTACCAATGCGAAGGACTGCTCAAAAGGGATGGTCAGGCAGTGGCAGGCACAACCCTTTTACAGTTGACCACAGGCTGGCTGCATGCACGTGCCGTGGTGTGGACACACATGTGTGTGCACAGACACACAATTCTGCAGCTGCACACCCGGCATGGCAGATTGGATGGTCCTAATGATGGTATTCAGAAGTACGGGCTATTATTAATAGTAATTGCAGTAATCACTACAAACCCAGCAGAGAAGCTGCTACTATTGCCCTGAGAATTCATGGGGGATAGCAGCAACCAGCTCGGAATACTGAACGCATGATTGCACTGGGCAGTGAAAGGAAAGATCACATGTCTGGCCTCGTTTGGAGGTTTGGTTGTGCTTTATGTGGTGCTGCTGAGCATGGCTGATAAGGGGAGCTGTAACCATACCGAGCATGCATGGGGCTTCCAGTAACAAAATGAAGCCAAATTGCACCCGTGACCAAGAGAGCCCACCAGGTGTGAAAAGTAGTTACCAGTGCCGGGGATATTTCTAAGTGAAGAACCACTGGCTGTGGGTCAGATGCTGGTACGATGGTAATGCAACTGGACCCACACAGGAAAGGTCCTGAGTTCACACCCAGGGATCTCCTTTGGTGCAGCAGACTTGTGCGAGCTCTGGGTCAGCTGTGATGGGGTGGATTGCTGCATGAGGACCCTTTGGGTGCTGCCTCTTTGTCTCACTCTCTCTCATGGAACAAATAAATAAACTGAAGAAAAGAAAAAAGGAAAGAAGAAGCAGCTGGCCATGAGGGAAGGCATTTGGCCATGAGAGAGAAATGTTTTTGGTTATTGTCTTCTGAGATTGGGGGTTTGTTAGTAACTTCTCTTGCAGTAAATCTCACTGATACTGTGGTGTTGCAGAACAGGTCTTGGCAGTTAGTGATGAGTAAATAAATTTTATTGTAAAAAAAGAATTAGGACAGGATTTTCAAACAATGTTTTCCCTACTCACATACTTTTCTTCTGTGCATTCTGAATAGATCCACTGGCACGTTGGCTGCGAGGTGGAGGCAGGAGCACTGGAATGCTGGGGTCTCAGTGGGTGCAGACTCTCCTTTCAGTTTTCTGCAGCTTCTTGCCCAGATGGTGCTGTTTCCTGCTCCTGCCTCGGAGAAAGGAGAGCTTGGGGAGGACAACCTGGGAGTCTGGTCTTCAACCTGAGCTCCATGAGCCCCTGCCCAGCTCTCCAACCTGGGCTGGCACCGCAGAGCCTGTACTAGTCAGGGTTTGCCAGAGATCAGGATCACCAACATGAAACATTCTGCATAGTCAGGGTGTGTGTGTGTGGAGAGAGATTTATTTTAAGAAATTGGGTCTGGCAAGTCCAAAATCTGCAGGGCATACTAGAGACCGGGCACGAGTGGATGCTGCAGCTCAAGTCAGAAAGCAGACTGGACGCAGAATCCCTTCTTCCTCGAGGGACTTGCCTTTTCTTCTGTTAAGACCTTCCACTGATTGGATGAGACCACCCACACTATGGAGGGTCATCTTCTTTACCTAAAATCTTTGATTTAAAAGTTAATCACATTGGGGAACCAGCAGTTAGTGTAATGGCTATGTCGTTGGACTCCCACGTAGTCTACCGCAGTTCACGTTCTGGACCCTGTGGCTTATAACCCAC
>NW_006160154.1:4395800-4405107 GCF_000334495.1 Tupaia belangeri chinensis | reverse complement strand
TGTGCGTGCATGCCCAAAATCCCAAGAGGAGAATGGAGGAGAAGGGATTGTGGTGTGGCCATCTCCTCTGGGCAGTGATTTATCACTTTCTCTCTCTCTGTCTCTCTCTCTGTCTCTGGTGAGCACATATGCCCTTATGGCAGAAACCTAAGGAAAAAAGTTAATCACATCTACAAAATCCCTTTGCAGCAACATACAGACTGGTATGTGACTAACGTTCGCCTGGCCGAGGTGACACATTAAATGAACCATCACGAGGCCTTCCCTAAATGAAAGGAGGCAACTAACCATCTACAAGAAATTGTCCCTAGCAAAGTTTGACCATATCACCAGTTGGGACACCTGTAACAAACACTAAATCAGTGATTCTCAACCCAAAGGCTGTTTGACCTGGAGATGAACCCAGTGCTTAAGGCAGGTGGGTCTGTCAGTCACCCAAAACCCAGGTGGAACCAGCCTCTAAGTCTGAGGTTGGTTGTGTCTCTAAGTTGTGTGTTCAGTAGTAACTGACATGCTTTTGTTCTGGAGTCACCTGTTTAGTGACTTTCACTCAGCATTCCTAAAAACTGCCACCTGAACAGAAGTATATGAAGAAGTAAAGAGTGTCTGGTCACAATGCTAGAAAGGAGAGCCTTTGCCCTTCAACTTGGGGTAGCAAGTTTGAGGACAGAACTGGGGTGCACTGTGGTAGATTACGGATGGCCACAGATCCTTCACCACACTTTCCACTGAGAGGTAGAGGCTATTTCTCCTCCTCTTGAATCTACACTCACCTCATGACTTGCTTGAGCAATAGAATGTGGCAGAAGTGCCATTGTACTAGGTCATGGGAGAGCCTTCACTTTCATGCTCTTGGAACCCAGGTGCCATGTTGTAAGGAGCTCCAAGCTGTCTTGCTGCTGGGAGAGGCCACATGGAGAAGTCCTGGAGTATGAAGCAGCACATGGGGAGAGAGAGACCTTGGGGGGCCAAACCGAGGCAGTGCAGTGGACAGTCTACACCCAACCCTTAGACGTGCCAGAGACCTTTACGGGCCTCCTAGACTAGCAGCCCCTGGATGGGTGCAACTGTGTGAGTAACCCATGGTGAGTCCAGCACAAGGGCCACTCATTCAGAGTGCAGAACCATGAGAAATGGTAACATCTCACTTTAAGCCACTGTGTTTTGTGGTGAGATCTTTATGCAGCGCTAGATAATTGAAAGGGGTAGACAGAGCCAAGAATGGCCAGTGGCAAAATTAAAGAAACTTATCCAGGAAAATATTCTGCCTTCCTGAGACCAAGGAGAATAAAGACATGATGTGCAGAAACCATTCACTTGTGACTTTGTTGTAAACTGAGCAAAGAATGGGAAAGTGTCTAATGATTACAGAAACAATCATTTGGTGGCGCAAAAGTTTCCGGTTGTGCAGAGCACCTTTGCCATAGCTGGCTGCAGACTTCGGGCCATGTATTTTCCAATGTAGGGCCTGGGAGGCACCCTGGAGTCATGGCTTTCAGCGCTGCTGAGGGAGGACAGTCCCACAGGAGGTGCGCAAGAGGAATGACCTTGGTGGCAACCAGAAGGAATATCTGAAATGAGAGCAGGGCCCATGGGCCTACAATAAGTGGTAGCAAGGAGCTTTGAAATAGGGAAGGCTGAGGACCAGCAGTTGGCATAATGGCTATGTCGCTGAACTCCCATGTGGTTGACTGTGGTTCAAGTCCCAGACCTGGTGGCTTAAACTCATTTTGGGCGCATGTGCGTGCATGCCCAAGATCCCAAGAGGAGAATGGAGGAGAAGGGATTGTGGTGTGGCCATCCCCCCTGGGGGGTGATTTCTTTCTTTCAGTCTCTCTGTCTCTCTCTGTCTTTCTGGCGAGTGCAAGTGGCCTATAGCAAAAACCTCTCCCAAAAAAAAGAAAGAAAGAAAGAAAGAAAGAAAGAAAGAAAGAAAGAAAGAAAGAAAGGAAAAGAGAAGAGAAGAGAAGAGAAGAGAGAAGAGAAGAGAAGAGAAGAGAAGAGAAGAGAAGAGAAGAGAAGAGAAGAGAAGAGATAGGGAAGGCTGAACACGAAGATGTGCTGACTGAATTTGTGCTGCTGGTGTGATGGAGCCCAGCTATGAAGAATTCAGGAGGAAAGTCCACCAAGATCTGCTTATTGTCAGAGTCAAATGTAACCACAGCCAATGATGTGCCATCTCCAAGGGAAGCCCGGGGCTTTCTGACTAGCTACTTCCTTTCCTTCCTAAGAAGTTCGTTTCAGAGTGATGGAGACAGGCAGGAAGCAGGTGAAGTTACGAGCTGCCTATAATGAGAAGCTACAGAATAAAAATGACCAGAAACGTGGCTGCCATCATAGCTAAAGGAAACACTTTGTCAAAGGTCTATACTGGGTGGGAAAAACAGCCTAGAAGCTCAGGCAGGGAGGGGTCCATTTCCTTCAGCATCCAGTGGACAGTGTGGACAGAGGCTGAGTCCTGCTGGATCCCTCTCCGCTGCCCTTTTTTTTTCTGCTGAATCCATCTCAGCTGCCCTCTTTATGGAGACAGGAGGACCAGCTGATGGTTAGTTTGGGGTATAAATGTTTGTGTTTGAGCAAATATGGGGAGACTACATTATTATTTGGGAAGACTGTATTTGGAAGAGTGAAAATAAATATTAGAATATTTTAAATTTTGCAAATTTTTAATGCTTTAAGAGAGAGAGAGAGAGCAAGTACCCACAACAGGATTTTGACACCATGGTCCACCCCCACCGCCAGCCTCAGCCAGCATGCTTGGCATCCTCAGGAAGGTCTACTCAGGAAGATTTCCGAGTGTGAACCTGGAACGTTCCATTGTGGGATAGTCTCACTGAACAATTGCGTTTTACTCCTATGTCATGGTTCATCCTCAACGTTTTAATTCAAAATTTTTAAAACTTTGCTGGAGGGCAGGTGCACTCTCTAGAGAGTGAGAGTGTGAGAAAGCAGACTCACGGAGTCACACTGCAAACACTGCCTCTCCGTTTCTCCTTTCTTTTGGGATTTTGGTCATATGCACCTATGCATTCAGCATGTTTCTCAAACTTCAGGGTCTGGAATTTGAACCCCTGTGGTTGGCCATGTGGGATCCAGCCACTCTAAGCACTACACCATGGGCTGACTCAGTTTTTAAATGTTTAATGTAATTTTAGTTTTAATTGTCATCGTTTTTATTTTGTTTATGGCAATATTTGTTAAACAAAAATAATTCATTTTCATATTATCAAGCATACTAATATTTCCTTTTGTCACCCTACCTTTAAACATGGGCTTTATTTTTTAGAGTAGTTTTAGGTTCCCAGTGAATTGAGTGGAAGGTAGAATATGTCCAGCTCCCACACATACATAGGCTCCCCCGTTACCCGAGTCCTCCAACAGAGTGTGCGTTGGCTGTGGTTACTGGGCCTTCACTGGTATGTTATTACCGCGTCTGCAGTTTACATTCGGGTTCACTCTCAGTGTCGTGTACTCTGTGGGGCTGGGAAAATGTAAAGTGACATACAGTCACCATTGTAGCGTCACGTAGAACTGTTTCACGGTCCTAAAAATCCTCTGGGCTTCACTTATTCATCCTTCCCTGACCCAACCTCAGGTAACCACTGATTTTTTTTTATTGTTTTCATAGTTTCGACTTTTCTAGAATATCATATAGTTGGATCATACAGTATGTAGCCTTTTCAGATTGGCTTCTTTCACTCAATAATACGCATTTTAGGTTCCTCCATGTCTTTTCATGGCCTTGTACTTCATTTTATTTTATCCCTGAATAATAGTCCATTGACTGAATGTACCACAGTTTATATGGGGACTCCAAAATGTTTGTGGAAAAATGGGAATTAAAGTATAGATTTATTTTGTTGCCGAAAATTTTCAAAATCCATGCATAGATTGTTTTCATAATCTTCATTTTCCATTAACTTTTTGAAGAGTCCTCATATTTATACATTCACCTGTAGAAGGACATCTTGATTGCTTCCAAGTTTTGGCAATTATGAATAAAGTGGATGTAAGTTTTCCATTCACTGGGTAAATACTAAGAAGAGCAATTGATTTGTGTCATCTTGTGAGGAACTGTCAAATTGTTGTCCAAAGTCCCTGAACACTTTGCATTCCCACCAGCAATGAGTGAGAATTCCTGTTGATCCACATTCTCACTAACATTTGCTGTTGTCAGTGTTCTGGGCTTTGGTCATTCTAATAAATATGCAGTGGCATTTCATGTCATTTTAATTTGCATTTCCCCGAAGACATATAATATGGAGCATCTTTTCATATGTTTATTTGCCATCTGTAAATCTACTTTGGTGGATTGTCTGTGAAGGTCTTTGGGCCATTTTTAAAACCAAGTTGTTCATTTTCTTATCATTGTCTTTCTCTTTTTAAGAGAGATTTTTGCTATAGGGCACATATGCTCACTGGAGAGAGAGAGAGAGAGACAAAGAGACAGCGAGAAATCACCCCTCCTGGGGAAGGGGTGGATGGCCATGCCATAATCCCTTCTCCATTCTCCTCTCGGGATCTTGGGCATGTATGCACATGCACCCAGTGTGAACTTTAAATTGCCACGTCTGAGACTTGAACTGTGGCCAACTACTTGGGAGTCCTGCAATGTAACCATTACGCCATCTGCTGGTCCTTGACTTTTAAGCGTTCTGTGTATGTTTTGAATAATAGTCCTTTATCATATATGTCTTTTGAAAATATTTTCTCCCAGTTTGTAACTTTTCTTTTTATTTTCTTATTCGTGTCTTTCACAGAACAGAAATCTTTAATTTTAATGAAGTCTAGACTGTCTATTCTTTCTTTGGCACAATGAATTGTGCCTTTGGTGTTTTATCTAAAAATCATCACCATATTGAAAGGCATCTAGATTTTCTTCTGTGTCATATTTTGGGAGTTTCACAGTTTTGTATTTAGGTCTGTGGTTAATTTTGAGGGTTTTTTTGTGTGTGTCACAGATATATTTGTGTCTAAATTTATATATATACGTGTATATATACACACACACACACGTATATACATAGCATGTGATGTCCAGGAGTTCCAGGAGCACTTGCTGAAAAGCTTGTCTGCTCATTGTACCATCCTTGCTCCTCTGTCAATGATCAGGTGGACATATGTACATGGACCAATTTCTGGACCCTCCACTCTGTCTCATTGACCTAGTTGTGTGCTCTTTCCCCAGTACTACATTGTCTTGATTATGTAGCTTCATATAGTAAGTTTGAAGTCAGGTAGTGACAGTAGTCTGACTTGACTTCTCCTCTTCAATATTGTTACGGCTATTGTGAGTCTTTGGCTTCTCCATATAAGCTTCAAAATTAGTTTGCTGAGAGCCATAAGCTCCCTTGCTAGGTATTTTGATTGAGATATGTTGAATCTTTAGATAAATTTGGGAAGAACTGACATCTTCATAATATTGAGTCTTCTCCATGAACATGGACCGTCTGTTTCAGTTCTTCTTCGATTTCTTTTGCCAGAGTTTTTCTCATACTGAACTCATGCATATTTTGTTAGATTTATCCATAAATATTTTATTTTTGGGGTGCTAATATAAATGGTATTCTGTTTTTAATTCCAAATTCCATTTGCCCATTGCTGATATAGTGCAAGCGGATTGATTTTTATATATTAACTTTAATATTTGGCCACATTGATTTAATTGCTTATTAGTGCCAGGGTTTTTTTGTTTTTCGGTCAGTTCTTTTGGATTGTCTGTCTAAGTGAGTGTGTTGTCTGCCAACAAAGACAGTTTTCTTTCTTTCTTCTTCTTCTTTTTTTTTCTTTGAGGGAGAGAGATTTTTTGATATAGGGTGCATAAGCTCACCAGAACGACAGAAAATGAGAAATTGCCCCCAAGGTGGGATGGTCACTCCACAATCCCTTCTCTTCCATTTTCCTTTTGGGGTTTTGGATGTGTATGCATACATGTCTGGGTTGAGTTTTAAGCCACCAGGTCTGGGACTTGAACCACTGTTGGCTATGTAGGAGTCGAGCAACATAACCATTATGCCATCTGCTGTGGCAGTTCGCAAAGACAGTTTTATTTCTTCCTTTCCAAAATGAGTGCCTTTTATTATCTTTATGTTAATGTAGTAGCTAAGGCTTCTAGTACAACATTAAAGATCAATAGTGACAGAGGCCATCCTTCTCTGGATTTTGTTCTTTCTTATTTTTTACTTGGTGACCAAGGGGCATGTGCAACAATTTCTCACTTAGCTTACCTTCTATAAATTAAAAACAAAAAACCATTTATGGGCCAGCCACTGGCATGGTGGTTAAGGTGGCTGGATCTCACATGGCTGACTGTGCAGGTCAAGTCCCAAACACAGTGGCTTGGGAAACATGCAGGGTGCATGTGCATGCATGCCCAAAACTCCAAGAGGAGAATGGAAGTGAAGAGACTGAGATGTGGTCATCCCAGCCGAGGGATGCTTTCTCACTTTCTATGGTGAGTGTGTGTGCCCTATAAAAGGCAAGCAAACAAAAATTAATTTGTTTGCTTATCAGATTGCACAATTTAAGGATAGAGATCTTACCTCATATAAACTATGTTCATCCACTTATTCATATATTCACCAAGTATTTATTGAGAGGCTACTTTGTGCTTGCTGGGCACTGTACAGGACATAAAGGATACAGACAGATTTGATCCCCATTCTCCTGAAAATGGCAGCTCAGTCCTGAAAGCAGACAACTAAAACAAAACCACACAACACAACAAACAAATCATTAAATGGAATTCTTTTTTAAAAAAAAGTTCATTCACTTATTTCTTCCATGAAAGAGAAAGACAGAGATACAGGAATCCCCAACAGGATCTTCTGACTTACCTTAGTCAGCCCAGGTCATGGGTATGGATGTGTCCAAAATGCTCAGAAAGGTTCTGGGACACAAATCCAAGACCTTTCCCATGTGGGCTGCCTGTGGGCTGCCTTATTGCTGCACTACCATCTGGCTCCGTGGAATGCTTTTTCTCTTTTTTTACCAGAAGATTTCTAAGAAAGTACTAGAAGATTTCTATGTTAATTACACAACGTTAACATCGGGCCTCACATTCCTTTTTTTTTTTAGTCAAATAACCCTTCAATGTGGGTTCTGATATTGATGTCATAATTCTACTGAGAGATAGGAAAATTAATTTCATGCTTATTTTTATAGCTGTCTCCACTTCAACCTCAAATTAAAATGTAAGTAAAAACTGTTATCCTAGTGACACACTTAAGCCATGCTTATACAAAATTTAAATCAGCTTAAGTATTAATACAATTCTGGCATCTGTTGTCTTCACAAGGCTCTGTGCCGGTGCTGTGTTAACTGTCCCACAGCTAGGTCTTTGCTCTTGGCTCAGAAAATGACTCTTAACAACAGTGAGGTATGATGTCTCTTTTTGAACTCGAACCCAGTTCGTCTATCCGAACTCAACTGTGTTCTCCTCTTCTGTCCCTAGAACCTCCTCTGTGGAGGGTTTCAAACCCTGAGTGACAAGCTTCCCATCTGGACCTTTGTGAAGACTGTAGTAAACAGCACACAGCGCTTCCCATTGTTGTGTGCTCTGCCGGCGGGACTCCTTCCTTGACTGCAGCCCATCTGTGGTTGACAATGAGTCTCATTTCACATGTTGGCTGTGCCATAGGCAGCATCATGTGGATTGGATACATGCCCAAAGGATTATAAACAAGGGACCATGCAACAATAGATATAAACAACAAAAAAAGAAAAGAAAAGAAAAGCTTTGTGTCTTTCTCTGTTTTTTCTACTTACCCAGGTCCTTCATGAGGCTTCATGGAGACCCTCCAGTTCTGTCTACCATATTGTCTTTCATCTAAAGGGTTCTCTGGAGAGAGACAGTAGCATTTGTTTTGAGAGAAAATGTTTTTCTTCTGGTATATCTGCCCTCCTGAGCTTTGTTCAACTGCCCTGGATGTGGGACAGCAGAGTATTGGGTGATTGTCCAAGGCTTTTAAAACATTGCTACTGGTCACCAGCAGTATTGGGAAGAATTACGTGAAGATAGAGGAAAGTTCAGAGAGAAGGCAGAAAGGCCAATGGTGCCCCCAGGGGCTCCTTCTGGAGCAATCTTACCCTTGCATGCAACTCTGTTACATGTTCTACTCTCCAACTCACAGAGTTTCTGGTAGGTTCTCCTCAGAGCCTTCTTTTCCAGGGTTGTTCTTTAGTACCTTGGAATCCTTAGGGACTCAAAAATTCAAGACATGAGTCTGTGAGCATATTGCATGAACACAGGTGACTCATTCTGCATCTGTGTTCATGGGCTGCACATAAAAGGATGCACAATGGCCACATGTTTAGTCTGGCAGAGGGTCTACAAATAGGAGTACATGTATTTTCTTCACCAAATATGATGATACCACTGTACTCACTTTTCTGTGATGTTACCAACTCATCCTGGTTTGCCAGGGACTTTTCTGACTAAAACTGCAAGTTCGGCATCTTGAGACATTCCTACAACTGGGATGACTGGTCATACCCATAAAGGAAATACACCCATAAAGGAGATTTGTAAGATTTCCATGCATTTTGCTCATATCGGTATCTCCTAGGTGAAGCAGCCAGTCTTGTGCACAGTGACTAGGGCTTAACGTTGATCTGAGAGCCTTTTCCTCTCCAGTAGTGGAGATGGGGAGCTTGCTCTCAGTGGTCACTCTGAAATGGAAACCTCGCATTATAGTACGAGGCTTGGCTGGCAGTATAGTCAAAACCTGGCTCAGAGATCTTCCTTCTATAAAAGAAACGGGGTGACCTAATAGCTACACGGCGGTAAAACTTGACACTCTAATGCTGATGTGTATTGGAAGGTTTCAGAGTTGCATCTGGAGACCTCTCTGGGTGTGCTGGGCCCTTGTGTGTTTGTGATCTGAGCTAGCTGAGGCTGGGGGTACATTGTAGTGTCAAGACACTATTGGGGAATGCCTGCCTCTCTGTTTCTGTCTCTCTTACTCACAGAAGAACTAAATAAATAAACCTGAATATCTGAGCTCTGACTGCTCCTCAGGGGCCCACATACCTGGGCTCAGAGCTTGCCCTCCACTTGGCCAGCTGAGCACTGGGGTGTGTGCCTCAATGTCCTCACTTCTGTTTTATTTTTTTCCCCAGACTCTTTATTTTTATTTAATTTTATTTTTCTTCTTCTTTTCTTTAAACATTCAATTACTGCATACCATTTGGCTTATAAAGAGAAGTTACCCAACATGAAATACTTCTCAAACCAGTCCAGTTGAGAATATTATACATGGGACCAGCAGTTAGCATAATGGCTATGTTGCTGGACTCCCACGGTTCG
>NW_006160154.1:4374711-4395702 GCF_000334495.1 Tupaia belangeri chinensis | reverse complement strand
TGTCTGTCTCTCTCTGTCTTTCTGGTGAGTGCACGTGCCCTATAGCAAAAAAAAAAAAAAAAAAAAAAAAAAAAACCCACCAAAAAAAAAAAAAAAAAAAAAAAAAGAAAAAGAAAAAGGTAAAAAAAGAGAGAATACTATACATGTTGTCATTAACAGGTAATAAACTATTTCTGTGTCCCGCAAATGTCATGCCTTTCTATTTTTTCTCCCTGATTTTCTTCCTTATACTCTCCCCCCACCACCAATTTCCTCGTTTCTAACAGTAGGAGTCTCTGCCTCTCATGAAGGTGGGAGGATGACATGATAATATATACCCAGCAGTTGCATCATGCCGGACCCAGACTAAGAACTTAAGTAGCATCACCTGTTACTATTGTTGCTATTATTATGAACCAGTGGAGCTATTTATAAGTGGTCCCTGTGTATTCTAATAACATTTAAAGATTAAATTAGAAGAGGTAGGGGGCAAAGCCTTTAAAGACTAAAGTACATGACACTTAAAAATAGCCTAATATTTGAATTAATATTTAAAAGACTCAGTAAACAAATCAATAAAATCCAAAGGGATGAAGAGCGACTTTGTTTCAATTATTTGAAAAGAAGACAGAAATATTTCATAAAAACAACAACCTTAATTGGCAGAAAGATAGAAGGATTAAACAGAACAATCCTTTTAGTCTCTGGATTTTATAGGCTTTTACAACAATATGAAGATGTATATGTGGCAGGGAAGTAACTTGATATGGTTTAAAAGCTAATTAGTGGATTTTCCTCATTTATAGAATGTGAGGTTAAAGGAGAGAGACATAGCTTGGAATGTACTTTACCAATCTCAGCCTATTTTAGGAGACATCTATGTGTGGTGGCATTTATTATTCATAAGTGTTCTCTAAAACAAGAAAAACTGGAAGATCAAATAGGATCTTTTAGGAATAAGGGATTATTGGGCTTGACTTGTTTATAACAGTCAGTGAAAGATGGTAAAATGAGAGTGTGATTAATGCTACAATTTTGCCTCACCTCAAACACTGAATTTAGCTAAAGAAAATCAGTTCTTTTTTTAAGTTAAAAAAAAATCATATAAAGACGTTGCTTGGCTTACATATTACTAAAGAGGACACAGATGTCACGAAGTCACAATTATCTATTTATTCTGGGATTAGACATAGGGCTGCAGCAAGAACAGATAAAAATGGTCTGACTTCATTAGCTTAATTAGGGAACTTCAAATTAGATTTTCACAACTAAATTCTTCAACCAAGCAGGGTGAGCAGCTGTTGCTCCGACTCCGGCCTCAAATGTAGAGCTCCCCATGCCTCCGATTACTGAGCTCCTGTCCCTCCCGGGGCGGACCTCAGTGAAGGACTATTGGGAAGCCCATGGGGCCACATCTTGCAGTCCCAGCTTGGCTTGCGTTGACCTTAGAGCTACTTCAAACATTATTTTCAGGAAAGACCCCCCTCATCCTTTTCTGTTATTACCCACATATGCATTAAGCTCTGCACCAGGACCAGTTCATAACTGGTGGGGCCCAGTGCAGAATAAAAATGCAGGGCTCCTTGTTCGAACAGTATTAGGGATGTCAAGATGTGACTGCGGTGCATTAGCTCAGGCCCTGTGCAGGTGTCGCTTGCTATGAAGCTGGTCCTGCTTTTCAGTCTGAACCCAACTACGCCGTAGTTATTTCTGCCTGCCTCTCACTGCCCTTAAGGCCTCCTTGCTCTTTAAGTGGGTTTTCTTCGAGATTGGTCCTTTGCTCCCTCTCTCTCTTTCTCTCTTTCTTCTGCTCTGTTTCTTCATTACTCTCTGTCAGCAATTCCATGTGCTCCTATTGCTTTGGCTTCTATCTCTAACGAGAAGGTTCAGAGAGGTACCCCCTTCTTGGTCTTCCTGTGCATTAGCTGTGTATCTCCATGAGCTGGCCAGGAAGCCTGACCATTGTGTGCCAGATACACCCAAAATTCAATGAGACAAACACAAATCGCAACTCCCTGATCTCCTAGTCAGTAAGCCTCAGCACTCTTCAGTTCTCTTTTCTCTCTTCCCTTCATCATTTACATTCAGCCAGATAATGACAGTGGTGTTCTTTGCCTAAAATGTTTCTTGAATCTAGTTTTTCTTCCTGTCTAGTGCCAGACCAGTGAAGACCTTCAAGTCAGTCTTGTCTTCTTTAATCAACCTGATACAGACAACAGAAATTCTCTCCTTTGCAAATATTTGAAGTTTCTTTCTTTCTTTCTTCCAGGAGAGAGAGAGAGAAAGAGAGAGAGAGAATACCCCGAAAGGGTATTCATTGCTTGATCCACCCCCACCCCCAGCTAGCCCCAGATTGTGGACATGTGTATATCTGATGTACCCAGAGAAGTCTGAATGTGAACCTGGAACCTTCCCATGTGGGACAGCCTCACAGAGCCAGACAATGGTAATCTCTCTTAAGCACCAATACTCTCCTATTCTAAAATCTTTAACATTTGCCTTGACCCACAGAATAAACTCTCGAACATTTAAGTTTCATTTAAAGAAACTTGAATGAATCTTAATTAACCTGCCTTCAAGTTTTTCCTTCTAGTAACTACTTCTTTGAATGCATCTTACCCTTCAACCAAATAGTACTCGTAACTGTTGAGCACACTGAATACTTCCCTACCCCTGTCTGTCCCATATGCCTCTTCCCCATGTTTACTCCCTTCTTGTCCTTCATAGTCCAATGTGGCAGAGCCTGCTCCATGGAAAAACCCATAGATCATCCCAACCAGTGGTCATTTTTCCCCATTTAAAGGGTTGGAATCCCTCTGCGTTGTACCTTTCAGATTGCATTTGTCCATGTCATGTGCAGAATTTTTTGTTCTGGATTTCTTAAGTTACTTGAGGACAGCATTTATATTTTATTTTGCTTTACTGAGCTCAGTAAAAAGCCTTAAATGTTAATAACTAAGTGCAGAAGTAGCTGGAACAGATTTCACACCCAGCTTCATGAGCAGTTCCATCAGCATCATGTTCAGTGTTAACGTAAGGGGGATCACCACTAATTCTGAGGTTCAAGAACTCAGCTATTAGCATGTCACCACTGCTCACTGCCTCTGTTGTTGCCACCTTAGTCCAAACCAGCATGAGCCCTCCAGGGCCACTGAAATAGCCTCTTAACTGGCCTCCCATGTCTACCTCATTCTCCAAACCCTTTCTTCACGCAGCAGTCAGATGACATTCCTAAAATGTAGGTTGATTTGTTTGGAATGTTTAGAACATTTTAGAATTCCTTTAGAGGACAGGTTCAGTCATAGTCAGATCAGAAAGGGAGACTACGGAAAGAGAAATTGCTTTGTTTCTGTGTTTGTACACCAATTTTTTTTTTTAAGTTTTTATTTTGTTTTGCTAGAGGGCACATGTGCTCACCAGAGAGAGAGAGAGAGAGAGACAAAGAGACATCTCCTCTCCCAAAAGGGGATGACCTTGCTACAATCCCTTCTCCTCCCGTTTCCTCTTGGGATTTTGAGCATACCTGCACACAGGCCCAGCAGGATTTTCAAGCCTCTGAGTTAGAGATTCAAACCATTCCATCAGCCATGCGGGAGTCCAGTGCCTTAATCACCACTCCACCTGTTGGCCCAAGAGCACTGCCTTTTGATTACATTGTATAAAAATGTGGAGCTTCTTGGGAACCAGCAGTTAGCGTAATGGCTATGTCGCTGAATTCCCACATAGTCGACCGCGGTTCACGTCCCGGACCCGGTGGTTTAGAACTCACGCCGGGCGCGTGTGCACGCATGCCCAAGATCCCAAGAGGAGAATGGAGGAGAAGGGATTGTGGTGTAACCATCCCCCCTGGGGGGTGATTTCTCGCTTTCTGTCTCTATGTCTCTCTCTGTCTGTCTGGCGAGCACACGTGCCCTATAGCAAAACCTCTCAAAAAAAAATAATAATGTGGAGCTTCTTTGGGATGGCTGATGGGGAAGTTAAAGTATTCCCCACACCTATCCAGTTGTTGGTACTTGGTTCCTAACCAAAGTGTATTGCTGTGGAAAAAATCAGAAAGGAGGTGGAGACCCCTGCATGTCTGGGTCCTGCCTTGGTTCTCTTTCGCTCCCTCCCTCTTCCTTATTTGGTATTATTCTCCTCCAAGTGCTTGGATTCACGACGGAGCCTTTCCCCCTCTTCCATCCAGGGGACCAATGTGTAAGTGGGGACATCACCCCTTTCTTTCAGGAGAATCTTTCTCAGTCTCTACAAGCATGACATTCCTGTCCAACTTCCCTGGGTGTTGTCTCTGTTAGAGAGCAGAAAGCAGAGAGAAAGAGATGCATACACTGCGGTGTGTCCGACTTCCATGTATGAAGTGAGGAATTGCAGGGGTTCACTTGGTGAAAATATGATGCTTTGCAAGTGGATGAAAGCAATTCCATTTGGTCAGGATGACAGGCCAAGATCATTTTCACACATGCCAAGAAGAAATTCATTTCAGAGAACACGGAACCCACCTGATGCAATGATCTAAGTAAATGAAAGAAAAGCATCTGCACACCACCTATAAGAAATTTTGTGCATGTCATTGAGGAGGAAAAGCATTTTCTTCTATTGCTTTATGCTGTCAGAAGGAAGAAGGGAAGAAAGAAGCTTATTCGAGTATAACCCACACACAAGTGCTCTGTGAGTCCTGACGTGAACTGTGGTTGAGGAATCACTGAGCTTTTAAGATACCCCAAACAGCAAGATTTGTGTGCAATTCCAAATCGTGTCTATGAAAATTCAGGGCAATTGCTTCAGACTGAACTAGCAGACCCTCTTCCAATCCTCATGAATCTGGGTGTGTCCTCTGCACCAAGGCTTGTTCACATCTAGGTGGACAGTTTGGGATTGGTCAGAAGCTAATGTTAACAGAGGTATTAAGGTGAGCACTTGCCCTGGTGGCCTCCCCCACTTTTGCTAGGCTGAGAAAAGAAGGGAACGTATCAATATTCTAAGCTGGATTTCATGGCACGAGTACACGCTAGAGGCGAGTTGCCGACTGCTCATGGGGGTCTGAAACCAGCAGCTGCACCCAGTGCCTCACGTTTACCAGCGACAAAGTCCTCACCCATCTACTGGCTAGGCCTTCTGTGTGTTTCTAAAACCTGCCACTGTGTCATGGAAACGGTCTGGCAACAGGACAAGGAGAAGGCGGAAAATTAGATCTGCCTTTTAAAAACATTTAAGCTGTCAGTCAACCACAGGGAGGTTGTTGGTTATCAGCACGAGACAAGTGGGGCAGAAGCATCATTTGGAAGCCACTGTCAGTGCCTGGAAATGGAAGGAAACCAGTAGGTACCTTTCCCACAGTGGCTACTCCCCGCTTCTGAATGTTTTCTGAATGGTAATACCATACTCCCAGGTGCCTAGGTGCCAAATATTTGAATACCTATGAAGAGTTGGTAAATATAGCCATGTACACACAGGAGAACAAAAATCGCCCCAAGTCTTATTACCAGAGCTGGCCACTGCTATAGTTTGATGAATTTTCCTTTGACGCACATTATTTTATGTAATTGAGACTATATTGAGTATGATTTGAAGATTGCATTTTGGTTTTTCTTTCCTGCATAGCTCATGTTATCATAAGTATTTTCCCATGTCACAAAAATTTCTTTATGTGATAACGTGAAGAGAAAATGTATATTATTTGCAACTGACACGCGAATTCCTTTTAGGGAAAAACTTGCGTTTTTTTAAAGAATTATTTTTATTTCATTTTTATTTATTCATTTAATTTTTATTTTTTAATTTGACCAGAGAGAGACAGAGAGAGAAAGCAAGCCGCCAGGTCTGGGACTATGAACCGTAGTCAGCCATGTGGGAGTGTCCAGCGCCTTCACCTCCACACCACCTACTGGTCGCCAAAACTTACCTTTTTTGAGAAGAAAGCTCTGGGGAGAAGCATGGGGAATAATTTGTCAGTTGCTCCAGGGAGTCAAGAAAGCAAGGATGTGAGTGAGAGATGGAGTTGAGCTGCCTCATCTGAGGCCCTTTGCAGAGTCTCCCAATCACTAAAATCACAAAACACTTGAGGGAAACAAACTGAACTGAGGAAGCCCTGGGCAGGGCACAGCCAGGGGAAAAAAAAACACTCAGAAGGAACCTCTTGGTTATCTACAAAGTTAATGAGAAGGAATTTGCATTTTCAGAAATCGTGGAATGGAGAATCAGGGCATGCTAGCCAGACACCTGCGAGCGCAGGAAGGGCCTCCCTTTGGGTATCAGGTTGACATACACAAACAGACTTCAGATGGTTGCTCGGTGTTCCTGCGAACAGCAGTTACTGTTCAAATAGCACTGTGAACAACTTCGTGCTGGATTATTTTCTTGGACTTCGAAATCACGAGGTCAGACAGCACGAGCATGTTAAAGGAATCGGTTACAGATTACCTGGCCGTTCTCAAGAGCGTCTGCACATTTATAGACTACAGGCAGCATGGGGGCCTGTTCTCTGCATCCTCACCAGCATCCACCTGCTATGGAGGACCCGCTCTACATGCTACTGCCTCTATGAAGACTTTTACGGTCTGCCCAGGTAGAAATACTGTCTCATAAATCCTGCAATATCTCATTTTTACCACCCTTCCCCCACCAGGTAGTGATTATTTCCTGCTTTATATCACCATTAGCGGCCTACCATCAGCCCTTCAAAGTAGGCTCTGGGCCTTTCTATGTTTCCTGCACAATAAACAGGGAAGAGGAGGAGGAGGAGCCCGTTTCTTGAAAGGAATGGGCAGTTTCTGCCACTCTGCCTTTATGTCTTCTGATTCAGGTCAAAGTGGATCGGGTTCTGAGAGGCGTGGTTAATTCAGTGACGGCACCCCCGAGCTTCTCTCTGGAGAACAGGAAAAGGCTGGCAATGGGTGAATAGTGGCATGGCAGAGGGTGCATGAAGTGGGGTGAGGTTAGATCATGGAATACTAAAGGAAAGACTGGGGGGGGGGGCTTGCGATCACCAGCGTCAGCAGGGGCTTAGTGAGAACATGCAGGTTCACATACGACCTTTGCTACCAGGACCATAGGCCCATGGGACACCCTGGGAAATGCAAAGAGCAGGAGCCTCCAGAACCTGGGCCAGTGCCAGCGAGAGTTCTTACCATGCTCCTGAGACAGGGTGTGAGAATGTGGTTGGTGAAGCTGGTCAGTCTAAACTGTCCGAACAATGCTTCCTTGCCAGTTGCAAAAGTTGCAGATCAATGTCTAGATTTCAATGTGTAGAGAAGTGTTTGTTTTTAAGTTTATTTATTTATTTCTTCCACAAGAGAGACTGGCATCCCCAACAGGGTCTGCATACCATGACCCGCCCCCAGCCTCAGTTAACCTCGATCTAGAGCGTATGTGTACAACTGGCATGTACTGGAGGACTCGGGATACAAACACAGGACCTTCCTATATGGGTCCAGTGTGTTACCACTATGTCACTATCTGACCCTGGTAGAGAGGTTTTTAGTGGTGATCCTCAGAGTTTTGCTCTTGTCTCTGAATAGGCCTGTAGTTTTATCAGTCACTTGGAAGAAGTTATGGAAGAAGGGGTGGGTTGTGAGCCAAGTATAGGTTCCATATTTTACCAGGAACAGTTGAAGGAAGAGGAGGTTTATCTGAAAAACAAAACTCAGAAATACTTGAGAACTACTTGGGTTTTTAAATAATTATTTATTAAATTGTATTTATTGTTATTATTTAAAAAAAATTTGACCAGAGAGAAACAAACAGGGAAAGTGAGAAAGTAAGCCACGGGGTCGTTGACCAGAGAGAAAGAAACAGGGAAAGTGAGGAAGTAAGCCACGAGGTCTGGAACTCAAACCATGGTCAGCCTTATGGGAGTCCAGTGCCTTAACCACCATACCACCTGCTAGCCCAAGAGCTACTTTCAAATATCTGGAAAGGTGTCATTTGGAAGTGTGCATGGACTTATTTTCTAGAGAGGTAGTACGATATGTTTTCAGCAGATGGTTTTTGTTTTTGCTACATGTGGTTACAGTAATATGTATCTCCCATCTCACATGCTCTTTGGCTTTCTCCAAGGAAGAGGCAGACTTTAGTTACCCTTTCTGGAATCCAGGCTGGTCCTGTGACTTATTTGGCCAAGGGAATTTGGTGGATGTAAGGTTGCATAACTCCTGAGGCTGTGTCTAAACACACATGAAGCATTCGCCTTTGCCGTTGGAGCTTACTTTTGAGGTACAGCTGTCACAGAAATAAGCTCTTGGTGAGAGCCATATGGAACCTCCCACTACCCTTGCCATGGTTCAGCTGTGAAACCATCCAGGGCACCCCAGTCCTAGCTGCCATCACACTGCAATCCAGGAGGGACCTCGGTTGATGCTGTGTGGAGCAGAAGAGCCTCCCACTAAGCCCTGAGAAAATATCACAGAAGTGAGAGCAATAAAATGGACATCCTTTTACGCCACGATGTTGAAGTGCTATATTACTCAGCACGAGACAATCACAACAGTGAATAAGAAGGCAGACTGTGCAGGCAGACTGTGAAGGCAGACTGCTTTGTCACTCACTAGTTATTAGATCTTGAGCAAATTGTTTAATTTCTTTGTGCTGGTTTTCTAGCTTGTCAAATGGGGAAGCCCAACCTCATGTGAAGACTGTGGGGATTAAATAATTGAATGCATGAAAATCACCTGGAACAGTACCTGACCCATAAAAAACTGCTTAATATAGCAGTAGAACTAGGAATGAAGAGCTAGAAGCTGGGAAGAAACCAAAAAATAAATACTCTTTTCTAACTACTAGAGAAAAAAAAATCTTGGCCAGCTACAGTGGCCGAGCAATAACATGATGCTTTATAATGCTGAGGCCACATGGGAAAGTCGGGTTCACATTCCGAGGGCTCCCTGTGTACAATCACGATCCAATTGACCCCAGGGACCTTGTTGGGAGTCTCTCTCTCTTTTTCTCTCCATTTTTCCTCCCTGTCTTTCTTTCAGGGAAAAAATAAATTTTTATAAAAAACTTTAAAAGAAAATCTCGGGGCCATCAGGTGGTGTGGTGGTTAAGGGCACTGGACTCCCACATGGCCGACTGCCGTTCAAGTCCCAGACCTGGCGGCTTGCTTTCTCACTTTTCCCTTCTCTTTCTCTCTCTCTTTCTGTCCCTCTCTGGTCAAACTGAAATAAATAAATGAATAAAGCTGAATAAAAAAAATTTAAAAATGAAGAAGAAAGAAAATCTCAGTGCGATTGTCCATTCATAGAATAGGTTAACTTTAGATATAGCAATGTCTCCTTCCCTGAAAGCGTTCCAAGCATGAATAGGGTGATACTTGACCCAATATATTCAACACACTTTTCTTGAATGAACTTGAGTTAGATTCATAAAAAAGAGGTACTCATCCAGCTAAATCACTACAATTTTGAGGTTACCCAACTTATTTTATTTGGCATAATGTTCTCTCATCAACCGTTAGTATTCTCGAACACATGCTTGTGAGGCTGACATTACCACTTTTATAAGATAAAAACTGGGATCAGCAGATGGCATAATGGTTACACCACTGGACTTCCATGTGTTCCACCACGATTCAAGTCTGGACCTGGCAGCTGAAAACTCATTCCTGGCGCATGTGCGTGGGTGCCCAAGATCCTAAGAAGGGAAGGGATTCCGGAGTGGCCACCCCCCTTGCGGGAGGGTGATTTCTTACTCTCTGTCTCTTTATCTCCTGTCTCTCCGGTGAGCACACGTGCCCTATAACAAAAATATCTCTCTCAATAAATAAGATAAAGGACTCGAAGCAGAGGAACTAAGTGACTCGTTAGTTACCGAGTGGACTGAGAATTCAAGGCTGGAACATGAGACCTAAACCACACAGCTGCCTTGCCCAGCAAGGTGATACAAAGGCTGTCTCCACATCCCAAAACGCTGGGATAAAAAGGCACGCAATTGTGACCTCACTCCTCTGAAAACATTTTAAAGGAAACAGTCCTCACATTTGGGAGGTCCCAGAAAGGAGGAGGTGCTTATTTCAATAGTAACAAAGGCAAAGGAGATCTGGAATGAAAACCTTCCCGCCTGTTACAGTCTCATAAAATGTCCACAGACCTATTCCCAAGGGCCCTGCAAGATAATAGCACCAAAGTCACTTGCAATTCAGCTAAACATTTCTTACTGGGTCAATCTGGGGCAGGCCACAAGATAGGGACAGAGAATCAGGAGGGCAGAGCTTCTGGGCCAGACGGGGTGGGGCCCAGCTTGCTTCCTGTGCTATTCAGTTTCTCCACATACGGTCATCAAAGGCAGAGATCTTGGACTCTATCTAAATGAGGACAGACTGACCCAAGAAACAGGGACAGGTGGCCACTTTACTCCTCGCGCAGAAACCCCACATGGGGTATTTTAATAGTGTTCTCCATCTGTCCAACTTCAGGGGTTAATCCCTTCCTAATCTGAGCTGTAATAATTGGGTAATCAGACAAGACACTCCAAAAAATCCCAGCCCATAGTTTTGCTGTTCTTTTTGGCTGGACTTTCCTTTCATTAGAGCAAAGTATAGCTGACCTAGAAATTTCCTGTTTTAGCTCCAGTCTTCCGCTAAAAAAAAGCAGACACTCCAGAGAAGTATGCATGGTTAGAAAGCATAACTCTCCTTCTTTAGGATAACTCGGTCACTGCTCACTGAACATACAGGAATAAGAGCTGCTAGGAGCCGACCACATGATCCTGCTCTTTGCTACAAACTGGGGAGGGGGAGGCGGAGCCCCATAGTTAGCTTGGGCTAATGAGCTCAGTGGTGTGAGTCCAGGAAACATCCCAGAATGAATACATCTGCTGAGATTTCCACCCTTTGAAAAAAAAGTAATCTTGCTGCGTAGATGGCAAATAAAACATCAATGAAAGCCTCATGGAGCCAGATCAGGGATTTAACCTGAAGCCCGGGAAGAAAACCCAGTAGGTGGTTCGGGTCTGGAACAGAAGGGAGCCTGGCTATTTGGGGATTAGCCCATTATGGAGGAAAACAAAGAAGAAAAAGCTAACACCCAAGCTGCTGAGTTCTGATCATACTGGCCTAGAGCCTGGGCTAGGACGAAGGTTGTGTCAGCCTAATGAGCGGGAGGGTTGCACCCCGTGCCCAGCCTCACACGAGTCTCCCAGTCGCCACTGGGGCAGGCGCCATGGCTTATTCATGGTGACACCCAGCACCAAGTAGGCACTTGTTAAACACTCACTGGCTTGAATGGGCAATACGAAGACTTTTCCTAAAATATTCTGAAGATGACAATAGCCAGTCAGGTGTTTAATGTAGTTTATTTTGTGCGGTTACTAAACACATTTGCTTTAATCAAAATTATTCTCCTCAAAGGAGAAGGCTAAAGGGTCTGAAGAGATTTGGGAGTGGGCCATAAAGATCGGCAGCTGGAGGTCTTGAGATCAACACTCCGTCTGTGGGAGGAGGAAGAGAGAGGAAAGCAAGCCCACTGGGGAGACAGGATGCCTCTTTTCCCAGGACAGCGTCAAGTGGGTTGATTTGTGGCATCTTCTCCTAGATGTCTTCTTTCTCTGTTCTCTTCATTTTTAGGAGTAGGAATGTGGCCAGGTGCCTGTTTAGACCCTGGTTCCCGCCCTCGATGTGGCCATGCCATTTGTCACCAGCAGCATGTGAAAGGAGGTAATTTGCACCGTGTCTGAGTCAGGGCTGCTTCTTCAGAATCTCTTTCCCCTTCCATTGGCCAGATGCAGATGGCAGCAAGATCCCAGCGGAAGCCCAAGGGGGTAAAGCTGGCCTGGGACCCTGAGTGATCACATGGGAGAGACCCATCCTTTAGACTTCACTGCCAGCCTGGGTCAGGTAGGTGAGGTCTGAAAGTTGCATCCTAACCTCCAGGGGGATGGTAATGAGAGAAGGGGATTTTGGAGGAGTGGTTAGGCCATTGGGTAAAATTGGCTCAAGGGAGCTTGTTCCTTCTCTGACCATGTGAAGGCACAGGTAGAAAGTATCAGCTATGAACCAGAAAGAGAATCCTCACCAGACAGCAAACCTGCTGGTGCCTTGATCTTGGGCTTCCTAACCTCCAGAACTTTATCAACCACTTCAGGCTTTTGTAAAGGCAGCCCAAATTGACTAAAATAGTGACTAAGAAATAAATCTCTTTTCAACTGGATGCATATTTTGGGATCTAGCAACATCCTTAGTAACACATTAGACTATCAAGGGAAATAACTCTCCCACGTGACTCACTAGGGGGAGATGATGGCCCCAGAAAATGAGTCCTCAGCTTTTGATTGAGATGACTGCAGCGGAGTGGAAGAGCTCTACTTCTCACTCCCATTGCAACCCTTTTGCCATAAAGTCAGAGTCAGTTTGTGGGAGGTGGGCCATTATGATTGACATGAAGTAGAAAATGACCTGACTATTTGTGACTATCATGGGAATCTGCTGGGCCTCACAGAGGATCTGGGGGCCCAGTCACTATTTGAGGGAAACATAGGAATTCACTAGGTGGACAGATGGAACAGTAGTATCACAGGTGAGAGCTGCAGTGTATACAGAAGCAGGAGGTCAATATGCAGGAATATTTTCAGAATAGCTGGAGCATTGACTATGAGAACAATACGTGTGTGTGTTTTGTGTAGGGAGTTAGGCAGAAGACAGGGCTGAGAAATTAGACTGGAATAAATGGGCAAAGATATAAGAAAAGAAAAAATTATTCAATTTTTGGAGCTTAAAATATACCTTTAAAACCCATGGCAATCTCTTTGTGTGTGTGTTAGGGGGAAAGGAGTAGTGGTTGTTTTTATTTGCAGAAATCAGAGTCATGTGGATTTCAAGAGCCAAGATTTTTTTTTTTTTAAGAGAGAGACTTTTATTATAGGGCGTGTACACTCACCGGAGAGACAGAGAGACAGAAAGTGAGAAATCACTCTCAGGGAGGATGGCCACACCACAATCCCTTCTCCATTTTCTTCTTGGGATTGCTTGGCACACACATGTGCCCAGTATGTTTTAAACTGCCGAGTCTGGGACTTGAACTGCAGTTGACTATGTGGGTGTCCAGCAACATAACCATTACTCCATCTGCTGGTCCCAAGAGCCAAGATCTAAGCTCTAAGTTTAGAAGAATACGTAATTCGCCTGAATGTAGTTTTGTCTGTTGTCCAAATGGAGACTTTGGAGAATAGGAGAAAAGAAGCTGTAGAAGGAGAAGTATAGGACGAATCCCTGAATGGCCTTTGGAAACCCAGCTCTTTCCCCCATTTCTTATTTGTATTTCTCAGAATAGTTGTAGCACCTGCTGGGAATGCAACATTCTGAGATAGGGAAGGACTGGCTGGAACAGTTCAAGCTTTGTTCCTATCCCTCCCAGAACAGGCTGTTATGCAACACCTTTGCTCGGTTTCATTGCCCTTGGGTATAAAACCTAGGATGAAGGTACCCTTTCGGGGTCATCTGCACTGCAAGGTAGGAGATGCTCTGACCAGACTCCACCTGCCCTGGGCAGTTTTCCTGAGCCCTGGTGGACTGGCTGGTCACGAATCCTAGGTTTCTATTGTGCCTCACTGCCTATCCCAGTAATAAAGTAGCTTCACTTGTGTGAGCGTTTGTCTCATCACAGCAGTGCAAGTACATTGATATAGGTGCATGCAGTGGGTGAAGTATTTGTAGTTCTTCCCTGGAATTAATACTGGTACACCATGAAATGGCTTCACAGAAATAATGTGAGAACTTGATGAAGGGTTTGAAAGGGGCTGTGCTCCCAGGACCCGGCACCCAAGTTAGCACCAAAGGAGTAGAGATGAAATATTCCTACTCCGTGATCCTAAGAGTGAGATATTCCTTCGTGAGATATTCCTCCGTGAGATATTCCTTCCTCCGTGATCCTAGGGATCTGAGAGTGAAGAGGACCCTGGTACTGTCTGGAACCCTCGTGTGTGTCCACAGTGCCATCAGGGGCAGGGACAGATGCAGAGTGGCATGAGAAAGCAAGAGAACTTTTCCATATCTCTTAGAGGGAAGTGGAAGTAGCTGGGAAAGGGGTAAGGGATCCTGCAAGGTCTCAGGGTTGTGATGAGCTTTCTCACATGGCTGGAGAGTAGGAAGAGGGAGGACCCGGGCTGAGGGCCAAGCCAAGCTACAGAGTAAGGTTCATGCATCCTATCTATGTACTGAGCAGGCTAGACCAAGGCCTGACTATAATGCTGGCTTCATGACAAGAACAGATGCCGAATAGTTTCCTTAGGATGAGCAGAAGTACACCCAGGGGCAGTGACTGGGCCTTCGCTGCTGTTCCCCTGCAGTGCAGATGGTTTCCGCAGCCCCCTCCAGCCTCACAGTCTTGAATTCCTGCCTCCTCAATAACAACTGTGGGCCTTCCTCTTGGACTCCTATTTGCATCCCTGCTAGGATCAGATGATCCCCACTGCTAGTTTGGCCGCTCTCTAACACTGTGTCTATCCATGCCAGAGCCCTGGCACCCTGTCCACACAGCCTGTGCGAGCTGACCTCATTCTGCCCTGCGTTTGGCTTTCCTGCGCCCACCTTGGAGCCGACAGCTGAAGAGACCCCACCCACTCCAGCAATCTGAGCTAGAACATTTTCTGAGTGGCTCTGGCTAAAGAGCAGAGGAGGAGAAAAGGGAATTACTGGGAGGAGCAGACTAGTGACTGGGTGTAACATGTTTCTCAGGCCCCTCGGCTTATGTGCAGGGAACAGAACAGTAAGAGCATGAGCGATGTTATTCATGTTCTTCCCCTTTCACTGTGTGGGAACGCGGATCCCCTCCTGAGATTCTTCCAGAGAGTCCTGAGGGACCCCAGGGGGTCTCACCTATGTGCACCGACATCTTCTTTTGGCCAACACTGTTTTGTTTCTTGTTTAGTCTGGTTGGCAGTAGACTATTCTGCATTGCTGGAAACCCCAGAAGTGCCACCTGTAACCTTGAAATTTGCTGAGGATCCATGCCCATGCTGGACTCGAACAAACCAAAGTCTGAGTCCAAAGACTGTAGTGTCTATGCAAAAGGCACTGGTGACCACGTAAAAGGACTGAAGGTAAAATGAACGCTTGTCCCCACTGTGGGTGATAATGCTTATCATGGATTGAACTGTGTCTTCAGAAAGATTCAGTGAAGTACTAAAGCTGGTACCTGTCAATGTTGACCTTGTTTGGAAATACGGTCTTTGCGGAAGTAACTAAGATAGATAGAAGTTAAGGTGAGGTTGTATTGGAGTAGGGCAAACCCTTAGCCCAACAACCCAACTGTTATCCTTCTAAGGAGAGAAGGAATGCAGACACCCAGGGGAGAACGTCATGTGAAGATGGGGACAGAGTTAAATAATGTGTCTCAAAGCTAAGGGATACCAAGGATTGTCGGCCACAACCAGAAGCTATGAGAGGGACCTGGAAAGTGCTCAAAAGCCAGAGATCTCAGCTGCCGCATGGGCTGTGCCCTGCCTGGGGCCTACTAGCATTGCAGAGGAGTGCTTCTATTGCTTTTATTTATTTACATTTAAAGACAGGGTCTCACTGTTGCAGGTTTTTTTTTTTTTTTTGTCTCAGCCTCTCCAAGTCCCTGGGATTACAGGGGCACCCCACTGTCTTTAGGTTGAAGTGGGAATCAAATCCCGGCTTTTCATGTGGTCCCAACCTGCAGAGCACAGCATCTTAGCAATAGCAGTGTACACCACCACAACCAGACCTAAGTTTGCTGTTATTTGGTCTTTCTTTGTGTCCTCTCCCCTTTACTCTGGAATCCATGCACAAACTCCTGGGGGCTGGGTCGTGGTGCCATCCTGTGAGCCCAGAACACCTTCCTCCCTGAGCTTCTCTGCTACTCACAGCCAACTTGGGCTTATCTCCTCCTGAGATTAACTATTACTCTTTCCCCTCAGTGGCCTCAGTCGTGCTACAGGGTTAATGTGGAAAATTATGCGTTGCGTTGGGCTTTTACACTTACACGACACTAATTAGAAATGAATTTCTCCTCTGAAGAAACATACCCAGGGCACCTATTAACTCACAGTGAATGCTGGTGTTCAGGAAAAATCAGGAATGAAAACAAGCTAGAGAAAGTGTAAGAGGGGGCTGGATGGTGGTGCAACAGCACACCACGACACTCTGCAAGGCTGACCCACATGGCAAGGTTCTGGGTTTGTGTCCAGAGACCGTCCTGAGTACACTGGGCACACATATGTCCATGACTCAGGGTTGGCTGAGGCTAGGGGCAGATCACAGCCTCAGAACCCTGTCGGGACTGCTGTCTCTGTTTCTCTTGCTCACGGAAGAAAGAAAGAAATATAAAAGACAACAACAACAAAGAAAGTGTAAGAACTTCAATCTAGCCAGAGACTTAGGTACTTGGGACCTCCCTAGTCCTCGTTTTATCTCTGTGGCCTGAAGCCTCATCTTCCCAGGCAGGGAGGGTACCCTGGGGTGAGCTGGCTGCACAGTGTCCACGTTCCTCTCCTGGCCCCTGGGCATTTCACATTGCACTCTCTGCTTGTATGAGGCCCACGGCACCTCTTGGAGGGTGAGGACAGGCTTTGGCTACATGGGCAGAGTTGACAGCAGGGGAAGGATCAAAGCTGGTCAGTTGGGGCTTTTCCTGATAGTCTCATAACAAGGACCTTGGGGTGGATATTCAAAGGTCCTTATTGGCTTCGTAGCTGCTGAAGTTCACCTTGGAGGAAAATGACTGGCCGGAATGGGCAAGAGCAGGCAGCCTGCCATTTCAGCCTGGGCAGGGGTATAGAGCAGGCCACAGAGTCTGCAGATGGGAGGTGCTGGCCAAGTCAGGCATCATTTCCAAATCTCCCTGGTTAAACATTACCTCTTTAAAGACTCACAGTAAAGCCAGAAGCCCCCATAAGCGGGAAATTGGGGACACGGGAGCCCTACCACAGCAGCCACACCGGGGCTGGAAGGGAGCTCCATGCCAGCCCATGGCACACTCTGCTCCAGGTAGTTCACCTGTGCTAGGAAAATCCTCATGGAAAGCTTAGGACCAAGTTCAGGCAGGGGCTGGGCTGATTAGAAACAGGAAATGAGATGATCTTGTGCATGAAGTTACGTTTTTGTACGTTTCCTCCTGGTGCTTTCCCTCACCCCTTTCTCATGTTTTGAGTATCATCCTCCAGAGAAGCTCCCTACCCACAGAGAAAAGCCCTGGCTAAACAGCAAACACCTTCTGTGCCCAAAGAGAAAAGCTTGCACCTGTCTCCTGCAAATCCCACTTGCTGTTTACATCTGTGAAGCATCGTATCACATTGGAACAGCTTTTCCCTGAAACGTTTCCCCTCAGCCCTGTTCTCTATTCCTTTCTGCTCTAATTTTCTGTTCACTCCCTAAATTGGAGCGGTGGGGGGGAGGATGAAAGAAGAAACCATAAACGAAAGAGAGGTATTTCTGGTAAAATTTTCTTCGATGTCCTGGTCTTTTAAAAAAATCAAAAGTCACTATTCTGTACAAGTGCAATCTCGATCTATTTATTCTTGCCTGTGAAGAGCAATTTAAGGTGTGGATAAATCTTGGTGATGGTGTACAACAATGGTTTTGATGTCAATCAGTCACTCAATGGGTTTTTGTTTTTTGTTGGTGGTGGTTTTTTGTTTTTTGTTTTTGTTTGTTTTGGGTTTTTTTTTTAGAGGTTTTTGCTATAGAGCGCGTGCGCTTCCCAGATAGAGTGAGAGAGACAGAAAGCGAGAAATCACCCCCCAGGGAGATGGCCACGCCGCAATCCCTTCTCCTCCATTCTTCTCTCGGGATCTTGGGCATGCACGCACACGTGCCTGGCGTGAGTTTAAGCCACCGGGTTTGGGATGCGAGCCGTGGTCGACTCTGTGGGAGTCCAGCGACATAGCCATTACGCTAACTGCTGGTCCCTTGTTTTGTTTTTTAATATTCATAATAGAATGTGTGTGTGCGTGTGTGTGTGCGTGTGTGTGAGAGAGAGAGGCACCCTCCACAGGGCACAGGGCTCTGGCATGCCTCAACCATCTCCAGTCCAGGAGCCTGTCAGGATCCTGAGCATCAGTGCACATGCTTGACATGTTTTCAGGCCAACCAGTATAGGATCCAAACCTCAGTTGCCATGTGGCTTCCAACTCTGCATCTACTATGCTACTGACTGCCACAGAGCCTGGGCAAGCCACCCAGCTGTTTGACTGGACTCCTACCTCAAGCCATGACATTCTTTGCTCTCTGCCCCCTCTCCCTTGCAGGCTCTCTCTCCGTCTGGTTCTTCAGATAAGATAGTCTCTTTCTCCTTTTTCTGATAGTCTCTACAACAAAGACCTTGGGCCGGGGGAGATGAAGGGTCCTCCCAGCTTCTAAAACTTGTCTTGCCCAATGCCTTTGGATAGTTCTGAGTGTCCTTGCTTTCTTCAACCTCAGGCCAAGGACTCACCACCAGGGCATTTTCCCCAGACTGAAGACAGCTTTGTCTCTTTCTTTTTGTATGAGTGTCCCTAAAGAATGAAATTTAACCCTTGGCCAAATTTCTCCCGGAGGACCCCTGGATTCTCATGTAAATCCAGGCCACTTTTGGTCTGTTCTGGTAGGTTAGTGCTCTCAGTGAATAAGCAAGTCAGCTTCTCCCAACTCTTAGACTCAGGGATGGACAGGGGAGGTGTTTTATAGGCTATTTCCTTTTTCTCTGCTCTCAGTCCTAAACTCTTCCAGACTGACACAGTTATATAGTAACCCACATATCTAAGCAACTATACGGTGTGTGTGTGTGCATGTGTGAAAAAGAACTGTGCGAGGGCCAGCTGGCGGTCTGGTAGTTAAGGCGGGGCTAGATTCCATAAGGCTGACTTCACAGTTAAGTCCCAAACCTGAAGCTTAAAACATGTGGTAGAGTAGGGAGTTGGGAGGGTGAGGGCTAGCAGGTGGTGTGGTGGTTAAGGTTCTGAACTCCCACATGGCCAACCACAGTTCGAGTACAGGAACTGGCAACTTGAGAGCAGAAGGGACTGTGGCATTGTCACTCCCCCTGGGGGGTGATTTCTCACTTTCCCCTTCCCTGTCTCTCTCCAGTGAGTGCACATGCTCTACGGCAAAAGCTGGGAGGGGGAAAAAAACAACCTAAACAAAACACATCAAGTACACGTGAGAGCGTACCCAAAATCCCAAGAGAGTGGAGAAGGGATTGTGGTGTTGCCATCCCTTCTCTGTAGCGATTCCTCGTTTTCTCCCTCTCTCTACTTCTCTGGCAAGCACATACTCCCTATAGCAAACAGCATTGTCCTTCAAGGTTGTGAAGAAATGACTAATGGGCTTCTCTGTGTAGCTGCTCACACCTGATCTCTCTGGAAAGCGATGAGGACGCTGATTCATTGTGTCAAGTAGTCAGAACTGGGAAACCTCTCCTTGGTCTCAGCTTTACCTCTTGCATAGAGGGAGAGGCATGTTAATAATGGAGAGAGCTGAAGGGACTAGAATTCTGGGAATGAAAACCTCTCCTAAACCTAAACTCATTGATTTCTTCGTTTTTACAAAGCAATGTTCCTGATAAAAACAAAGAGAAAAGGGCAAGAATGATATAGATAATGTCATGGCCTAAATTTACACCAACTGTATCTCATAACTGCTGGTGCCATACCTTATTACTACAACTCCAGTTTAAATGGATGGGGGTTGGGATTTCTTGCATAATATAAATAACAAATAAAAAGAAAAAAAAGAACCATAAAACAAGCAGGGGAGGCCCAGCCGCTGTGCACAGCAGCACTCAATGGTAGCATATGATAGTGTAATACTCTTGCAATGTTGGAATCCTTATGGAAGATCAGGGGTTCAGTTCCCAGGCTGACCTGTATATGCCAGGCACACAGTCCAGGTAGGCTGAGAAAAGTCAGAGGGATTGTGGCGTGAGATCCTGTCGAGGATGATTGGTCTCTTTCTCCTGTCTCGCTCATAAAATAAGTAAAATAAACTTTAAAAAATGAGCAGGGAAAAGAGTGATATTTGGGTATACATGTAAATACTATATGTAACTACTAAAATTTAAAGAAAATGAATAGTATTGAATAATATTAAACATATATAAGTTATGTATGTATTTGTATGTGTGTGTATATAGGCTTCTCCAAATTTCTTCTGTTTTTGCTTGTAAGTCCTCAGCCGGGATCATGGCATCAGATGTCAAGGTTACAATATTAGCCGTCACCTCTGAAGTCAACCACTAAAAATGATCCTCAGACTAAGCTATTTCCTGCAATGGAGTTTTCCTTTTCTCCAAACCAGGTGGGTCAGAGCGGCTGCAGAGACCCCTGGGCCCTCAGGGACCTATGCCAGGCTTTACCTGCCCTAGGGGAAGGGGGCTGCAGGACAGCTATGTGGGTGCAGGGAGAGTGCAGCTGCTGGGACAGGAGAATGCCCGGGAATGGAAAAGGGCAGACCCTGAGTCTCCAAGGCCCACCTGTGGAGTGGACCCGAGATTCCCAAGCTATGTTCTCTGTCAGCTCTTCTTTGTGACCAATGTGGGCTGGGCAGTGGCTTCTGTGACTTCAGCTCCTGGTCACTGGAGTCTGGACTAAGAGCATGGTTGTCCTAAAGAACCAGTTGACTGTCACCCCATGACACTACTGTACTTTCTTGGTTGAGAGTTGCTAATGGCTGATGGCTAGCACTTTGTAACAAGAATCAAAGCCTTAATAACAACAATCCATCATGGACCTGGGCATCGTGTTCAACACTGGACAGAAACAGACACACCTCATGCCTGCTAGGCTAGTACCTAAATGCTAAGGGTGGACACGAAGGGCTTGGGAAAGGCATGAAAATGACAAAAGGAATATGCATTTTGTGTTGGGATGGATTGCTTTGTCCTTTTGGGGGGGGCATTTCTTGCATGATCGGGCTCCTGGAAAGAGCAAGTCTAGAGGAGGAATCCGAAGGTGGGTGAGAGTCGATGGGATTTGAATTCTATAATTACTAATATAATGTCTGCAATCAGCTCGCGGCTGTGTTGCTTTCTCTTGCTACACGCGCGCGCGCGCGCGCACACACACACACACACACACACACACACACAC
>NW_006160154.1:4373837-4374456 GCF_000334495.1 Tupaia belangeri chinensis | reverse complement strand
CGGCGACGGCGGCGGCGGCGAGGCTGTCAGCAAGCGCGGCGATCGCGCGTCCGCGGGGGTCTGCAGGAGGAAGGAGCAGGCCGGGGCCGGGACCCTCGCGGCAGACATGGACTCTCATTGTGATTGTGCTGCGGAAACGCCGGCCGCCGAGCAGCCGTCGGGGAAGATTAATAAAGCGGCTTTCAAATTATTCAAGAAGAGGAAATCGGGTGGCACCATGCCCAGCATTTTTGGGGTCAAAAACAAAGGGGATGGGAAGAGCTCGGGTCCGACGGGGATGGTGAGGAGCAGGACCCACGACGGATTAGCCGAGGTGGTGGTGCTGGAGAGCAGCCGCAAGGAGGAGCTGGCCAAGTCGCACAGCTTCTTCTCCCTTCTGAAAAAGAACGGGAGGTCGGACAACGGCAAGGGAGACCCTGCGGAGGCGAGCAAGGCGGGCGGCAAACAAAAGAGGGGGCTGAAAGGGCTCTTCAGCAGTATGCGCTGGCACAAGAAGGACAAGCGGGGCAAGGAGGACGACAAGGAGGGGCGCGCGGCCGGCCAGGGCAGCCTCCTCCTGCCCGGCTCGCTCACCGCCAGCCTGGAGCGCGTCAAGGAGGAAACGCCCAGAGCCACGAGC
>NW_006160154.1:4352440-4373755 GCF_000334495.1 Tupaia belangeri chinensis | reverse complement strand
GCACCCACCCGGTCCTCCCGAGAGGCAGAGAGCCCCGGGGGCCCTACCGACCAACGCGCCCGGGGAGAGGACGCCGCGGGGCACCGGCGCGCCGAGAAGCCCTGGGCGCCCCCGGAGCCTGGGGCTGGTGAGGTCCACGCGGCCGACGATGCTTCCAGGACAGGTGACGTTCCGATAAAGACCGTCCCCCTTGTCGACTCCGAATGTGGCAGCGGCCGGGCGTCTGCCGTCCCTGACCCTTCCTCTCTCGATCCACCCTCAGACCCATCGGCAGATCGTATTTGTTTGATGTTTTCTGACGTGACTTCACTGAAAAGCTTTGACTCTCTTACAGGCTGTGGAGATATTATTGCAGACCAAGAGGACGAGGCAGGTCCCAGCTGTGACAAGCATGCCCCGGGGCCAGGCAAGCCAGTGCTCTCTAAAAAGAACGCCAGCGTGGTGGCCTACCAAGGCGGAGGGGAGGAGATGGCCAGCCCGGATGAGGTGGACGACACCTACCTCCAGGAATTCTGGGACATGCTCTCCCAGACTGAGGATCAAGGAGAAGGGCCCCAGGAGGGGGCAGCTAAGGCGGTGACAGCTCTGGAAGCCAAGGTGGCCCCCGAGACCTCCAAAGACGCCAGGTGTGTAGACGCGGCCAAGGAGGTGTCCTCAGTGAAGCGCAGGAGGCTGAACCGGATTCCCATTGAGCCCCATCCGAAGGAGGAGCCCAAACACCTGGAGAAGGAGCCACAGGAAGGCGTCCCCAACAGTGACGAGGGCTACTGGGACTCCACCACCCCCGGCCCGGAGGAAGAAAGCACCAGCGGCGGTAAGAAGGCGGCCATGCCCCGGGATAGCTACAGCGGCGACGCCCTCTATGATCTCTACACTGACCCGGATGCCAGCCCGGCGGTCCTTCCCGCCAACGAGGAAACGTCCTGCTTGTCCCGGTTAAAGCCCGTGTCTCCAGGCACCATCACCTGTCCACTGCGAACACCGGGCAGTTTGCTGAAGGACTCGAAAATCCCCATAAGCATCAAGCATCTCTCGAACCTTCCATCCAGCCATCCTGTTGTGCACCAGCAACCTGCCAGGAGTGAGATGCCCAGAACCAAAATCCCGGTTTCCAAAGTGCTCGTCCGCCGGGTGAGCAACCGGGGCCTGGCTGGAACCACCCTGAGGGCAGCGGCGTGCCACGACAGTGCCAAAAAGTTGTGAGGCCTCCATGGCCGAGGTGGATGGGCCACATGTCAAGGAATACAACTTTTCCCTGGAAACCACTAAAGTTGTACTTCCCCTAAAAAAATGTCTTTTAGAACCAGCTTGCTCTAGAGCCTGGACCCACGAGGTCTTTGCACCGGAACCAGGCAGGATACACCAGGGAGGAGGTGTACACCTGGGATTCTCCTCTCAAGATAAGTCCCTGATAATTATTGTCAAGCACTTTTTTTCTTTTTAATCTTTTTTAAAATTTATTTTTCTTTCTTTTTTTCTTTAATGCACTGAACACTCGGAAGTCACCTTTACTTGCCTTTGCAGAAAAACAGGACTTAACCAAACCTAAGAGTCATGCCAGGATCTTGGGCTGTGCAAGGTGCAGAGGCCCAGGAGACACCACTGCAAAATCAGAGCTCTCCTCTTTCAGGACACCTCCGAACTTCCCTCCTTTCTTTCCTTTTCCTTTCCAGGAAAAACAAAACTAAACCAAACACCCTTTGCTGTGTCACTGTGTGGAAAACACCTGCAAAGCTGAAAGAGCCAGGTATTTACCTGCTGAGCAGAGGGGATTGCTGATTGACAAAAAAAAAAAAAAAATCCCTACTTTCAGTTGCTATGTATGCTAATAGGTCAATATTTAGCACTAGGAAAATAAAAGGAGTTTTGGTTTGGTTGGTTTAGATCATTTGCTTGGGGAGAAGTAGATGGCTCAGCAGAGCAAGTTTTGGCCTTCCCCCCCACCCCCACCCCCACCCAGTGCAGAAACTGTGATCAGGGAAAGTGTTCACTAAATGCCAATAGAGACAGTATTTCAGCATTTATGAACTATAACCTTCTCATGTGTAGATAATGCATATTTTACAGGTGATCCCACTGCTCACATTTCATAATATATCAATAATCTAGAATGTAAAATCCGGTCATACAGCTCCATATGATGGCTATCCCCCAACCATTGCTGTTCTTTTCTGTACTGTAACCTGAAGCAATTCTGGTTTGGTTTTATATGGATTTTCTGATTAAGAAAGAGAGAAAGAAAAAGAAAGTCTATTGTGTTCATGTCTCAGAGGAATGGTTTTGCCTGGTCTTGCATAATAGTCTATTTTTTCTCACCCTAAACCTGGGTTTTCAGAGATTTTACTTTTGTTAAAAAAAAAATTAGATCCAGTCATTCTTTAATATGGGGAGTCCAAAATGAGGAACATATAAAGAAAAACAGTAAAAATAAATACAGTTTTTCATATCGTTTGACTTTTGCTTTTTAGCTTTATGACTGAGACATGTGTGTTCAGAGTATGAGATTGGCAAGTTTATGTATCCTAAACACTTTATGCCAGGGTTTTTGGAAGTGGTTTATTCATATATGTTCATGACCATTTCACATAAGACATTTATTTTGGAGAGGGTTATTATAAGCTTACATAGTTTGAATGATTAAATGAAGCAATTCCTAGAATGCTATCAGTGTCTAATGATTACGTTAATATCCTTTCTGAAATGCACTTCAGTGTATTTAATCAAAAAACCAGAGCTTCTGTTAGGAGGTGATTCATCATTTCAGGAAGATTATACAAATCCAAGTGAACCCGCACATACATAAATGACATAAACAGTTCTTTAGAACCCGTTTTCCAGGGAGATGGCCTAAGTAAGAAACTGTTACATACCTTTTAGATTGGTTTTCTGTTTTGTAAGGGAAGAAGGCAAGTTAAATATAGGGACACATATTTCAGTAATATGAAAGGAATAACAAACTAGTATCAAAGGAGAAAAAATTGAAGCCAGTAGCATAAAGCAGGTTGTTCCTCATTTTAAATGTGCAATGCTTCAATGAGAAGGGTGGTAGAGGTTTCCTGAATGTCTTTACTAGTCAGGTTGCTGGCTTTTATTGCATTGTCTCGGCTCCTTAGTGTTAGTGGAAAGAAATGTTTTAATATTTAATTTCTTCATGTCTACAAATGAGGCCCTAGAACCAGACATAGCCTTAAGCATTCTGAAACCCACTACCAGAAATTCATACAAGCATCTTGCACTCACTCATGCTCATACACTCAACTGTGTACACACTAACAGACAGAAGATGTCTACTGTGGGTTTGGAGACATTTTAGAAATTATTTCCATCTTGAGAAAGATTGAAACTCGTTTTAATGCCGACAGTACTATTTAGACTCAAAATATATTCATTCTCCTCCAGCGAATGGAGAGCATATAAATTTTATTCCTTGCTGTAAAACAGAGGATCTTTATTTCCTTCTTCTGCATTTTCTTGCAAAGCTTAGAGTCTCCTTTGCACAACACAATTGCAGAATTTTATTTGTTCATTCATTCAGTTGGACAGAAAAGTTACAAGAACCTGAAGATCTGGTGAGAATATCCTAATAGTAAAGGCAATCAATTTCTTAAGCACTCAGAGAAAGTGCTGACGCTTTCTCAATGTTAGGGCGTAAGAATGCATTTATACCGCTTGGTGTAGTGTGTCTTCTCTTTTTAAGTGAAAGAAAACGTTTCTGAAGTTTACCTTAATTTCCCCTGGCCTGTCAATGAACCTGTTATGAAAGATTTAAAATAGTTTTTTCATTCTTTTTTCCATATTTCCCCCCTTATATCTTTAAAATCACATCCCAACCAGTTAAATGAAAGATTCAGGCTATCAATGAACGGGCCTCAGTGATCTGCTTGGAAATCACTGGAGTGGCAGGAGAGGTGAGAGGTCAACCATTTCCAACCATAGGAAAGTGATCACAGTCACTTTCTTGTGCCAAGGGCTACTTTCTCTCCTTTGGAGATTATTTTTTAGTCTTTTAACAGATTTATTCCAATTGTTATTAATACATTATCTAAAGAAACTTGTGAGGGTTTTACAGACCCATACTTGCTGATTTTTTTTTTTTTTTTTCTTCAGGGAAGGATTGGATATGGGCTCATGACACCTCTCCTGTGTGTGTAGGATTCTAAGATAGGCAGTTGATTAATTCCCTTTGGTCAAAGCTGCCCAAAATAGAGAGGAAAAAGCCAAATCAGTTGTTGGACTGGAATGTATCAGCCAGCTAAATAGCTCTGCACAAAGACAGCCTGACTTTAATATTGACATGACGCATGCAATGTGATTCGAAACACTGTGCTTTAGTATCGATGGGGGTTGATGCTTTTATTCTTCCATTAGCACCAAGGAAACATTTTACAACAGCATCTTAAATAATCAGGATAGGAAGTAGATTTTTTTAAAATGAGGAAATAGATATTTTTATGGTACCTTAATAACAACAATGGGATATAAAACATAAAAGACTTCCAGTTAGATACATTTTCACAAATAATTTGGCTATTTAAATGCAAAGAGTTTACCACCTATGAAGATGGTGATTTACTGAGCTTAAAGAATTTACTCATTAATCTCAGAAGTAGTGTTCAAGTATTTGTATTTAAATGAATATGCAAATAGTCATTTGCTGACAAAATTATCCAGGTCAAAAGGCTATATCAAGTGTTAAGATCTCTTTGGACTTTGTAAAAGTTGTCATTATTTACATCTTTGTCAGATTCATTTTTAAGGTACTCTTTACTGTTATCTTTGTATGAAGAGACTGATGTAGCTTTTTGTCTCTCTGTTTGTTTTGATATTTGCCTGGTACCCTCAGACAGCAGGAAGGGGACACTTCACAGGCCATTAGCATGTTCAAACCATTTGTGTGCTGAAACTCAGTCCTGCTTTTTGTCATTCTAACTTTCTTTCGGCTCCCTGGTGCTTCGGCAACACTGAGACATGTTCCAGCACACACATATACTTTGTGCTCCTTATCATTTTTAAGAAATGAGTCCAGCTGATACTCTTAAACATAAGGAAGAGCATCACAATTGCCCCTCCTCGCTACCAAAAAGAGCCAATTAGAAGAATCTCGAGAAAGTGAGAGGAGAAACCCAGATACCTCACTGTAACCCCGTTTCCCTTTCCTCTTCTTCAGGCCAAGCAAGGACGAAGGACAGTTTTTATTCGTGTAAATTCAGCCTTATAAATGTTCGATGCACTACACAGAGATATTTATGAAACCGTGTGGGACCAAAGGGCTAGAAGAGCAGAATGGTATCTTAGAGAGCCTGTGTGGGGAAGCGGAAGGCAAGCACACACAGAAAGCAGCCAGCTGAAATGCGGTCAGGGTGGGATCCAGATGCGGCTCTTTCTCAAAGGCGGTCATGGGTCTTGAGACCTTGTCCTGCTCTGAAGATGTTCTGATGGCAGTCATGGATTGCTTCTCAAAAGCCTGTTCACTGTGATAATGGTCGAAAGGAGACAGTTTGCTGCAACAATAGCCACTTGCTAGAAATGGTATCTCCTTGCAGATAATGTTTTTAAGGGATGACGGAGAGTGGGAGTTGTATGTTATGGAAAGTAGTTCCTTCTTAAACTGAAAAAGGCAAGATTAAAATAGTGACAAAGCTTCCAGAACACATGTTAGGCAGAAGTGATAATGGATATTGTAACAGAAGTTACAATGGGTATTTACTTTAATTCAACATAACACACATTCATGGGGCATTTACTGTACCTAATACTTAATAAAATCCGTTCAGTTTGGAGCTCACGCCTAGCTGTGCTGTAATTGGATTTTCTTAATATCCATTAAAAACATCTTTATTTTATTTCACCTATTTTACCTTTTCTTGTGTTGGTATTTTTGGCTTCTACTTGTGGAGTGGAGCAGAGTGGGATGAGATTGGGAAGAGTGGCATGAATTAAGCTACACAAATTCCTATAAAGATAATAGTAGTAATTATAATAATGATTAACATTTGTGGAGTATTTGCTATGTACCAGGCACTAGTTGGAGCTTCACAAATATTTACTCAGCCCTCCCAACAGCATATGGGGTAGGAAATACTATCTCCCTACTGTAACATCTTTGACTCATCCTTTCTGTTTCTTTCTATCCTCTCCTATCTCTTTGTTCATAATCTCTGGGACAGGGATATAAACCCTGTAGTAACTCTCAGTATCACAAGAGCTAAGAACTACTTAATGTCATTACCAACTTACTTTCTCTCTTTTTTTTTTTTTAAATTTATTTATTTAATTCTTGAGAGAGAAACAGAGAGACAGGTCCCTTGACAGGATCTTGTCACACCACCATCCCTGCCCCTCAGCCTTAGAGCCAGCAGGGATCACAGGTGTGCCTGTGATCAGGCCAACCGGATCCGAACCCCGGGCCTTCCAGCAGGGCTCCGGTATGCTGCGGTGGTGCCCTACCACCTGCACCAGGGTGACTGGGCTGTTACCAGATCACTTTCAATAGAAAAAGCTAACCCATGTCCACAGAGCAGAAAATTAGTTCCATGTCAGAGATGATGGTGCTCACAGTACTGAATGGGGAAACCTGCCACAATTCTGCAGTTGTTAGCCAACAACTGGCCTTCCTTCGGAGGTATCCTCTCCTTCTCAGGATTAACATGGGAAGTACAGCCAGAAATCTCTTCTGTTGTCATGGTGATACGTCTTCCCTGATGGGATTCCAGTCATTCCTCGCGCAGTTCACTTGTTTCTTAAGTGCAGTCCACCCTGGTTCTGGGTGTTCTGTTGCTTTGGGTATTCTGTTTTGTTTTTCAAAACTGTAGTAAGAACATAGAATGGATTTACCCTTTTGGCCAATTTGTAAGTGTACAATATGGTATTGTTCATTATAAACACAAAGGTGTACAGCAGATCTCTAATTTATTCATCTTGCATAACTGGAAATGTATTATACTCACTGAATAGCCATTCCCTATCTCCCCATCTCCCAGCCCCTGGAAATACCCTTGCACTCTGCTTCTGTGAGTCCGGTTACCTTAGACACCTCGTGTAGGTGGAATTATTCAGTATTTGTCCTTCCGTAACTGGCTTATTTCACTTCACAGACTGTCCTCGAGGTTCATCTTTGTTGTCACATATTACAGAATTTCCTTCTTTTTTAAGGCCCAATAATATTCCATTGTAAATATCTACCACTCTAAAAAACAAGCAAACATTAATCTACTGATAGATAAAAATCTGTTTACGTTTTGTCCCACATCCTAGCTGTTGTGACTAATGCTCCACTGAACACAGCAGTGAAAGTATCTCTTCAAGATCCTCATTTCACTTCTTTTGTATAAATACCCAGAAGTAGAATTGCTGACCCTATGGTAATTCTATTTTTAATTTTTTTGAGGAACCGCCATACTTTTTCACAGTAGCTGCACTATTTTACATTTCTGCCAACAATGCACAAAAAGTTCCAATGTCTCCTCTTTGCCAACCCCTATCATCTGTTTTGCTTGTTTAAATGGCAGGTTTAAATGAGTTATTCCTTGATAGACTCTGGACTTCACAATAAGCACTTTCAAAAGTAGTCCATGCCATTTTCTGTCTACCGCCACTGAATCCCAGCCTACATTTTCTAATTAATTCATCTAACCAACAGTTATTAAATACCTTCAATAAGTCAGTCACCAGGAATATAAGTATTTTATATTTAATTCTAACAACTAACATATACTGTGTATTTACTGTGGTGCAGGGATGATGCTGGGTGCTTTAGTTTACATTGTTACCTTTATTGTTCACAAGAACCATGGAAGGTAGGTATTGATTTTCTTCTCCAAAAGAAGAAAAGGATACTTGGAAAGGTTCAGTACCTTGCCCCAAAGTCACTCATGTAATAAGCAACAGGGACAGAATTTGAATCAAGATCAAATTCTATAGTTCATGCTTTAATTATAAGTATTTTTAGCCATAAGATTCCATTTTTGTATAACTTGTTTTAAGTGGGAAAAAAATGATCAAAGCTCTGACCTGCAAGAGCTAAACTAGGTTTTTATGATTGTGGACACTATTAAAATGATGACTATTTTAGTTAAAAGTGAATTTTTTTAAAAAAAATTCTTGATGGCTTTTATATACTCTAAATTACATGTGAATCAAAAAAATAAGTCTCAGAGTCTAGCAGGCTTTTTTCTCACATGGGACAGTCAGAATTTTGGACTATTTTTTATCAATTATTTTGAACTACGTACAGGCAGATCTACATGCAGACGTTATAATCTGATGATTGCTTTGTCAATAATAAAATTAGCAAAGCAATTTTAATAGTGAATCTACCAGGTTGCAACCTGAGTTTCCTTTCACTCTGATTCTTTAATATCAAGATACCTCTTTCAGTATTTTGGCAAAAGTAGCTTGAAGTTACATTGCTATCGTAACTAATAAGATTATTTTATTTACTAATATATAGGCTGCCTACATCTGATCCAATACTTTTTTTTCCTGAATTTTACACCTCATTTTAATAAGACACAGTGAAAGATTTAATAACAGATGGTCATCCTATTGAATTGTAAACTGGAAATTTTTGGAAATGACCCAATAATTGGGTAGAGTTTCTGATAGGTTTTTAGTAAAATGTAGCCTAGGTTACTGGTTATTGGAAACTCACTAAAACTTATCAGATACTCTCAGATCTGGATAATTTAATAAACTAAAGCAGGAATACTAAGACTATCTGGTCCTATAGCATAGAGCATAGACTAGGCACACAGGAAGTACCCGTTAACATGCCATGAAATGGCCCTAGAGGGAATGAATGGACCTTCTCAAATACCTACATTACAACTATCTATTCCCCTGCTACACATTTATTTATAAAGGAGGAAAAACTCTAACAAAGTAATCAACATTTTTGTTGCTTCCAAATGTAACTGAACATGGAGAATCTAACAATAGCAGATTTATCAAGAATATCAGGGAAAATGGTTTTGATGTTATAAGCAAAGTAAATTCCTGTCATTTTGACTGTCACTGGCTACCTGGCAGGCCATTGTGAACTTCAGGTTTTGCCCAAGTTATTTATACGAAGTATCTCAGAGTAATATAGGAGAAATAGTGGCAAAAAGAAAAAAAAAACCCAAATAAGAAACTCCATTTCTATAATTAGTTTTCCTGAAAGTCAGGCATGTCTTTGAGGACAAGCTTGTGGCTGTATTATTTTTGTGCACAGGAGGAAAATTATTAGTAGGCTTATAGATATTATTTTTATAATAGAATGTTAAATCCCTGAAAAGCATCAAAAATTGTCTCTTAGAACTAACTCTATGTTTTAAAAACTTCTTTTAAAAAAGGATTCTAAATAGCAATAGAGTCTTTTCTCCTTTCTCCACTCCAATGGTTTAATGGGATAGATGAATTAATGTTTATATTTTTAAACCTGTAAATATTTTATTTTGGGTATTTTGTATATTTGTTGATATAATTCCATTTTGTGCATATGTACCATTGTGCATGTTGCTGGTTTTGATAGTCATTCTTTTAATGAATGTAAGAAACTTGTACTAACAGCACTTTTCTTGTTTCATTCAACCATCAGAAAATGAAAATATGACACTGCCATTTTAACTGTTGTGTTTAATTTAGTCAATAAATTTTGTTGCTCCTTTGCATTTAAAGTTAATTTTGTTGGTTGTTATTTCTCCAGGATCAATTTTATTTCCAGCCATTTTAATTTTTAGAAATGATACTGATGATGATGATGATGACAATGACGATGTGATGTGTGTGGGGGGAGAGAGAGAGAGACTGTTTGGTGAAAGACCAGTGGGAGGCCCACATTTCTTTCAACACTTTGTAAATAAGTGAAAATTTTTTGTTTAGTGTGGACAGCTCCCTTTTGAAAAACTTGTTATTCTGATCTTGATCTGATTTCTGAGTCTTTGACTCCTGAAATCTTCATTCTTTATAATCCGTCTTGAGGCGGGCTAATCCGCTATAATCATCGGGTAACAGCCTACCATTAAGGCCACGGAAATCTTTCTAAAGAGTTGTTTTCTGGTTTTGGTAACATGTGTTCACTTCCTATGTTTAATAGGTCCAATTCTGTAGTACTTGGAAATTCAATGTGAAGAATAATGAGGCCGTGCCATTTTATCTTTGAAAAATAAGAATTAGAGCTGGACAGTGGCACAGCAGTAAAACATGATGCTTTGTGAGGCTGAACCACATGAGAAGGTTCTAGGTTCATGACCAGAGACTGGAGACATAAGTATTTCAGGCACCATGCACCATCATTCTGGGCTGGCTGAGGCTGGGATGGGTTGTGGCATAAAGTCCCTATTGGGGGTGCGTGTGCGTGCTCTCTCTCTCTCTCTGTCTCACTCACTCATGAAATAAAAAAATAAATAACTTAAAAAAAAATAAAAGGGCTGCCTAAATTGTTTCAAAGTATACCTCCTTTGAAATTGCCTCTTCCCATTGCAATTGCTTGCATTTTTCTTAACTACCAAGAAAACCAAGCAAAGTTCATATTTATCTGTAGAACATAATAAGGATAAACTTTCAAAGGGGGACCCGATTAGTCACAGTGAGTAATAATAGTAATATCCATCAGTAGAGCCACCAAAAGTGAGATAGAAGTCCAGGAAACATCTGCACCTTTTTCTCAGCCCGCCTCCTTCTCGACTCCCTCCCCCACCCGCGCCCCAGCCTGCTTCTCTTCTCTTCTCTTTTTCTAGAAGTGACAGGGAAAGGACCTCAAGATAACTTAACCTGGGGCCAGCAGGTGGTGTGGTGGTAAAGGCACTGAACTCTCATATGGTCGACCATGGTTCCAATCCTGGACCTGGTGGCTTGCCTTCTCACTTTCCATTTCTCTCTGATCAACCTAAAAAATGATAATAACACATTTTTTGGGGGGGGAGGTTTTTGCTATAGGGCGCGTGCGCTCAAAAATGATAATAATACATTTTAAAATGAAATAATTCTTAAAAAACTAAAAAGAGAGAACTTGATCTAACTCATTCCAATAAGGCAGTGAGGAAACAAAAGTTCAGAGATGCTAAGAGACTCATCCTTCAGTCTTTGAAGCTGTCAGTGTGTGGTTAAAAATAAATAAATAAATAAAGTGTGGCAACCAAATGGAATCTGGATTTGAATCCTGCTCTGAACACTTATGAGCTCTGTGAACCAAGGCAAATGCCTCAACTTCTGTGAGCCAGGATTTCCTACTCTATAAAATGAAAATAATTAGATTAAATGAAAATAATGAGATTTAATTTATAGAGTAGTTATACCACAATTAACCTTCAGAAACACAGGTATCAAAGATGTGGTATGTTTTTATTATGTTAACTCCTTTTGTTCTTTTTTTAAAAATAAAAGGCATTTATAAAAACTAGAACCTCAGGGGCCAGCCAATGGTTTGGTTATTAAGGTGTTAGATTCCCACACAGCTGACTGTAGTTAAAGTCCTGGACCCAGAGGCTTGAAAATCATGCTGTATGCATGTGCATGCATGCCCCAAATCCCGAGAGGACATTGGAGGAGAGGAATTGCTGCACAGTCATCCCCCTTCAAGGGTGATTTCTCACTTTGCCTCTCTCTGCCTCTCTCCAGCAAGCACACTCGTCCTGTGGCAAAACCTTGGGGGGCAGAGAGGAGAAGGAACTCTACCAAAGCATTCAAAAAGAATAAAACATGAGGGAAAAAACAAAGAACTTTATGGGTTGAGATTAAAATACTCTTTTTTTAAAAAAATGTATGCATTTATTTCTGCCATGAGTGAGAGAGACAGAGACACAGAGAGACAATCTCCGATAGGGTCTTGATGCTGCAATCCACTCCCAGCTGCAGCCAGACCCGGATCATGGGCACCCTCATGCCCAGAGTACTCAGGAAGGTCTCCAAATGTGAACCTCAGCACCTTCCTATGTGGGTCTGCCTCATCACGGTTACATTTTATTGTGGTGTTGCTGTCAGACCCTTAAGCACATATGCTTTGATATAAGGTAGTGATAATGTAAATTTTTCTCATTGAGGTAGAGTTGTCAAGGGATGAAATATGCTTGTAAAAACAAAACAAAGAGGCCCAATCTGATGATATGCAACTGCAGTACTGGAAGCCACATGATTGACTATGGGTTCAGATCCCAGGTTGACCTGAAATCATGCTGAGCACAGGTGCTCAAGATCTCGAGACACTTCAGAGCCAAGGAAAGGGAATTGTGACATGACATGACCCTGTGGAGGTCGCTCTGTCTCTCTCTCTCTATCTTGCACATTTAAATCAATGAACAGAGGGAGTCAGCAAGAGGCATAGTGGTTAAGGTGTTGGACTCCCACATGGTGGACTGTGGTTCAAGTCTTTGATCTGGTAGCTTGGAACTCATGCTGGGCACATGTGTGTGCATGCTCAAAATTCCAAGAAGAGAATGGAGAAGAGACTGTGGTGTGGCCCCTGAGAGATGGTTTCTCACTTTCTCTCTGTCTCCCTCTGTGTCTCTGGTGAGTCCACGAGCCCTATCATAAAAATCTCTCTTAAAAAAAAAATGAACAGAGAAACAGAGTAGAGTAAAGGTGGTCTTAGATGTGTATTATTCTAAGACAGATTATGAAATTAAGAGGCTACATGTGATTAGAAGAGACTAGAGGAAAAGCCTCGTCTTGGTGGCATAAGGGAAGTGTCGAGGCTGAGTTGGCTGGGGAGCTGGCAGCTAGAAGAGCCATAGCCAGAAGTGATGAATGGATCTTGCTCTCCCAGACACTGTAAGTTGGGCTGTGTGAGATAGCACAACCATAACTGAAAGCTGAGAGTCGGACTGTTCAGTACAGTGGAAATAAGTCAGGCCTGTGGCCTGGTGGTTAAGGCAGCTAGATCCCACAGGGCTGACCATGTGGGTTGGCATCCTCAACCCAGTGGCTTGAAGAACACACTGGGTATGTGTGGATCCATACCCCAAATCCTGAAAAGGGGAAGCAATGAAGAAGGATTTTCAACATGATCATGCCCCATTGTATGGAGGGGTGTGCTTTCTTGCTTTCCCTCTGTCTCTGTTACTCTCTCTCTAGGGAGCACATGCATCCTCTGGCAAAAATGGGGGTTATCATCTACAATTTAAAAAAAGAAAAGGAAAGAAAAAGTGAAGCTTAGAAAGCCTAAGCATTTGGGGGACCAGCAGTTAGCGTAATGGCTATGTCGCTGGACTCCCATGTAGTCGACCGTGGTTTGCGTCCTGGATCCGGTGGCTTAAAACTGGGTGTGTGCCCAAGATCCTGAGAGGAGAATGGAGGAGAAGGGATTGTGGCGTGGCCATCCCCCCTGGGGGGTGATTTCTCGCTTTCTGTCTCTCTGTCTCTCTCTGGCTTTCTGGTGAGCGCACACACCCTATAGCAAAAACCTCTCAAAATAACTAACTAGCTAAATAAATAAATAAAAAGAAAGCTTAAGTATTTGGGCAGTACAGTGGTTAAATGGAATGAAAATATTTATGTTCTCATACAGAACATAAAAATATTAAGCAAAATTCAATTGTGTTTCTTTAATGTATAGTTGTATAGTTGTGCTATCCAGGAAGGGACCCCAGAAATCCTCAGATGTAACTGTTGATTCTTAGAGTCCTACAACATTGGATTTTGTGGTTTAAGTATGGGCTGGGGATGGTAAGGATAGATAAATCTACAATCAGAGAGACCAACATTTTCGGTTGTTAATAGGTCAAGCAAGCACAAAATCAGTAAGAATAAAGAGGACTTGAACATCACATTTGGGCTTTTGTATGTAACTTTGATTGAACAATTGCAGAATATACATTGTTTTCAAGGACAAATAAAATGTTTATGAAAAATCTTGAGTCATGAAGTAAGTATAAGCATATTTTGGAAAAACACTTTCTATATAGGACATGTTCTCTTGCCACCAGACAACTACAGTAGAAATTAATACAGTGATGACTAAAATCACTTCAATTATTTGGAAAAAATTTTAAATGCACTTTCAATAGTTCATGGATTAAACAATAAATCAATATAAACGTATGAAAACAATGAGAAGTGTGTACTTGTGAAAACTGTATATTAAGACTTATGAAAGGGCCAGCAGGTGGTATGGTGGCTAAAGGCACTGGATTCCAATGTGGCCAACTGTGGTTCAAGTCCTGGACCCAGTGGCTCACTTTTTTGCTTTCCCTTTCTCGCTCTCTCTGGTCAAATTTTAAAAATAATAATAACAAATGGAATTAAATAAATAATCCTTTTTTTAAAAAATAGGCATTTGCATTTTTAGGGGCCAGGGGGGGGTTAAAGGCACTGGACTCCCACATGGCCGACTGCGGTTCAAGTCCCGGACCTGGTGGCTTGCTTCTCACTTTCCTGTTCTCTCTTTCTCTGTCTTTCTTTGATCAAACTGGAAAATAATAATAAATAAAGGTAAATAAAATAATTCTTTGGGACAAAAAGACTTATGAAATATAACAAAAGTTGTACTGGGCCAGCAGGTGGCATAGTGGTTAAAGTGCTAGACCATTGACATGGGCGACTATGGTTAAAGTCCTGGATCCAGTGGCTTGAAACTTACACCAGGCACGTGTACATGCATACCCCAAATCCCAAGAGCAGAATGGCGGAAAAGGGATTGTGGAGTGGGCTTCCTCCCTGCAGGGTGATTTCTCACTTTCTGTCTGTCTGTCTCTCCAGAAAGCTGATGTGCCCTACAGCAAAAATCTCTTAAAATAAAATAAAGCTGTATTTACATGGTATTTTATACTTTTTATACTTTTAAATGCTTAGATAATAAAAGATAAAGAGCTGAGGATTAATAAATTAAGAATCCATTTCAATTAAATGTGACAAATTAGAAAGCAAATTACAAAGTAAACCCATTGAAGGCATAAGTAAAGGGACCAGCAGATGGCATAATGATTACGTGGCTGGACTCCCATGTAGTCAACTGTGGTTTGAGTCCTGGACCCAGAGGCTTAAAACTCATGCTGGGCACGTGTACATGCATGCCCAAAGTCTTGAGAGGAGAATGGAGGAAAAGGGATTGCAGTGTGGCCATCCCCCGGGACGTGATTTCTTGCCTTTGTCTCTCTGGCAAGTGCACACACCCTATAGCAAAAATCTCTCTTAAAAAAAAAAAAAAGAAAGAAAGAAAGTATAAGTAAAAAGTTATAGAATTCAGAGCCAAAAGTAATACAACAGAAAATAAACCATAAAGTGTAACAACAAAGACAAAAATTAAGTTTTTCAAAAACATCACATAATATTTCTTAAGAAAACAGAAAAGATACAAGTAGGATTCAGAATGAGAGGGGCATCAGTGTGGCTGAAGCAGAGGTAAAACGATCGTGAAAGAATGTTATAAATAGCTAGACCAACGCATTTTAACACTCAGACAAAACATACAGATTCCAAAAAAACGAATGACCAAAAATGACTTGAGAAGAAATACCTAACCTACAGAATGTTAAACTATTAGAGATGTTGCATTTGTAGTTAAAAATCTCACTCTCCCTTTAAACAAAACCAAAGAGTAAAACCAGACGGCAGAACCAATGTTCCATCAAACAGCTAATCATCAGGCAATTGCAACCCAACTCAATATTTTTTAAGAAAAGAGAGAAGAGGAAACATTGTCCGATGCATTGTTTGAGGTTAGGAAGGAAGGTGATAGACTCATCTCTGTCATGGAATTCATCATTTGTACATAAGTTATTAGGAAAAAATTAATCTAGTTGTCTGTAAAACCAACACACTCCGTTCTGATCAAGTTGAGTTTATCTGATTAATACAAATGTGGTTTTCCATAAAAATAAAAAAAAATAAAATATTTAAAAAAACTATTGGGGCCAATAGATGGCATGGTGGTTTAGGTGCTGTACTTCCACATGGTCCACCACGGTTCAACTCCCAGACATGGAGGCTTGGAAATCATTCCAGGCGTGTATGTGTGTGTGTGCTCAAAATGCTGAGAGGAGAATGGAGAAGAAGGGATTGCGCCATGGTTATCGCCCCTAGCGGGTGATTTCTCACTTTCCCTCTTTTTATCTCTCTCTAGTGAGTGCACATGCCCTATAGTTAAAAAAACAAAACAAACAAACAAAAAAACCCCAAAAAACAAAAAACAAAAACCACCAAAAAACAAACAAAAAACTTTAAAAATTAAATAATAATAGAAAAATACAATTGGCCACTTGAAAAAAGTGAAGGAGAAGCAAGTGATATCTCAAAGCTGTTGATTCAAATGCCTGAAGACTGTTCTTAGGGTCTGTTAGCTATTCCAGAATCTGCTGAGTTTGCAAAGCACTCGAGTTCTCCAGTACAATAGGTTTCGTTAAACTGTAGCCCTAAACATTCTGCCCAGCAACATTATTACAAGCAATTGCCCATATTTTATCCAACCTAAGATGCTTTAAATGCACCATTTTTTTTCACTTATCACAAAGAAAGAAAAAAATACTGCAAATTATAATTGTAAGACAGCAGTGATGGAAAGAGATACCCAATTTCAGAGATGTAACATTGTAAAAATGTGTATCTTAAAACAGATGAAATTTTTATGTTTTTTTTTTTTTTTTTTTGGAGAGGTTTTCGCCATAGGGCGCGTGCGCTCGCCAGACAGAGAGAGACATAGAGACAGAAAGCAAGAAATCACCCTCCAGGGGGGATGGTCACGCCGCAATCCCTTCTCCTCCATTCTCCTCTCGGGATCTTGGGCACGCACGCACACGTGCCCGGCATGAGTTTTAAGCCACCGGGTCTGGGACGCAAACCGCGGTCGACTACGTGGGAGTCCAGCGACATAGCCATTATGCTAACTGCTGGTTCCCAAATTTTTATGTATTAAATAAAGGTTTTAACAATAATTCTCTTCCTCCTCACTTCTGAGGGAAGTAAGGGTTTTTTTTTTTTTGTTTTGTTTTTTTTGTGTGAGTGTAAAAAAGACATGGATGTAGATATGTCCAGACATTTAGAAGCAATTTATATTTAGTAAAAAATATATCAAGTAGATACAATCAAGGTCTTAAACCACAGAACAATTGTATATTCCTTTTTAAAGATGATTTTAAAAAGTCCATTTTCGAGCCAGTGGGTGGTATGGTGGTTGAGGCATTGGACTCCCACATGGCTGACTGTGGTTCTAGTTCCAGACCTGAAGCCTTGCTTTCTTGCTTTCTCTCTGTCTCTCATGAGTACATGTGCCCTATAGCAAATTAAAATAATAATAATAAATAACAGTAAGTAAATAATTCTTTTTAAAAAATCTGTTTAGTCCTCCATGAGAGAACTATCGCCCCAACATGTTTTTCATGCTGTACTCCATCTCCCATTATAGCTGGCCTGGATTACGGGCAAACACATGGGAGCATCTGAGATGATCAGGGAGGTTCCAGGAAACCCCATACCTTTCCCAAATGAGCCCAGTTGTGCTCTCATTGTGACCCCACCCGGCCCTGTATGTTCTTTTCCATATAGAATGATACACTTTTCATGAAATGAACATGAGAAAAGTTCACGTGTGCACAGGGCTATTTTACAAGCGTCTCACTTTGAGAATGAAGAAGGCCTGCATGCTTGGCATCTTCACCTTCTGTCTTTCCTCATCTACCAGACCTCCCCAGTTGGGAGGCAGGAATAGTGATGATCATTTCGTCGGTTTCTGTCAGCTGTTGGCACCTCGGTGTTTCCCAGCAGACATCAATTTCTCAGAGATGATGTCTTGTACTTCTTTCCAGATGGTAATGTGTTTTTTTAACAAGCTTCTAACTCTTCCTTTTGCCCATGGGGCTGCATTTTGGAAGACTCACGTCACATCTTGTTTCTCAGTCTTACAGATATACACTAGGCCTGATGCGTGACTATTGCCACAAATATGAGCTGGATGAATTTCTTTTCCTCTAAGTGGAGAGCCCTATCGGCTGACAAGTCCGAGCTGAACATTTGGTTGAAGAAAGTGATGGTTATGATATTCTTCAACTTGTAGGTCTTTTTTCTTTTCTTAATGGATTAAATTTTTTTTAAAGTTTAATTATTTCTTCTATGAGAGAGACAGAGAAATGAAAAGGATAGAGAGTGAGGCACCTCCATCAGGATGCCTTCTTATTACAGTCTACCCCCAGCCTCAGTCAGCCTGGATCATGGACATCTGTGCCCAGTGAGTACAGGGAGGACCAGGACACAATTCCAGGACCTCCATGTGGAGCATCACATAACTACTGTGGCACAGCCTAGCCACCTGTAAGTCTTTAAACAGCAAGAAAATAGGAACCCTTACTTGGTTCCATTCTTCTTCTTCTTCTTCTTTTTTTTTTAAGGATTTTGCCTTAGGGTGTGTGCACTCTTAGGGGGTATGAGGAGAGACAAAGATAATGAGAGGGAAAGTAAGAAATCAGACCCTAGAAGGGATGGCCATGCCATACTCCCTTCTACTCCAGAGATCTTGGGCATGCATACACAGGCACCTGGTGTGATTTTTCAAGCCACCAGATCCAGAGCTCGAACTACAATTGACAATGTGAAAGCCCAATGACATAACCCTACACCATCTGCTCATCCCAGTTGCATTCTTTCAGGTAGTCTCTAGTTCTCTTAGCACAAAAACTTGCTTTTTGTTGTTGTTGTTAGGTTTTTGCTATAAAGGCATATGGGTTCACCAGAGAGAGATAGAGAAAGAGATACAGAGAGAGGGAAAGTGAGAAATCACTCCTTGGGGGGATGATCATGCTATAATCCCTTTTCCTCTATTCTCTTCTTGGGATTTTGGACACACACGCAAACATGCCTGGTGTGATTTTCAAGCCACCGGGACTTAAACCACAGTTGGCCATGTGGGAGTCCAGTACTTTAACCACCATGCCACCTATTGGCTCTATGACTTGTATCTTTTAATCGATTATTTATATGTGAGACTTTTGACTTTAATCTTTCCTTTTCTTCGTCATCTTTGATTTTTGTTTTCTTAGTAGTCTTCTTTTATATTGACCCTTAGCCCAGGGTTATTCTCCTAACAATTCATATATTTTCCCTTATGGGGGAAATCTATACAATACTTGCTTTTACTGAGAGACATGTCCTGCGACTCTTGTAATGACAAACTAGTTTATTTTATTTTATTTTGTTTTGTTTTAAATTAAAAAATTATTTAATATATTTTATCTTATTTTAATTTCTTTTATATATTCAATCACTATACATCACTTAGCCTATAAAGTGAATTTTCCAACATGAATACATTTTTCACCAGTCCAGCTGGGGATACTATGCACGTTATCATCAACATGTAATCCATTTCTATGTCCCATAAATGTCTTGCCTCTCTATTTTTTTCCTTAATATCTTTCTGCAAACTCTCCTCCTTCTCCCACCCTCTTCCCACACTGTATCCAGTATCTATAACCATTCTCCATGTTTCTATATCCTCTAATCTTTCAGTTTGAGCCATAGGATGCGGACAGTCAGTATATATTAAATGGAGACATACAATGTCTGTCCTTTATAGCCTGGCTTGTTTCACTCAGCAATAAATCTTCCATATTCATCTCTTTTCTATCAAAAGCCATGATTTTTTTTTTTATGGCTGAGTAGTATTCCATAGAGTATCTGTACCACACTTTTTCAATTCATTCTTCTGTTCGTGGACGTTTGGGTTGGTTCCATGACTTAGCAAACTGAAGAATGCCGCAATAAACATGTGCAAGCACTTTTCTGACTGAGCGTTCTCCTGTCCTTTGGGTAGGTACCCAGAAATGGGATTGCTAGATCATGTGGTAGTTCTATTTGTAGATCTTTGAGGAGTCTCCATATTGTTCTCCACAGTGGCTGGAGAATTTACATTCCCACCAGCAGTGTTGGAGAGTTCCCCCTTCACCACATCCCTCCCCCATAGCACTTAACTTTTTTTTTTTTAACTTAGTCATTCTGACTGGGGTTATGGTATCTCATTGTGGTTTTGATCTGCATCTCCCTTATGATGAGGGATGTTGAGCATTTTTTCATATGCCTTTGAGCTGTTCATATTTCCTCCTTAGAGAGCTGTTTTTTCAGTTTATTTTCCCATCTTTTAATTGGGTTGATTATTATTAATATTATTATTATTATTATTCTTGTTTTTTTTTTAGGGTAAGCCACTTGAGTTCCCTCTGTATTCTGGTTATCAGTCCCTTATCTGAAGCATAGTTTACAAAAATATTCTCCCGTTCCAAAGGTTGTCAATTAACACTAATTACTGTGTCTTTTGCCGTGCAGAAACTTCTTAATCTGATGTAATCCTACTTGTCTATTTTTGGGACTGCTGCCTGTGCTTTGGGGGTTTTATTTGAGATGTCTTTGCCTATCCCAATGTTTCCCAGAGTTCCTCCAGTGGACAACTAGTTATTAAGGATTGTTGTAGAATAAAGTATGTGATCTTTATCCCTGCTTCCCAGGAGATAGCCTTTAAGTTCTTGGAACTTTGAGGACAGGAGTGTCTCTTGTTCATGATAAGTCCCTTGCCAATATCAGAGTTTTTTTTTTTAATTTTTTTCAAAGAGTTACTTTTAATGAACTTTATTTATTTATTTTAATTTGACCAAAGAGGGGGAGCCATGTGGGAGTCCAGTGCCCTTAACCACCACAGCACCTACTTGCCTCCCATCGGAGTCTTGCTAATAAGGTGACCCAAGCTGGGGGATAGTCATACCAGGAAGACAGACCATATGAGTACAGGGCTGGGGCTTTGAGCACCTGGTATCAGTCGGTCTTCCCAACTCTTGACTGGAGGAGGAAAGGGGGCCAGAGATTGAGTTCAACCACATGACATGATTTAATCAATTATGTTTATGTACTCAAACCAGAATATAATTTCTGGACACTGAGGGTTCTCTGGTGAGATTCCTGGATGGGGAATATATTGATGTGCCAAGAGGGACATCAATGTGATTCTCTGGAAAGAGGGCATGAAAGCTCTGTGTCCAGGTCCTGCCCAGACCTTGCCCAATGTGTCTTTACATTTGGCCAGTTCTGAGTTGTATCCTATATGTGAAAGTTATCAGAATGAAAATGGAGTCACTTGTATCAACTTGTGTTAAATCTTGACTAGATGAAGCCAGAGATGGCCATGGGCAGTTTGCATGCAAACATGCTTGGTAACAAGAACTATCGGGAACCAGCAATTAGCGTAATGGCTATGTTGTTGGACTCCCACGTAGTTGACCACAGTTCGCGTCCCGGACCCGGTGGCTTAAAACTCACGCCGGGCGTGTGTGCGTGCGTGCCCAAGATCCCAAGAGGAGAATGGAGGAGAAGGGATTGCAGCGTGATCATCCTCCCTGGGGGGTGACTTCTTGCTTTCTGTCTCTA